>NW_022631058.1:10902214-11270755 GCF_010015895.1 Lontra canadensis | reverse complement strand
TATAAAATACATTATTTTAAGAGAGAGAGCAAGAGAGCAGAGGAGTGGGTCAGAGGGGGAGAGAGAGAGAAAATCTCCAACAGACTCGAGCACGGAGCCTGACTCACAAGCCTGAGATCACAACCTGTGCTGAAATCAAGAGTTAGAGGCATAACTCAGGCTGTAACTGAGTTAGAGCCACTCAGGCAAGCCGTGTTCATCTCGCTTCTTAACAGACCTCAGAACATCAGGAGACCGGGTCTGGCTTGGGAGAGAACTATACTCCCGAAAAGAATGCTCAGCTTTGTTCTCTCTGATGCGGACATATTGGCCCACAATTGGGGGTAGGATAGGGAGGCAGGGAACACCTGGGAGTAGGCAGCCCTATACTGCACCCTTCTAGCTGTCATGTTCAGGAGGTAAGAACATTTCTCACCCAGTGATAGTCTGAAAAATCCAGGTGACATTTTGATTGCCCTGGCTTTTGTCAAGAACTAAGTTAACCACTATGGCCAAGGGATAAGGTACAGAATTTTTGCATCACTTAAGTATAACCATATAATTCTCAAATACAAAGTTAGAATATTTGGAGTGATAAAAACTAAGACACAAACATTTGATTTCTGATTTAAATATAGCTAAATAAGTAACTTTCATGCTTTCTTGTTGATACCATCATCCTTGGCCACCTACCCTACCTTTCTGGTTATCAAAAGGTGGGAAAACAAATTGGGAAGAAGGAATGTATGGATGCATTTTTACACTCAAACTATATCATTTCTTCTCTGCCAAATAGTCTGAAAAAATTATCTGCCATGAAACACTTCCTACAAATAAGGAGCCCTTGTGATCTGGTCACCAAAGATATGAAACTAACGTAACTCAGTCCCTTCGGGGATGACTAAAGTGTCAGACATTAAAAAAAAAAAAAAATCCAGATTTGACATGATCTAAGAAGAATCTGGTCTACTCAGATGAGAATAGGGAGGATATACATGATCTTTTCATCCTGAAGTCCTCCTCAAAACTCAAACAGATGTAAATTTGAAAAAAGAGAATCTCTTTTTGTATTGCAAACATTTTGTATTAGAGAAAAATCAAAATTCTTAGGAAAAATCTGAGAAAGAACTAAGTGATAGTTGTATCAGAACATTCTTCTCATTGTGTGGAACTTTACCAAACATTATAAAAATCAAATACATTAAGAACCTACATATTAACTCTCAGTATATAATCCAGCAGGCCTCAACATAAGTGTAGTTATGTGTATTAATTTTAGTTTTCTCATTTCCAGTTAAAATCTTAATTGTGGATAAATCAAGATTTATCTCTTTTTAAAGATTTACTGTGCCTAAGAGCTGAATTTAGCACTAGTCTGGGGCTTCCAAAAACCACACACCAAGATGGGATTAAGCATGTAAGGATTTTATTAGAGGAAACACTTATGTAACAGGAAATAGAGAGCCAGCATGGCTGGGAGAGGCATGAGTCCAATCCTGAGTGAAGTAAGAGGGAGAGAATGTTGGGTGGAAGCATTCTAGAATGTAGTGCACCCTAAGGAAAGTTTGACAACGCTGCTGAAAGAGTCTTGAGCCCAAGTCATCCTGCAGAAGAGGTGTTTCCGGGGCGCCTGGGTGGCTCAGTGGGTTAAAGCCTCTGCCTTCGGCTCAGGTCATGATCCCAGGGTCGTGGGATTGAGCCCCACATCGGGCTTTCTGCTCTGCAGGGAGCCTGCTTTCTCCTCTCTCTCTCTGCCTGCCTCTCTGCCTACTTGTGATCTCTGTCAAATAAATAAAATCTTAAAAAAAAAAAAAAGAGAGGTGTTTCCTAGGAATATCTGCCTTAGTATCCTGCTGTATCTAGTCATTGGTGGGGAGCAGCCTATGGCCGGTATGCGTTCATATGTACAGTGATACATTTCAGAGTGCAGCAGCTGGGGCCCTGGGTGAATTATGTTCCTTTTATAAAAAGAGGTCTGCAAGGGGTGCACCCAAGTGGCTCAGTTAAGCGTCTGACTTCGGCTCAGGTCATGATCACAGGGTCTTGGGATTTAGCTCCACATCAGATGGGAGTCTGCTTGTCCCTCTGCCACTCCCTCTGCTCATGCTTTGTCACATAAATAAAATCTTAAAAAAAAAAAAAAAAAGAGGTGTGTGAGGCATATTCTCACGACTGTCCCATCACCTGAATAATATGCAGATGTAGAGCTATCCGAACTCTTAGCAAGAGGAAATGGAAGAGGAACACCTAGCTGAGGGAAATGTACAAAACCGAGAAAGCATGTGTACATTGAAATTTCCCATGGGTAATTCCAATACCCAATCTCCGCTTTCTCTTTATTGCTATAAATACTTCCATTGGCCTGTCTTTGGGTATACTTGCTTTTACTTCTGGGTGCATGGAATGTCCTGCATGAGGGCTTGGGAGATAGGCGGGAGACTCTCTTGGTAGCAGGCTCACCGAAAGAAGTCTCTGGGGGGCCGCCTGGGTGGCTCAGTGGGTAAAGCCCCTGCCTTCAGCTCAGGTCATGATCTCAGGGTCCTGGGATGGAGCCCCACATCGGGCTCTCTGCTCAGCAGGGAGTCTGCTTCCTCCTCTCTCTTCTCTCTCTGCCTGCCTCTCTGCCTACTTGTGATCTCTGTATGTCAAATAAATAAAATCTTAAAAAAAAGTCTCTGAGTTCTTCATTGTCCTGCAAACTAATATGAATGCTGATGCTAATGCTGCTATATTCTGCTAGTGCCTGGGAGCATTCTTCACAGAGTTCTGAGCCATTCCATTTCAGAGTCTCAAGTTTCTGGAGTCACCTTTTGTAATGGAGTTGGAGAATTTCAGGTATGACAAATCCTATGGTGATAACCAAAGAAATTAAACAGTAGAATCAAATCCAAGGAATATGAAAGAGAAGAGTTAGCAGGCCTCTCAAGGGACTAAGTACAAAGGTAGAAGGGAAAAAGTCAAAATGACTCAACTTTTCATCTCAAGTATTAGAAAATGGCTCTGGATTGACTTGTTTTGCAGATACCTCATTTCAAATCTTCATTAACCAACTTTGCATCTCAACCAAAAGAAGCATTCTTTGACACCAATCTCGAAAAAGGTGAGAGAGGAGACTTGGCAGCTGTGGTAGAGAACAAGGAAAGGCTATATTGGTATCGGTCACCCCTCCTCTCTCCCGGACCTGATTTCCCTCCCTTAGATTGAAAGCAGTCTCAGGAGCTGTGGTCTTCTTTTTCAAGACAGATTTGCATGGTGAGTGACGGGACATTAATACCCCTTTTTAGACCACGATTTAGTACATTCTAGGCCTCTTTTTTTTTAAGTGCTTGGTTTGTCTTACCTGGGAAGTTGGCTTGGCTATGAAAGAACCCACTCAAGGAGACTATCGAACATCATAGCAGCACCTGCCTCCTGAATAGACACCAGTTTTATTTTATTTTATGATTATTTATTTATTTGAGAGAGCAGAACAAGTGAGAGAGAACATGAGTGAAAGTGTGGAGAGGGAGGGGAAAAGGGAGAAGCAAACTCCCTGCTGAGCAGGAAGCCCAACTTGGAGCTCCATTCTAGGACCTTGGGATCATGACCTGAGCCCAAGGCAGACGCTGAACTGAATGGGCCACCCAAGTACCCCTAGACACCAGTTTTATAGTGTTCCACTCCACAGGTCCCCTCCTACCAACACCTGCCTTCATTGCAAGGGCTGATTTTCAGGAGAGGGGTTTTCTCTCAGTGGCTCAAGTTCTTTTTCTTACTTAGAGAAGGGAAAAATGCAAAAAGTAGAAATAAAAACATTTCAGCTGGCTAGATTGTATTTACTTTGACAACAGCACCACCAGCTATTACGTAGAGAGTTTTAGAATGGAGGTAAGAGTGATGGCAATGAATCCAGTTGATTTTTTTCCATAAATCATTTCATGTTTGGTTTGCAGATCAAGTAATACTGTAAATAAATTTAATGATGTCTTACCACATCAAAAGTGGACAAAATGGCTGTCATGCCTGGAGACTTGAAATTATTGCGTTTTACTTTTCAGAGAAAATGGTTTTATTTTTATAATGTTCCTTTTGTTTGCAAAAGATAAAATTTTCCACCTATTCTTTGTAAGCCCCTCTTTATATTTGGCCTTGAGGAAGAAGTTCCCAATTTCTGATTTTAAGACAGAAAAATCCCACATCCTGGGAAACCCCTCAGTACTGGTCATGCTGTCAGGTGCTTTTCCTAACAGATAGGTGTAACTCAAACTGCATTTCCAGGTTGGAGATGAGATTCCTGCTGATGTTAAGCACCTGAACTTGCCATAATGGTGGCCACTAGACACACGTAGCTACTGAGCACTTGCAATGTGCCTAGTGCAAATAAGAAACTGAATATTAAACTTTAATTTTAAATTTTATATTTAAAAATTAATATTTTGGAAAAAATGTTTGAAATAACTTGAATATGTGAATCTACTTTTGCAATTGTAAATTTAATAAACTCTAAATACAGATTAGGCATTTCCAATGAACACTTAGCTTCCAAGTAGAAATTTACACCAGGGGTAAAACACACATTGCATCTTGAATTTAGAACCGAAAAAGGGAATGTAAAAAATATTAATTTTACATTGATGATTAATGTTTTTAAGATACTGCATTCAGGAAAATACGATATTAAAACACAAGTTTCAGCAGTTTCTTTGCACTTTTTCAAATATTGGCTCCTGCAAAATTTTAAATTACATGTGGCTTATTTTATTTCTAGTGGGCAGCAATGACCTCGACGGCCTGGCAAACAGTAAAAACCCCCTTAACGGCGGCTCTTACTTGCGTGAGGATGAGAATTTGGAATGAGACTGGTTCCTTTGTGAAGAATAGCAATGCTTAACATCTCACGTTGAGAATTACTCATCCTGATTACACAATATCATATCCTTAACTGGTCTCGTGAGCCCTTCAAGTTCCTTTTTGCAACATGGAGGACTAGGAAAAAACAGTTCTGGTAAAGAATAAAGGACTGGTGGTAGCAGCTAGACTGTAAGCTGAGCTTTTAGTCTCGTCCCTTCGGGCTTGGTGCCAGCCGTCCCGTTTCTAGACTCGCCACACCGGCGCGTGCCCCATGGCGGCTCCCAGGCCCTGCGGCTGCCCTCGCCATGCAAACCTGTGGCCCTTCCCGGAAGCTTTTCCATTTCTCCCCAAAGGAGAAACACCTGAAGTCCGCAAGGCTCTGGTGCCTCCCCAGCAGTGCGCCCCAAGTCTAGGAGAGAACACTCGTGGACAGGGAAGGGGAGCCGCCGCGGGAGAGCCCCACACCGACACGGCCCGGCGTCCCGAAGGCAGACAGAGGCTGCGGCCACCGGACAGCAAGACAAGACGCCAGGCGCGCGGCGGGGAGGCGCGCTGAGGCCGGGGGCGGACTCCACGCCCCTTTCGGATCCCCGAGCGGAGCTGATGACGAACACAGGGCGCGACGGCGCATACGCTGCCCCGCGCTCGCACGACGGTGCGTGCAGGGAGCGCGAGGGAGCCCCGGGCCGTCACCGGCGCGACCAGCGTTCCGCCTCCTCCACTCCCTGCGCTCCCGCCACCTCGGCAACTCGGCGCCCGCCTCCCGCCTCCGTCCGAGGCCTCCGCCGCAGCGAGGCTCCGGGCCTCGCTCCTGTCTCTTTAAATGGTGGGGCCAACGGGCCGCCCCTGCAGCTGCTGCCTGGGTGGCCCCGCGCGCCGCTATTGAGGGTCGAACCAAGATGGCGGCGGCTTTGGCTGTGTGAGGAAGACGGAAGAGGCGGCGGCAGCGGCGAAGGAAAAGGGACTTCCAGGAGGCAGGAGCGCTCGTGCGCCTGGGGGCCCTCGCAGTCACCCGCCCATTGGCAGCAGTTGCAGCAGAAGCAGGCGCCCCTCGGCTTAGGACATTTGAAGCAGGCGAGCAGAGCGGAGCCACTGGCTGCGGTGGCAGGGCCAGGTATAAGGAAGGAAAACATGGCGGCGGCGGCCTGAGGAGGCGGCGGCGGCGCGGGAAGCGGCTTCGTGGAGATCATGGCGGAGGCGGGAGCAGGGCAGTGACAAGCGCCCCGAGTTGCTACTGCATCGGGCGGGAGGCTGTGAAGCGCTGCGCGCCCCTTTCGGGGCGGTCAGGCTCGCCGGGCTTGGACAATAGCGCCGAGGAGTCGGAGGCGAGGAAAGACCGGGGCCCAGAGCTCGGGCCCGGGAGCGGGCCATGCGGGCGGCCCCGCGGCCCCGCGTCGGCCAGCGGCGGCAGTGAGGCCCAGGAGTTTCTCCGCTTGCGGGCGTCCTCCCGCCTTGGCTCCCGCGTGTCCCGGCCCCCTTCCTGGGCGACTCCAGCGGGGCCTTTGCCCCGGTCCCCGGGCGGCACGATGACCGACACCCGGCGGCGGGTGAAGGTTTACACGCTCAATGAGGACCGGCAGTGGGACGACCGGGGCACCGGGCATGTGTCGTCCGGCTACGTGGAGCGGCTGAAGGGCATGTCCCTGCTTGTCAGGGCCGAGAGCGATGGTAAGTGAAGCCCCTTGGGGTGGGTCCCTTGCCTTCCTCCACGGCTCCTGGGCCACATCCCTGGTTGTTGAGGGCCAGTGGCCCGCTAAGAGAACGGAGGGGGCGACTGGGCTGGGGGTGGCTGCCGCCGTGGGGGAGGGCGGGCCACCAGCACCCCAGTTCTCTCGGAGCTAGCTGCACGGAGAGCTCTCGAAATGTCTTTCTTCCCAGCGCCTGGTAGCAGTTGCGGGGACGAGGGGAGCCCAGCACATTTGAGCTGTGCTGCCTGGGCGTGTGGAGAGGAGAGGTCGGCGGCCTGGGATCGGGAGCCCGGACCGTGCTGTTCTTTTGCACTAGAGTGACCTTGAGAAAGGCACTGATTACTCCGATCTGCCTTAGTTCACTCATCTGTAAAACAGGCGTGAAACTTTCTCGCAGTGAAGAAAGTTCTTAGGTGTTCCACGCTTTGGTGAACGTTTTGCTGTCCCCCCCCCCGCCCCTTTAGACTATTTTTCTGGTACATCTTTTTGATCCTGTCGCAGGTTGGCAACACCGGTTCATGGATCTGGCAATTGCCTTCGGCAGAGAAAATGCTTCTTTGCCCTGAGAGGATAGATTTGTGTTTCCCAGTGTTGTCTTTTTCACTAGTAATGCAGAATTTTGTATAGAGTGGTGTAAACGGCTTGCAACTGTGGAACTATTTTATGCGAGCTTTTTTGATTACTTAAATGTATAATCACAATTTGGTTCAGTTAACAGGTGGGGGGAGAAGTTGGCAGATAACTTTAAAACCTTTATCTGCCATAGTACCAGTGCTTCACGTATTTTGAAAGAGCCTCAAGATTCAAAAGACCCAGTTGTTTGAAAATATGTGTTTCAGAATTTTCCAAACTTTGTTTAGGGTTTGCCACTTCCCTCTGTGACATACCTTGGATTTTGCTTAAAATGTTCACATTGTGTGAAAGTATTTGCGAATTGTTTCTTCTGAATTGGGAAATCTGTCTTGTTACATTAGTCTCTAATTTCACGCTAGCTATTTCAGTTTATTACAATTGTATTTATTCTGTATCTGAATTAATTACAACTAAAGGAGTTTTTTTAAGGTTTTATTTATTTGTCAGAGAGAGAGTGAGAGAGCACAAGCAGAGGGAGAAGCAGGCTCGCTGCTGAGCAAGGAGCCCAGTTGTGGGACTGGATCCTAGGACACTGGCATCCTGACTTGAGCCAAAGGAGACACCCAACCTGCCAGCCACCCAGACAGGCATCCCTCCTTTCAATGAATTTTAAGTGTATTTTTAATCCAGATCTCTGATTTCCATGAAAAACAAACAAGACTCACTTGTCTGTAATTAAAGACTCTAGGCACATCGATTTTCAATTTGAATTGAAAAGTTGTAATTTAGAGTTATATTGTCCACGGGTTATCTTTATAAGGCTACCCCCAAATAACTTAATTGGAGATAAATTATTTCCTATCAGAGGGATTTAAAGGATTTTGAATACACTGAGGCCTATTGCCTCTTAAAAATACAAGCTTGAATGTGTCAAGTGCTTTTGTATGTTTCTATTACATCACCAGCTACTCTCACATATCCTCCTTTGCATGTTTGGAAAACTTTTTACATAATGAGCGAAAAGTATGGGCTTTGTAGGTTCAGTTAACTTTCAGATGAAAGTATGTGTAGGTTTGAGATCAGTTCTTTGAAATCTCATAACATGAATAACTGTCAGATCACATATTTAATTGGACTCGTTATACAGAGTCCATTGTTTATAGTATTTTTAAGCATGAAGTTTTGATGTCATATTCTAGGGAATCCTACTCTAATAACCTACTAATGTAGGGATCTGGGGTTCCCCCCCATTTTTGTTTTTACCACTTTGGAAATAGACCCTAAACTCCCACCTTCCCTTGGGAAAGTTTGGGACTCGGCAATGAAATAGGTTGAATGTTTGCAAAAGGCCTTAATTTTTTATCTATTAATTTTATTTATTTTTACTTATTGATAGAGAAAGATGAAATAAATATAACTGATGTGCCCTTTGTTAATTTAAGATATAAGGAAAACTAAATCCAGAGAGTGGGCTTAGAAGGTTGCAGCATACTTAGACGAAGTACTGTCATAAATGATCTCTAGTTTGATGATAAACGTTTTTTTTTCTAACAGGAAAACTCCAAATAGGAATGATAATCAAAATTTATCGAGTGTCTACTGTGCTAGAGACTCTACTTGTATCTGCTGATATAGGTACTGTTGTTAGCCATATTTTGCAGATGGGGATACAGGTTCAGACAGCCTATAGGTGAGATTGTTATTAATTGGTATCGTTAACTATTTACAGTGTGTTTTAAACATCCTTACTGCTGTCCACTCGAGTTTGCTACTTTATACTTAAAGGCTCAAAGTTTATCTCAAAGAACATGAAAAGAATTTTTAGCCTAAAGATATTTAAAATTACAGTGTATCTTAAAGCCACATGGAGTTTTTGTATGGACTGCTAGTTTGGGTCGTTCATTATTTTATGCTTCTCCCATTCTCCATTATAGGATAATTGAAAATTTTCTTTTTATTGTGAGCAAAATGGAAAATATTTCTGATTTTCCATAAAATGAGTCCTTTGTCTTGTTAGAAGTGCTTATACACTAAATCGAAAATCAGAAAGGCAGTTTCTGAATGGAAGTACTTGCTTGTGGCCTCCCCATTAACAGGGCACATCTTTCTGAGTACGTGTGCCTTTCTCCTCTGAACTGGATGGTTTGGCATCTCTGTAGCCCACCTTGCCTTGGAGGAAAGAGATGTTCTTGCAAGCAACTGAGCCCATAGGTTGCATCTTTATTTAGTAGGTTCCTACTGGCAAAAATGTATTATAGGAACATAGCCCTTTCTTTAATGAAGATAGATTACCTAATTTCTCAAGATTTTGTCATAATCAGCTACCTGCAAAGTTCCATCTCCCCCCCCCCAAAAATTACTTGGTATTGTTTTTTTCTTTCAATTTATAATGTGCCTGTTAAGTTGCACGAAGGGTAATAATGTCATCCCTTACTTGCTTTGTCACTTTATGTTCAAATCATTCTACTATTGCATTATGGTTTTTACCACTTCTACCTTCCAGTTTTAGAATTGATAAAGACTTTAGAATTTCTCCACAAACTGAAGGATGTCTTTTTAACATAAAATCATATCCATACTCTTTATTCTGGCTTACTTGCCAGGCATCAAGAATAGTGTTCTTTTATTTGGTTTTTACCTTAAGTTTTATAAAGTAATTTTTATATTTCAGATAGTTTCATGTATTATCTGAGTTGCCTATTTCCAAGTTTAAAAGGTTAAATTTTCAGTGTTATTTGAGACATGAAGAAAATGAGGCATGGGGAAATATTTTTGTTCAAGTTAACACTGCTAGCTAATGGTAAAAACTAGAATCCTCTACCTCTGCCTCTTGTAGAACTTGGTTGTAGGTAGTGCCTCACCCCCACTATAATTAGAAAAGGAGGTCAGAATACTTTAGGTGGAAAGCCTGGTTTGTTTCGCTTTGTTTGGGCTGTTGTGGTGAAAGAAATGAGCAGAGATAAGTATCAGCAATTTTTTTTCCTCTTACAAATTAGTAAGCAGTATAGAATCTTGCATACAGTAAGCATTCCAGATTTAGCTACTGAGAAGAGCTCAGTGTCAGTACTGGGAGAAATACTTGACTTCGAAAAGTTAATTTAAACCCCCCCCCCTTTTTTTTCCCCTCATGTAGACCTGCTTTGTAGAAAATTACTAGGCCTAGGATAAGCAAACCCTTACTTACCATCTTCCGTGTGTGGTAACTTCTGACATTTCGAAGTCCATCAGCCACTCTGGGTATAGGTGATAGGGCCTGAGTATAGTGAAGGCCTGATGCAGGCACGGGACCTTTAATGTAGGGCTACCCCCCCTCCCCCACTCTGAGCCTTCATTTCAGTTTTTAAATGCTCTGTGTAATCGTGAGCCACAAAATTAGGAGAGCGTGAACACGGACTAGGTTTAAAGCCTACTCTGGTGTACTGTCCAGATGATATTTTGGACTTCGATTAATTCATTATTGATGATTTTTTTCTTCCCATTAATGAAGCACAGTACTTAGGCTGCTGCCCTTATTTTGAGCATTAATAAAGACGATATACCAGCGATGCCTAGATATTGTGACAGAGCTGGACCTAGTCCTTCTGAAATCCTTAAGTATTTATCCGAATCTAAACTAAGATCAGGACCTATATTTCTTTAACTACTTGAATCTGATTGGTTGGTAGGTTGATACTGGACAAAGAACATAAAAGTTATAGAAACTCAGTATCTCATTTCTCCAGTGAAAGGGAGTGATATCTTCTAAACAAGTGAATTTCTTGCTAAAAAGCACTGTATCAGAAAGATTAAAAATCTTAACAGTTTTCTTGGAATGTTTCCTAAATATTATATACTGAAATGTTTTTCTTAAGCTGTTAATCTTTCCTTCTAATGTGTTTCTGGATTATTGTTATTTATAATAATTTCTTTACTGTTTAACAGCACAGTGATGCTTGTGAAATGCTATTTTGTGTATGCTCTAAGAGAAACAAGTATTGAGTGCTGGTTATGTAGTAGGTGCTGGGATAGGGACTTTAATATGAATTTTTAGTTAATGTAGCAACCCTGTGAGGTGTTATTTCTTTCTAACCTTGTCTTCATGTATTGATAATTTGATTGGGTAATTCTGTGGTCTTTTTTTTCCTGCACTCAGCCAGAAATCTAGGTTCTGTGTTTTTGTTTTTTTTTTTTTAAATGTACAGTCTTTCCATTTTAAAATATTTGCACAAATTCAGCATGTGAGTATGTGTGTTAAGACTACAACTCAAATAAGCTGTCTGCTGGCCGGATCCAGGCTGCAGGCACTAGTTGCAGTTCTCGGATTTAAACACTTTTGGAATGATATTTCACTCAGGACTACCAGCTACTTATCACTCCACTCCCTGGAGGTGTTTGTTTTGATAGAGGTGTGTTGGGGATTCGCAACAGAATACAAGAAAAGCTCTCCTATTTCATTCTATAGGAAGAACAAACATGTTGTGAAGCAGGGAGGGAACATTTTTAATGACCAAAAATCGTGTATACTCGTAGTTGTACTAAATGTTTTATTGTCCATCTTTCTTGCTTATCCATGTTTGACAACTTCTACTTGCAGTTGTCTTGGTGATGTTTTGAGTGCCATTTTCCCTCCTGTACTGTTGTTCCCCCACTTTCTGAGTATACAGACCTCCTTTTTGTCTATTTGGGGCATCTATCTATGTGAGGATACACAGATCTGTCATCTAAGAGTAGCACAGTATTTCACTGTATACATTTAATTCACGCAGTACACTGTTGGTAGCATTATTTCTGAAACCTTCCTCAGGATACCTTTATACTCTTAGAATTGGGGATTCTCAAAAGCTTTTATTTATGTGGGTTGTATCTACTGATATTTGCCACATTAGACTTTAATTCTTTAAAAAGCTTTTATGTCAGCATTTAGTGAGAAGAGTGTTACTGTTTTACACTTCTACAAATCTCTTTAATGTCTGGTTTAATTTAAAAAAAAAAAAGGATTCTTAACCCCTCTGCATTCAGTTGTTTGCAATAACACAGTATAGACACTGAGAAAAAACAAGGGTGGAAAAGGCAAATAACCTTTTAGTAGTAATACTTTGAAAATAGTTTTGATTTCCCAGACTCCCCGAGGTCCCACACATTGAGAACAGCAGGCATAGAGATTGTTTCTAGATTTTTACCATTACACTGCCAGTGACTTATTTGTTCATATACTTGGCACTGTGAGATGTAGGCTAATTTCCCAGAACTGTTGGACCAAAGGGGACTATTTTAAAAGCTGATAGAGAAAGATAAAATGTCCTCAGAAAGTTCGTATTAACATTCAGCTGGATCTTTTTCCATTGATTGGTAAAGCACTGATAACTTGATCCAGTAGAAACTAAGAGATGGGGAAAGGGAACCTAGTAGATGGCATAGAAATAAAACTAGAAATGTGTCTTTATTATTTTTCTAGCCCCCAAACTAAAAGGCAGTTTCGCATGCTCCAGCCCACCAATTTCCTAGGGAGCATGGTATTTGGGGACCAGACGTGGACTTCTAAGGTGGTGCCTTTGGTCTGTCATGTGTTTCAGGAGAGATACTTCCTCTTAACATCTTGAATGACCCAGTAAAGAAAAACTCACCAACACCAAGAGAGAAGCTTCCAGTTATCTACTTATTTCTTGTTTTAGCTAGGGCTTTGGGAGGGCACACTTCCCAAGCTTTCAGTTTCGGATTTTTCCTTTCTAATTACTCTGACCCTGTAACTTTATGGAGAGTTTTGAAGCAAATGCAAAGGGATTGGTACTTGAGAAATAATAGTTAATGCCCCTGCTGGTTTTTGTTTTTAGTAGCAGCCAAGTTAGGTATGTGTTTTTCTTTCCTTTTTTTTAAGTATGCTCCACACCCAGCATAGAGCCCAGTGTGGGGTTTGAACTCTTGACCTTGAGACCAAGACATGAGATGAGATCAAGGGTTCGTGCTTAACCAACCAGCCACCCAGACAGAGCCTCCCAGGCGCTCTGTCCTTTTCTCTTTTAATTGAAGTATAGTTGACACACAGTGTTTGAGATATGTTTCTTGAAAGTACGATTGGAAGTGATAACTTCACCCCTGTGCCTTATGTTGTTTACCCCTACTTATTAAAAAAAAAAAAGTTTTGAAGTGTAATAGATCAAGAAATTACACAAATGGTAAGTATTCAACTTGGTGAATTTTCACAAAATAACCAGCACTCTGGAAGTCTGCTTCATGTCCCTTCACAGTCACTATCTCCCCCTGCCTGCTAGCACCATAGATTAATTTTTGCTACCCTTTGAACTTTATGTAAATAGAATTACATGGTATATATTTTTCTCTGAGGTTTCTTGCATTCATGTTGCATTCATGTATTTGGTTCATTCATTAATATTTATAATATGGTATTCCACTGTATGAATATTTACACCTTTTTTTAATGTTTCTCACATGCTATATATAATTCACTCATTCAAAGTGTATAATTCATTGTTTTTTAGTATATTCACAGGGTCATGCAGCTATCACTCCAATTTTTTAAATTTTTTAAGTAATCTCTACACCCAGCATGGGGCTCAGACTTAACAACCCTGAGATCAAGAGTTGTATGTTCTATTGGCTGAGCCAGCCAGGCACCCCACCACAATCTAATTTTAGAATACTTCGTTCTCTCTGAAAGAAATCATGTACCCATAAGCAGTCACTACCCATTCACTCCCCCTTCCCTCCCCAAACAACCACTAATCAATACATCTTCTCTAATTTGCACACTGTACATTTTATATAAAAACAGTCATATAATACAAAGTCTTTTGTGACTGGCTTCTTTCACTTGTAATGTTTTCAAAGTTCATCCAGCATGTACTTTTTGTGTAGCTGAATAGTATTCATTAGGTTTTGGACATTTGGATTATTTGCACTTTTTTGCTATTAGAAATGCTGCTAAGAACATGTACACATATTTTTGTGAGCGTATGTTTTCATTTCTCTTGGGTATACACCTAGGAGTGGAATTGCTGGTAACTAGCAATTGAGTAACTGCCAAACTGTTTTCCAGAGTGGATGCCTTTTTATATACCCACAAGCAGAATGTATGAGGTTTCCAGTTTCCCCATGTGGTTGGCAGCACTTACTGTCGGCGGAGCGGTCTTTGATTGTAAGCATGTTAGCAGGTGTCAAATGGTATCTTATTTGTGGTTTTGATTCGTATTTCCTTGACAACTAATGATGTTGAGCATCTTTTCATATGTTCGTCGTCCATTTGTGTGTCGTCTTTGAAGAAATATCTGTTCAGATCTATTGCCCATTTTAAAATTTGTTGTCTTTTTAAGTTGTTAGAGTTCTGTATACAAATTCCTTAACAGATGTGTGATTTACAGATACTTTCTCCCATTCTGTGGGTTGTCTTTTCACACACTCAATGGTATTATTTGTAGCACATATTTTGACTTTGAACATATCCATTTATCATTTATCAGTGATGTCCAGTATTTTCTTTTGGGTAGGTTTGCTTTTGTGAGGTTTCACTTTTAAAAAGGCTTACTTAGTTTGGTTCTAGGACACTAGACCTTTTGCATCTTCTGAATGTTGCAAAGTAATCAGTTGTTTCATTCTACTGTTTTTGTAGTTTTCTAAAGATGGATTGTTTTTCAGGATGTGATATATTTCAAAGTGGTTTTTTTGAGATGTATTTTCTCCTAGAAACCACATATTGAATGTATGCCACAAAAAGTAAGTTTGATCTTAATGTAACTAACATATTCTGATTTCACTGGGAAATGATTGCAATTTCTGTTCTTGTATAAGGAAAAAATAGAAGGATATTCACGAAGAAAGTTGGAGACTTAATCCTTTTGAGCGACTCTAGACATTGAGTTCATTTGCTTGTTGCTTTTTCTTGTTATGACTGCATCACTGGACAACTCTTGATAATTACCAAAAGAAAAAAATCCATTAATAGTGCATAAAGAAAATTGAAGCACTGGAAATTTGTTTTTAATTAATAAGGCAAAGGTTGGGAGAAGAGGAGGAAGATTAAAACAAATTTCCTCTAGAATATGAGGATACTTGTCTGAGTGAGCCAGCAATAGTTTAAAAAAAAAGTTTGAAAAGAGTTTTTAAAAATAGTTAAAAAATCGTTTAAAAAAAAAAAAAAAGCCTGAAAGAAATGGGGCGTTGGGGGGTATAGGTGGGAAAAATATGGAGACTGTCTGGTTACCTTAAGTATAGAAAGAATAAAAGACACATTTGGAATTATTTTACCTGTGCTTGAGGAGGATTTGAGTGAAGTGGGAGGGTATTCCCAAATTAAGTCCTTACATCTTGGTAAATGGCTGAAATTGTATTGCATTCGGTATCACTTAGCACTGTTCTGAGCACAGAGAAGTAGAATGGTCAGTAAATCGCCAGCTGAGACGGTATCATTAGATTAGTAAATGAATTTTAACAGAAGCAAACTAATTTGGGAATGTAAAGAAGCACACTTTTCTGAGCTGCCTAACCCACTATTTGGAATTGGAAAGTAAGGGTGACATGTAATAGGAAAAGAAATGAAAGATTTGGATGAAGGACAGCTGCAGAGAAAATCGCTGCTTCTTAAGCATTTTGGGCCAGTTCTTGTCTTTAGATAGTACTTTGGGGATAAACTGGAACTAGAGAGAGGGGAGAGGCATAAAAGCTGGTCTTGAGATTTGCACTTTATTATAAAGCAGTAGTTATTTTCTGAATATCACAAGTCTTACTGCCAGGGAAAAGACAAAAATATGCAAAATAAAATTAGCTGACTATAGGAAAAAAATTGATTATTTGAAGATGAAGTGTGATAATTCTGGAACAGACATAAGAGACTTTTTGAAGGTGAAGTGTAATATTTGGATGTACTGGGGTGATGGATCATATCCAAGTCATAATGTATGTCAGGGATTTAAACTCAGGTCACCTGGCTTTCTGCGGTGCCCTTTCACTACCCTGTGCTGCCCGTAAGTTGTTGGATCTCTATTACGATCCAGTCCTTTACTCTTCAGATGATCGTGTCTTTGTTAAAAGTAAACTGCATAAAGCAAGCATTTCTTGGGTTACAAGTTTTATTATATTTAAATTTTTAAACATACTATTTCCTTAACTGAAGTTACGTGTGTATCAAGTGGTCAAGAAAGGAGGAAGTGTGTGTGTATATGGTGGAATGTAATGCTGCTTTGCAATGGCATAATGGAATGTTTTGTTTTTCTGTTTCCCAGGTTCTCTACTCTTAGAATCCAAAATAAATCCTAACACTGCATATCAGAAACAACAGGTAAAATTTTGAAGATGTTGTTTTACCTTGTATATTATCCTCTCAGTTGGGTGATTAAATGAAAATTTGCCACCAATTCCTTAACAGTGAAAAATTTAAAACAGGTTACAACATACTTTCCCAGCCTGAGTCTAAAATGTGATTTTAGCCAATCTCTGTGGTGTATAAAGCAATCATTTTATTTTAAACTTTAAAAAAATTGCTTCAATTTAAGCTAAGTTTTTGCTCCAGATACTCTTAAAACCAAGACTTAATTCTCAAAAGTTAAAACTAGAACAATAGTTTTCTTGTTTCTACTTAAAGAATAAAAAGTGACCACTGATGTAATAATCAGCTATTAACACAACAAAATGGTAGAAACTACTTCCTTTGCTATTGTAGATACTAGTGCAGAAGGGACATTTCTGTCCCTATACAGCAACCCAGTGTAGGTAAAAATCTGATTTGTTATATAGCCTGAATAGGACCTTATAATAATATGATGATAGACTAACGATGCAGTTTATTAAGGCATCTTTCAGTTTTAGTACACTCTTTCTTGTACCCTACGGATGAACAAGCAGTATCTGAAAGTAAGTCTTTCTCTACTTAGTAGGGCAACTAGCACTATCATCAAAAGGTATTTATTCAGCACATAGACACACACACACACACACACACACACACACACAGTTATATTGAGTGCTGTATCAAGCCAGTGAAGGCAATATCCGTCCCCTCAGTGCCCTGAAGGTACAGAAATAAATTTAGAATAAGGAATATTAACTAGCACATTCATATGTATATATTACTGTTACTCTATAAATAAATTATAAAGTGCTTTGCTTCATCATTGACCATTAAAATACTACTATAAGGAAGTTAGTGTTGCGTTTATTTTGTACATTAGATGATCCCTAAAGATTGTGACTAGCTTCAGGTCACACAGATAGTAAATAGGAAAGCTGGTACTAACTCCGCTAAGTCTGCTTAATGGTGATTTGCTTGTCCAAAAAACATTTGGTACAATATGAAATATTTTCTTGATAGTGTAATGTTCTGCTAATACTTTGCATGTAGTGTTCTTAAGAAAACTGTTTGGTTTGATTGGAATGGCTGGAGACCAGAGTATTTTGTCTTTGATATTCTATACTTAAATACATAAATTCATGTTTTGAGGCTTCAGTCAGTTGAATAGTAAAAGCCCATCCAAAGAAAAAGAAAAGATCAAGTCTGTTTTGAGGATGAATGAAGAAATCCATGTGTCTTAAGCTGTAGGTTGTTAGATGGTAAATAGGATGCTTTGGTGAAAATTAGACTCCTTAGGGAAAACAGAAGAGCAGTTCCTAAAATTTACAAAATTCTAAATTTGTCAAATGGGCATTTAAGAGTTTATATCTAATTGTGCCCTGTTTTAAGCCTACAGATGATTCTTAATTTACATTGTACCAGCATTAATTGCTTATAGTTGTTTTAAATCTAACTTATACCAATGTGATACTGGTTTTCATTTCAGTGGGACTTTGTCACCAGTTTTCATAACTGTATGTATTATACCCAGTTTAAAGATGAAGAAACAGACTCAGGGAGGCTACACAGCTGACTCATTTCTTGCATGTTGATCTTAACAATGTTTTATGTTGTTGTTGTTGTTGTTGTTTTTCAAGATTTTATTTGTTAAGAGTTTAACTGACTGAGCCACCTAAGCATCCCTTGATCTTACAGTGTTAATGTAAATTATTTTGAGTTTGAACAGCTGCTTAGTCACTGTAGAACAGATGCCTGCTATCCATGATCTCTAGAAGTTCATGAAGATAGTAAACAGGGTCTTTGATCTCTTGTTTAAAATTCTGAATAAAAATTGTGGATTTATTCTATTAGTAATGCTGTACAGCCCAGTCAAATGATCATTTATTTACTTTCAGCTGATATCCCTTTTAGTTCAGTGAGAGACTACTCGTCCTCATTGTTGACAGTTACGTAATTGAAAAGAATTAATATGCAGTTTAGCAAACAAAATCAGGGGATCCATAAGGGGTATCTTATTGGAAACTGCCTCCATGTAGACATATTTTTTAAAGTACCTTAAAGCTGTTCTAGTCCTGTTTCCTTCTTAATGTGTAGGAACTTTTATCATCCCTATAGATGCTCACCTAGAGTTTGCCTGGCTCCTTTCAGTTACTTATTAGATTGAATTATTTTTCCTTTATAATGTAGTCATCATCTCTCTAACTCTGACTTCTCTTAGTTCTTCCCTTTGGACCAGCCTGAAAAACTACTATATGATCATTGTTATGTTAGGCTTCTTTTTATTTATTTTTTAACATTTTATTTATTTATTTGAGAGCATGCGTGCACATGAGCTGGAGGGGCAGAAGGAGAGGAAAAGGAATCTCAGGCATGTTCTGCAATGAGTGCGGAGCCTGACGAAGGGCTTATTATCACGACCCTGAGCTCATGACCTAAGCCGAAACCAAGAGTCAGATACCTTACCGACTCTACCACCCAGGCGAGCCCCAGACTTCTTTTTTTAAAATGTAACTCTCCCCAGTACCACTCAGTATTTCACATAGAAGATGATTCACAAACCCCTCTCAATGAGTGGGCTCTTTTTTGATGCAGTTTATTAAGGCATCAAGTCAGTAAGTTTAAAAAGATACCTTAGATACTATAAATATTTTTGTGATAATGATGCATATTGTAGTATACAGACTGTACTACAGGAAATATAAAATGGTGTCAGTACTGTAAGTGTAGTGTCTTGCAGAGATTACATGTTAATAAAAACTGTTGAACTGTTCATTACACTTACTATCATTAAATAAAAGTCTCTCTGAAGAGGAGTAAAGGGGCTGTGGGTGGCAGGAGCATCTTGCTTCTTCAACCATAGCACTTTGGTGAAAGTTAAAAAAAAAACTGTTACTAAGGTAAATCTCATATATTACAGATTTAACAAATAATTTCATGGGCCTCGTGTGTCTCAGGTAAACCACATTCAATGTGGATAATAGATGAGAGGAGGGGTTTTAGTTATTAATCCCACATTCCTGACATGCCCTGGTTATTGTATGCTCAGACTTCCTCTCTGGGCAATTTGACTAGAGCATAACATGTAATCTAATATGCAAGCAAAGAATTGATACTTGTTTAGTTTGTATCTTTCAGTACATTTAGATTGGTCACTTTGTAGTGTTTTTCATATTCTGGTTAACTTCTTAAGGAAAACAATTTTCATTTTATAGGGTAAACAGAGTTAGGTGTGAAAAGGCATTGTCAATCACAGTATCAATGTTGCTTAGTACTGTTCTCAATTTTTTGTTGCTTTTTTCATTTGCCTTGTACTTTGAAGAAGTTTGTGATAGTTAATGGATGTTAATCAGACCTTTTTTTTTCCCTCTCAAGGACACTTTGATTGTGTGGTCTGAAGCAGAAAATTATGACTTGGCTCTTAGCTTTCAAGAAAAAGCTGGATGTGATGAAATTTGGGAGAAAATATGTCAGGTAATTTTAAAAACTAGAAAATCAATATGCTATCTAAGTATTTTGGGTTTTTTGCTGTGCTTTTTAGTTGATGCCCAAGATTTTAAATAAATAGCATTTCATATTGATCTCTTAAATTCATCATTGTCTGAAAAGTTGATTTATAGGAAAGTACAATTTACTGACACCAGACTGTCCAGCCATGACCTTTGCTGAACTTCTGTATCTAGCTGCCTTTGAGAGCTCCATCATAAGTGGTCACTGGTATCTCAGATTTAGTAGTCCAGAACCAAACTTAATCTCCCCTACATCTGTTCATTCTCCCATCTTTCTTATCTCAGTCAGTGTCACCCAGTTGCTGAAACCAGCAACTTGGAGGTTTTATTTATCCTTCCTTCATTTTTATAAATTCAGTTTTATAAATCAGTTTTATAAATCTTAAATCCTTCAGTCCTTCAGTTTTATAAATCTTAAATCCACTCACTTATCCTTGTTTTCACTGCTAACACAGTTTATTAAGCCACCATCATTTCTTGGCCTGGTTTATTGCTTTCATCTTGACTGGTCTTCCCAAATCCATACCACAGATAGAGAATCTTTTTTAAAATGCCAATTTTTAAATATCACTTCATTCAGTAACTTCTTGTGACTTGACTATCTCTTCAGCCTCATCTTGCATGTTCTCAGTTGATTCTAGAATTTCCTAGTGTCTCTAGTATCTTGGACTAGTGACATAATCTCCACAGTCTTGTTGGGTATGCATTTATTATGCACTCTGCATTTATTATATGCTAAAGCCATTGGCTCTTGTTACAGACTAATTTAAATCAGTGTCTCCTAAGGACAGCTTCTCTATCTCCACGTTTATTCTAATTAGAGAATCATCTTCAGATTTTTTTTCTCTTTTAAGATTTGAGAGAGTGAGTGTACACATGAGAGAGGGGAGGGGTGGGGGAGAGAATCTCAGGCAGACTCTACACTGAGCATGGAGCCTGACATGGGCCAAACCCACAGCTGAATCCCACAGCAAATCTGAGGAGTCGGACCTCCAACGACTGAGCCACCCAGGTGCCCCCTTCAGCAGATTCTTTAATTCACTGGTTCTCGGACCAGCCGCGTGACCTGGGAACTTACAGAAATGTAAATTCTGGGACCCCCATCCTGCATCTACTGAATCAGAAATTCTGTGAGTAGGTCCCAGTAATTGTATTTGAGTTATACTTGAACAAGCCCTCTAGGTCAGACTTCTTTGTAGAAGGCGAGATAGTAAATAATTTTAGGCCTTGTGGGCCACACAGCTTAATAGCTGTTCAACTCTGCTATTGTATTACGAAAGTAGCCATACATAACACATAAATAAACAGCCATGGTTCTCTTCCAGTAAAATTTTACTTATGAAAATTGGTGGTGGGCCATGTTTGGCTCTAGTTTGTCAATTCCTGCTTTAGCTGATTCTCATGCACCCTGAAGCTTGAGAGCCACGGCCTTAATAAAGCTATGTGTCCTTGAGGCACAGTGTTTCCTTACCTCGTAGAATTTATTTCTGCTAGATCATCTACTCAGCTGTATTTTTCATATAGTAACCTGCCTGTCGAACTTCCCTTTTCTTCTGCTATGAAGGATTAGGTTTGTATCTGAATGCCTCTTCATACTTGTTTTTTGCTTGCTTTCCCATACAGTTGTATTCACAGCCTGCCTCTAGATTTATGTCCTGTGGAGTTCTCCCCTAGAAAGAGAAGAGATTGAGGAGCTTGGGTATGCTAAAAGCACCCATTGCCCATATAGATCTTGTTCTCCTTCATTTCTCTGACTCGAACAATCCCACCCTGGACACAGTCTTCTACTAAGCCAATATTTAACTCACACCTGGACTCAGTGCATTGCTGTCAGGCCTGGCTCTCCTTTAGTAAATTGTCGGATCTTTACTATACTTTTCCTTAGTCTGTAGTTCTTCATTTACACTTGGGGCACAGGTAGTAGTAGTTCTATACTTTCTCTAGAGTAACTTAACTAGGAATCACTGTCTGTTTTGTTATTTTCGATCTAATCTTACTTTTGCACACTTTATATTCAAGATGTTGTTTTCTACCAGTCTTTTATGATCCCATCTGTACTTACCAATTTTTAGATCCTAGCTTGTTCTAGAGAATTCATTACATTTTGCTCTTTGAGGTCTTAACATGTCTTTTTATTTCTTGAACGCTACTCATCGTTTTTTGATCTAGAAACAGCAGAAAGTGTCTCCATTTTCCAAAATCTTCCTTGATCGTAGTTACTAGGTCTGGGTGTATCTCTTTTCTTTTATAGACCTTTCATGGCCTTCACATTCTCATTTTCTTCGTATCTGTCCAGACAGACTGCTAAGACTTACTAACCTTTCTCTTAAGGAAGACTCTCTTCTAGCTTATTCTACGTTTTGTTTTCATTCTTCATTGCTCCATTCAGTAAGACTGAAACGTATTTGTCAAATCATTACAGTTCCACCTTAATTCTCTGAGCATATCAGATTCCAAGAAAATCCTAACCACAGGCCTTTTTGATGACTTTCTTAGCCTTCATATTTGCAAAAGATAGCATTTTCATTACAGTAAGGGCTCTTGTCTCTTTACATTTGGCTTTTTAATCAAATGCTATCACATTTCTTTAGGTAAAGACATAGATTGAGTTCCAGGAATCTAAAGCTGTATTGAGAATTTATATCATTAACAGATTCAGAGCCAGCCTGAGATCATGCCAGGTACAATCTGTGAATGTGCCTAGTTGCCTTTCGGTGGTACTGCCCACTGGGTTAAGGTCAAGACACTATCAACTTGCAGCATATTTCAAGAAATATTCCAGGCCTCTTCCCTTCCAGTATCCATTAACAGTCTCTCTGAACCATGCTAAGCAATTTAAGTTTCTTGGCCATTTCATATACATCTAATTTTTCCATTTTCCATTTCTTTAGCATTCACCTTGGCCTGCTTTAGACCGTCTCAAACTATAGGCCAACATAGCAAAACTCATTTTATTTCAGAATAAGTCCTTGACTTTTGGGTAAAAATATTCTTTTATCTCAAAATGTATTTGTGAAGACTTCTAAGTTATGTTTTTATTATTAGAGCCCCTGTCCTGACATAAAGTTGAGGTGTATGACAAATTTCTAGAGCTTCTGGGGTGATCATGAAAGCTATAGGTTTGGGTGAACAGAAGGGAAAACTCTGGTTTGGTTACTTTGGGTAGATTTTTTTAGGGAATTTACTGTGTTATGCTCTACTACATGTATGTTGCAGTTACTTTTTATATGGTTTCATTTTTGTGTGAGGACACTTATTTCCCACAGTTTTCTTACTCATGTTTTTGGGCCACCAGCCAGCATTCACAGCACATCAGTGACCCACTTTGGTCCAGAAGCAGTTTGTGCATATTCTTTGGGCCTTGCCTTCTGGAATTGATTTTAAAAATTTCCTTGTTGCTTACAATTACATGTATATTCTGTGATCACAACATTATGATGTTTATTATTTATTTGAATTTTACTTAAAATTTTGAAGGGTTTGGTGGTGGCTATCTTGGAATATGACACTAGGATTCTTAGAACATCTCTCATATTCATCTAAGAATATCATTTAGATTTGCTTGATTATATTCTGTCAGCTATCATAAATCTTATTTAATAGGTTCAAGGAAAGGACCCTTCAGTGGACATCACTCAGGACCTTGTAGATGAATCTGAAGAGGAGCGTTTTGATGATATGTCATCACCAGGTTTAGAATTGCCATCTTGTGAATTAAGTCGCCTTGAGGAAATTGCAGAACTTGTGGCATCATCTTTACCTTCCCCCCTGCGTCGTGAAAAACTTGCACTAGCACTGGAAAATGAGGGTTATATTAAAAAGCTCTTAGAGCTTTTTCATGTGTGTGAGGATTTGGAAAATATTGAAGGACTGCACCACTTGTATGAAATTATCAAAGGCATCTTCCTCTTGAATCGAACTGCTCTTTTTGAAGTTATGTTCTCTGAGGAATGTATAATGGACGTCATTGGATGCTTAGAATATGATCCTGCTTTATCACAGCCACGAAAACACAGGGAATTTCTAACAAAAACAGCCAAGTTTAAAGAAGTGATTCCCATATCAGATCCTGAGCTGAAACAAAAAATTCATCAGACATACAGAGTTCAGTATATCCAAGATATGGTTCTACCTACCCCTTCAGTGTTTGAAGAAAATATGTTATCAACACTTCACTCCTTTATCTTTTTCAATAAGGTAGAAATTGTTGGTATGTTACAGGTGAGTTAGATCAATTTTTCCATACTTACAAAGATACCTTCTTGATTGATACCATTTAAACTGTTAATTGATTCAGCAGAAGTAAGTACCTAATTTGAGTTTTGATTTATGTCTAAAGGTATGTATTTGGTTGATACTAGAAAAGATTACAATATATAATACTATGGGAGCAGAAGGTTGTTTTGTTTCCATCAGGGAACATAAATGTGAGAAGTCTAGCTTGATGAAATTACAGGGGAATGAATGGTCTTAACAAAATGATTGAATGTAAAATTTTAGATACATTAATTTTTCAGTTATGCATAGAATAGATTCAAAGGGAAAGATAAAATGAAGAAGCCAAGAAGTATGTGATTAAATGTAGAATATAAATTCTGTAGAATTGGTAGCACTGCCAGGTCATTATATATTAAAGGCCTAGTGTTAGGGTCAAGGGAATATAGTAGATACTGGCAAATTATAGTTGAAGGTCTCCTTGCCAAAAGGCATGCTTTTGTACCAGAGGAAAGTATGGAGAAGTTGGATGTGAATATGAGTTACAACTCCACCTGTCACAACAGCTATGTGCTACTTGGGCAACTTTCTTAACTTCTTAAAGCTTCAGTTCTCTGATTTGAAGGATGGTGCTATTAGTACCAACTCTATAAAGTCATCTGAAGATTAAAGTCATGCATGAACATTATGCAACACTCTTGAGTATTTTTTTTTTTAATTTTTTTTAGAGCATGCAGGTGGCGGGAGGGGCAGGCGGAAAGAGAATCTTAAGCAGGCTCCACATCCAGCAGAGAGCCTGACTCAGGGCTGAAGGCAGGCTTGATCTCACAACCTTGAGATCATGATCTGAGCCAGAATCAAGAGTCGGGCACTTAACCTACTGAGCCACCCAGGCACTCCAAGCATTATTTCAAAATATCTGTTGTAATTGCTATACTAAACTCTAGATTTTCTTTCTATAGTATGCGGAGTCTCTTAGGTCTAGTGTTTTGGGTGCTTGTATCAGAATTGCCAGGGTGTAACGTTCCCTGGATTCTGCACAAAGCACAAAATCTATAGCTGGCCAATAGTCTTGTTTGTAAGACACCCCACCTCCCCCGCCAAAGTCAGAGGACCTCTCAGAATATTATCCCATAATGTAGGAATTAGTTTGTTCTACTAGAACTTTAAAGTTGGTGTGGGGTAAAGATTTGTGAGTTGCACACCTCCCATGTTTTTTATTTATTTGATGCCCATGATACTAAAGAATAACAGATAGATATGACTTGGGAGACCTTTCCTCAGATCTATAAATAAAAGTTATATTTGAAATCTGGATTTATTAAAGGAGGCAAATAAATGTCCGTATGAGCTGTTTGGTAGCACATTATGAATAAAGCAGTAAGCTTACCTTGTATGGCTGTTCCTTTTTAGAAAGTTGCTGTATTTTCAGAGTCCCTGCCTTTGCCATCTTAAAACATAAACAGGACATGAATTCAGATAGAAAAGCACATATTGCATGGAGCACGGGATGTGGTGCATAAACAATGAATCTTGGAACATGAAAAATAAAATTAAAATGTTTAAAAAAAAGAAAGAAAGACCAGTTTTACTAACACTGCTGTCCTGAAGCTAGGAATAATTCCAGTTCATATTGACCAATTTGATGTGCTTTTCCTATTCATTTAAGACAGGCATGTAAACAAATCATACAGGCAATACAGTCTAGTAAGGACAGTAGTATCTCTATATAGTGTATTGTGATTGATAATGGAGGAGGGAAAAGGTTTTGGTACTAATTGTTATTCTTTGATAAGAATCTTGTTTTTACAGGCTACCCTAGTGAGCCTTTGTTCCAGTCCACTTTCGATTCCTAGTTTCCTTGGGTAGTCCTGAGTGTGTCTGGTCTTCAGTGCCACATGATTCTCCTTTTGTTGTGCAGGGACTTGTCACTTCACTTGTTTGTTTTCTTGGTCTTCGTACCTGTGAACTGCCAGTTTTACTCATTAAGTATGAATAATTTCAAGTCTTTGTTTCCCTACATTATGCTTTGTAAAATCCTGGCTGCCCTTGTTATACTTCTGTTTTCTTGATACAGGTACTTCTTTCCAAAGTGCTGCTAGGAAGGAGATAGAATTTTATAAATTTTGTGACAACAGGTGATGGAGATAAAATTTAAAGCAGGTTCTTACCCCCTTGCATACACAATCATACCCTCCCTTTACTGTTAACTGCTCTGTACATAATACTGTTAAACATCCTTTTTTTTTTTTTTTTTAAACGTTCTTATTCTCTCAACTTCTGTACCCCAAATGCAGCAGCTCAGAGACTCTTTTTCAGTAGTTTGATTTCCAGTTGGTGGGATATATTAGAACTGGGATGCATCTTGAAATTGCATGCCATTTGAATTATGGCTTATTTGTACATTTTAGAAAAAGTAAAAATAGAAATAACCATTTTAATATCACAGAAAATATTTCCAAAGAATCTGCAACAGTGACTACAGAGTTTATAATCTAGTGAGAGATTACATACACACATATACATCTATACATATGAGGATATATTTAGACTTAGGCATGTCTATAGGGCTTAAATAGTGCTGAATCTAGTACTAGCTAAGATAGTACGGAATTAAAGTATAACACAGTCTTGGTTAGAAATAGTGATGGAAGAAATTTGAATAGGTTATCAGGAAGGTCTCTGCCACCTCCTGTGGTTGGTCTTTGGGTAAATTTCTTAAATCTGTCTCAATTATACAATGAGGTAAGGTAACATCTGAGGTTCTTTCCAAGTTTTTTATTGACTTAACCCAGATTAGTATCCTAGGACAGTACCTCTTTAATCTTTTTCAAAATAATGCTTATTAAATTCTGTGTGTCTGTATGAGATATTGTCAGATAATAGGTCTATCTTTTAAAGCTCTGCATTTAGCTTTTTAAATAATTGAATCCTTTTCTGTGTCTTTAAAATGTGAAAGCTTTATCTTAATTTTTACCTTCATTTGAGAGGTTGTAGAACCTTAGTCTCTAAAGGTAAGATTTTAAAACTCTAAGTGAGGGGTTTGGAAAGTATGGCCCACACCTGTTTTTATAAATAAAGTTTTATTTGAACACAGCCACACTCATTTGCATATTATCTGTGGACATTTCCTACTGTAATAACAGTTGTATAGTTGTGGTAGACCATATGGTTCACAAAGCCTTATATACTCACAATGTGGCCTTTAAATAAACTTAGGAAATAAGGCCTTGCCAGAATATAAAGAATAACCTTCCTGTATAAATCCCTAGTTTATTCTTTAATAGTTTCATTTTTCCTTTTCTGTTTTAAATACTGTTGCCAATACCATCTTTTTTCTTCCAGTTAGTGCAATTTGTGTTCTACAGTATCTGAAAATTATGTTTTAATACACTCTTATCATTAGCATAAGTTTATCCTTTGATTTAACAGGAGGATGAAAAATTTCTGACAGATTTGTTTGCACAACTAACAGATGAAGCAACAGATGAGGAAAAAAGACAGGAATTGGTAAGACATTTGATACTTATGAAAGACACAAGACTAAAACAACAGATCTTTTATATATTCATTTGTCCTTTTCCTTATTTTAGGTTAACTTTTTAAAAGAATTTTGTGCGTTTTCCCAAACGCTACAACCTCAAAACAGAGATGCTTTTTTCAAGACTTTGTCAAATATGGGCATATTACCAGCTTTAGAAGTCATCCTTGTAAGTTTGTTTCTCCTTATAGTTAATTACCATTATATATATATATATATATATTTTTTTTTAATTTTGACTTATTTTTTAAGATTTTATTTGAGAGCATGAGCAGGGGGAGAGGGAAAATCCGACACCCCACTGAGCAGGACCCTGGGATCCTGACCTGAGGCAAAGGCAGCTGCTTAACCACATGAGACCACCCAGGCCCCCCAATTACCATTATATTTTTAATCCACAAAAATATATTTTTATATAACATGCAAGTGTTTGACTATAGCCAGTATTTAATATTAGCTGTGTATTACATAAAGTAAAAAAGCTGTAAAATTCTAGTATTAGTCCTTACATACTACTGCAAGAATATTCAGAGGAATTTTCTGTATCTTTAATAATAAGTTGTTAATTTTGCAGCCTGTTGAAATGTTAAAGAAGAAAAGTAAACAGGAGTAAAAGAAAGGAACTTTATGCACAGAACAAATTTTATATGCCAGATTTCCTTGACTTCTCTTATTGCAGTGTTTTCTTATAATTTGTTAGATTTTGGATTTACATAGCTGGAAGGTCTGTATTTTTATAATTATAGGAGAAATAAGTGCTGTTTATCTGCAGGGCATGGATGATACACAGGTGCGAAGTGCTGCTACTGATATATTCTCATACTTGGTTGAATATAATCCATCCATGGTACGAGAGTTTGTCATGCAGGAGGCACAACAGAATGATGATGTAAGTAAGAAGTTAACAGAGCAAAAAATAACCAACAAGGTAAATATTATTTGCACTAATAGTAAGTATTTATACATGGGGAGCTATAACTGTATTTATTATTTATTTTAAGGATTTAAATAGCTGATATTTGGGAAAGTGTAGCCAGAATGTGAAATGGCTTATTTTTCCCTACATTGGCTCCTGTCTCAGTTTACAAATTGTGTCTTAAAGCAGTTGTTTATTAATGCTCAACTTAAATGTCTTTTTAAATTTCTGAGGTCACGTTTTTTAATTTTGTCATTAACATTGTCTTGTTTTAATCATTTAATCAATAAATTGTTCTATATATGGAATTATAAGTAACTTCCCTAGGAAAACATTGACTTTGTTAGGGATAGATTCTCAAAATTACCACGAATGAAGAAATGAAGCACAGTCCCTTGAAAAAGTATTTAGGGTACTTGTTTTACTGCCTAACCATAAGGAGAACAAGCTGTTGTCTTGTTCACGCACACGCACGCGCGCACACGCATGCGTGCACGCGCGCGCACACACACACACACACACACACACACACATCTGTTATAAAGTGAGGGAATCTATCCTGATAATGTGAAAGGCACTCCTGGAGTACGTGGTACATGGCATATGCAGCAGCCCCAAATGTGTATGCTCTTCTGTTTTACTTTTAGATCATTAAACCAATGATCCCAATTTTTTTTCCCTCCTTCCCCCCAAAATCTTACAAGTAACTTTTAAGAATAAACTGATATATTTTTTGCCCTCAACTGCATCTTAAAAGGGGGAGCATCCTCTTGGGGGAGAAAAAATCTATGCACAATTCCTATTGTATTTTTACAAAATGAGAAAATAGACTTCTACCTTTAAAAAAAATCTTAATGTGTTGTGTCAAAGTGAAGTAGAATGCCTGGTGACTTCTTTGTTTAAGGTTGAGTTTTGTTTTGTTTTCGTTTTTGTTTATTGCCAGGGTAAGTGTAGGAAAGTACCAGTTTCAACTGTTGAATATCGAGTCACATTTTTCTTCAATAAAATAGTCTTATCCAGAGTGCCAAAATACCTGTATTAATTTAAAATAAAGACTATTCTTGCTGGCCCTGAAACCTACAGGCACCTACAGTGATGTACTTCCTGCACACGCAGTAGGCCTCTTGATTCCCAGTCTGTCTTTAGGTCCATCCTACCATTGCATACACAGACAAGAGCAGAGATTTCCTCACTGCGTCTGTTTGTAGTTACTCCTTGGGCCAGGAACACCAGTCATAGAGCCTCAGGAAAACTAGTAATCAATTTTCAGTGACATTTGGAATCCATACAACAGACTTGTTCTCTGTGCCATCTAAATAGCATAGTATTGTTACCCTAATTTCACACATTTGGGTACCAAGCACATTTACTTTAAATGGAAACTTTGTATCATTTACATGAATGGAGAATATTTACAGATCTCATTTGCTATAAGTAGAAGGAATCTCTAGAAATGCAGTAGAAGTAGAACAATGGTGTAAATTCTGGCTAAATGTTAAACTGAATGCCTGTTAGCTTCCTGCAGAAGGGAGATTTTTGTTATCAAGAAGTGTAAAGATCTCTTAGCGCCAAAGTTTGGTTTTTGCTTTAATCAGAAGAACTTAATAGAGAAAGAAACTTTCTTTTCTGTATTACTTAGTATAAATGTGCCTATACCACACTTGAGGGAAATGCTGCCTTATATCCTATTAGTTTAGTTAGTCGTATCATTTGGATTGCAGTTAACAAGACATCTAGAGCTAGATACAATGCTGTAACATGCATAGTATGTGCTTTTCCATTCTCATAATAAGTGATCCTTACTGTGTGTACTTTTCTCACCAGGATATTTTGCTCATCAACCTCATTATAGAGCATATGATTTGTGATACAGACCCTGAACTTGGAGGAGCAGTCCAACTTATGGGCCTGCTTCGAACTTTAGTTGACCCAGAAAACATGTTAGCTACTGCCAATGTAAGCCACAGGCATTTTTCTCTTTTTCATACTAGTATGTTATTTATTATTAGTAGGAACCAATGCAGTTAAAATTCATAGAAGTGTTTTTGATTCCTTAGAAAACAGAGAAGACTGAATTTCTGGGTTTCTTTTACAAGCACTGTATGCATGTCCTCACTGCTCCCTTACTGGCAAATACAACAGAGGATAAACCTAGCAAAGGTAAGATAATGCAGGTTGGTAGTAAGGTTCTTTGTTCTTGACTTCTGAAGTTCAGAGTTGATGTAGAGTAATAGTCTTTTAAAGTTTAGCCATTTGATTATCACAGAGGAGAGGTGTAGTAATATATTTTCAAAAAAGGTGTTCAAGGTAGAATTCCTTTAAAGTGCTATAATTAGAGATAATAAAATGTACAAGAAGAGATAATTGTTGCTGTCAGAATTTAAAAACAGTTTTCTGTTAAAGCAATATATTTTCATAGGTTAAATAGAAGGAAATAATTAGGAAAAGTCATTTTAAGTTATTTGCACTCTGGATGTGTAGAGCAAAGCTGCTTACTATTAAACTTTATTTGCATTGAGGATTATTCATAAGGTTAAGGATACTTATTTCTGCATTTTATTCCTTTAGCTTGCATAGTGTGCGTTTAATTCTGAAACTAGTTTTAGGGTCTCCAGTGGGAAATACCTTACTGACATTTCAAGATTATTATTTTGTCGTATGAATTACCAGTGTAGTATAACTAAACCCTACTTAGAAAGTAAATGTTAAATTTATCATTTTTTGTGATTCTAGAATCATGTCTTGGAAACCTGATAATCATTTTTCCTGTCTACTTTATTCATATTAGGTAAAGCTTGAGGCTTCTTTCCAAACACATATATTTAGTTCTGCAAACATTTATTTAAAAACCCATTGTGTGGAAGGCATTGTACTACAATCTTTAGGGGCTAAATGGGGGAAATAAAAAGTGAGTAAAATACTCCCAGAGGCTTGCTGCCTGCTGAGGAAGAAAGGTAAGCCAATAATCATAATCCAGTGTGGGTTCATCTGTGTAATAAAGGAGCCACAAAACACATTGGAATCATTGGAGCAGAGAGAGTAATTCCACCAAAGAGCGGGTGGGATCCTTCTGGATCTCCTATGCTATGTGTACATCTTAAAAGAGCATTCTTGCACTTGGGAATAAAGCAGATCTAATAGATTTGTGTCCCAGCTCTGCCTTATCATTCAGACTTGGGTTTTGTGAAACTAATTCATCAGAGTTAAGAAAATGTAAACCACAATTCTTGAGGCACATGGTAGGGATTCAGTGTTTGTTCCCTTTTCCTTAACTTTAAAATTTTGGGTCAACAGAAAAGATTTTACTTGGTTGTAATTTGGATACTTAAATTTAGAAAGGAAAAGAATGTTAGTCATTGAATAGAATTGTGTTTTGTTTTCAGATGATTTTCAGACTGCCCAGTTGTTGGCACTTGTACTGGAATTGTTAACATTCTGTGTGGAGCACCACACGTACCACATAAAAAACTACATTATCAATAAGGATATCCTCCGGAGAGTGCTGGTTCTGATGGCCTCGAAGCACGCTTTCTTGGCATTGTGTAAGTGTTACTTCTGGTAGAATTATGACGTGTAGATTATCATGTTGTTGGTACCTTTGGGTCTTACTGCCTGAGAAGAAAAGATCACTGATGTCAAGACACATACATTTTTAACAGGAAACTACACCAATTATGTCGTTTCGCCATGAGATAATTTTCCTTTCACATCTTTCTCCATATACAGCAAAGGGCTTACTTAGTATGTATCCACAAAATATGTTAAAGTATTTTATTCCACTATTAAAATGGCATCTAAGATCATTTTACCCTGTTATTTTTTAGTACTGCCTTCCTTATTACAAATTAGGCATTCTTGTGAATCTTACATTAAATCATGAAGAATGTTTTTATAATTTGGAAAATCTATAGCTAATAGCACTGAGTTGCTAAAACACATTTCGAGTTACAGAATGCCTAGCACAAGTGTCTATAGATGGTCCATTCTTTAATTGCACAAATATTTTTTCTCTGCCTTATTGAGCTATATTGAACATAAAACACTTTGTTACCTCAGATATTTTAGAGCAAGGGTGCCAAACTTCAGAAGTGATCAGATCCAGCCTGTGCTCTATTTTTGCACAATCTGCAAGCCGAAAAGCAGTTTTTAGGTTTCTTAAAGGGTTGTTTAAAGAGAAAAAAAAAAAACCAAACTACAGAGGCCATGTGTGGCCTATAAAGCCTAAAATGTGTACTTGTAAACCAAATTTATGGGGATGGTAACTTTAACTGTGTTCTTAAGGCCCGAGTTTGTTAAAATATGTTCCAGAACTGGAAATAGATTATTTAAGAATATTCTTGATCACAGCAGCCAGCCTTCTTTGGTAAGTTGACAGATCAAGTTTGGGGTACTTTAGAAGCTCAATAAGGTATGTCTGCTGGTAACTTCTGTCTTTTGGTGTCTATAGGTAAGTTTGGTTGTTTGGTGGTTGATGGCATCACAGTCATTCACTAATTAGAAGCCTAAACATATATCCATTTTTGCTACTTTTTTTAACTTCATTATTTTTTTACTTAATGGATTTTTTAAAAATATCCTAAAATTTTTAAAAAATCCTAAAATTATAAAGACATGGTTTATAAGGATGTTTCTGATATTAATTTGCTCTATAGTGTTTTATTTTTAAAATAGTATTAGAAATTGGTATCCTAAAAATATTAAACTTGGTATTAGGGTAACAGTTGCCTTAGTTTTTCTGGTTAATGTACACACTGCAGGATGGACTGAGAATACTTGTATTCATGGTATATTTTCATTTTCCACCCTTCAGATATTTAGTAAAGTTACTTTCTTTTGATTGTCCAGGAACTTTGTCGTTACCTGAGTAATCATCTTCAGCCAAAAGTAAGAGGTAGCATTTTATGGCGTTAACCTAGACTGCTAAGGACAGCAAAAATAAGTGAATTATTTTGGTTCTGCGGTACTAATATCCATGAGCTTAGTTAGCATTTGTAAAAGAAGAGCTTTTAAACTTATACTCCTTTTCCTTATATACCTACTACAACAAAATAGAGCCCCACGACCAAGTTGAGATGGAGTTTGTAACAAATGTTTCTTTCATGTCAACATAGAAAGTTTTGTTCCAGTGTGGGAAAGGGAAGTTAGGACAGAATGGAAAAACTAAGTGAATAAGTTTATCAGGTTTAGTTTGATAAATGTGTTAAACACCATATTTTATCAGTTTTAAGCTCCACATTTTAGACATTTATCATCTCTCAAATCAAGGTGAGTTGTACTATCAATGGCATGTCATTGTGATTGATAGTTGTGCTTATTTGGTTTTCTTAGTGGTAGAGAAAGTTTTTTTGCAGTCGGGGCATCTTAGATTTGATGACGATGCTAGATACCTGGAAATTACAAGGAAAACACAGACTGTTAAGACCTGGGCTCAGCTGTCAAGCGGTTTTGAGTTCATTAGGAGGAGATAGTCATATAAAAATCAAAATGTCAAAAGTACTATATTGAGGTGTGTTTGGAAGCAGAGTGGAAATAGTTTATTCTACATGTAGGAGTCAGATCAGGAAAATTTTGCAAGAGAGGTAAATTGGGTTGTGTCTTGGTCCTGGGAGAACATGACTTTTTTGGTTGCAGGCACAATTGATATACGTATGTGGGAAAGTGTAGCATGATAATGGTTTGTTGTGGGTAGAACATATGAGTCCAGTGGGAGAGTGCAGGAAAAGAAAAGCCTTTCAGTTCAGTTCATCTCTTTATTTTGCTTGCCATATTACAAAGAAATTTTCTCAGCAGCTTGAGAACTACGAAGAGATACATTACAAGGAGGGTTATATTGTAGGAAACTAAGATGTTAGCACATTTTTAGTTGTTTTATTATTGTTTGGTTTAATGATAACTCAGTTTGGAAAATGAGGACTCTTAAACGATCCTATGTGACTGTCTTCCCAGATTGAGAACATGAGTAGTTTCTGGAAGAAGATGCCATTCATTAGGAATGAGCACTCTAGAACTGGCTTGAAGAGTATATAGTAGGAGTTTCTGATCAAGGATTTCTAAAAGAGCTAAGTGGGAGATTTAGGTTATTTTCAGTCTTCTAAGATTATAGATGGAAAATACTAGGTATAATGTTTGAGGGAGTGATTAAGTTTAGATGCCCTGTCGTAAGGACAGAAGATAATGAGTGGTTAAATGTAAACACTTTGGGGACTTACAGAACTTCTCATTTTTTTCTGTCTGCTGCTTTTTAAATGTTTTTATCCTATTTAAAGACAACAAATCAGGTGTGCAGGGGAGACCAGCAATCCTTTCAAAATCTAGGTCTTCCTAGGTTTAGGTATATACATACACCAGTTTTACTGTCTTGTTTCCTTGGCTTTTCAGGATTCATGTTGTCTAGCATTTGTTAAAAACATGGAAATCCATGACAGGAATGAAATAAAAATTTTATTGTAGATGCTTTTATTCAGCCATCCTAAGTTACGTATGAGGCAAAAAGTGTCATCTTCGGACATGAAAGCTCATGTGCTAACGTAAAGATGAATTATTTGTTTTAAAGATGATTGAAATGAAACACCAGAGATTCCTGGCATGTTAATGAAGGCTATAGATAAGAAGGGAAGCCGAGTGCTCTTCACATTGGAGGTCTGCAGTTCTGCCAATAGGACCTATCCCAAAAGTGTTCTCTAATTTCCTTTGAGCAATTTGACTTCATAGAGCTCGCTAGTAACATTTTTGAAAGCAACTCTTATTCAACAGCAAGTAGTGGTTGGCTATTCCTGATGCAGATTTCTTTTGGGGGAGGGGTCTGAATTGGAAATAACCCAGTTCTGGATTTAAATAAATTAGAGCAAATGGAAATGAGCAAAACAGAGATCATTAGAAGCACCTCTGTCTGTACCAGCAGTTTCTGGACAGAACTGCTCTTGAAATAGTGGTGGCACTGCATAGCTTGGGCTTAGTGAATTCTAGGAAGGGAGTTTCTTTTCATTTACCCAGGAACTGCGTGCAGCCCACGGGGTTCAGCTAGTGTGTGTTACGGTAGGACACAAGTCTCCACGAAGCCTGCATAGTTGGAGAACAAACTCTTAAAATAATAGCTCTTGCCGTAATTACTAAAAACTTCACATTTGGCCTGAGCTCTAAAGTATTGATTTTTATTCTAGCAAATGGAACGGCCTCACTAGTTCCTTTGTCAAGTGACCTTACAAAACACCAAACTTTAAAATCATTGTTTGGGAAGACAGACCCTTGTTAGGCTTTGACTTAACACACAGGTGCCTCTTATTGTTTAAAATGTCTTATTTCACCATGCTTATGTATTTGAAAATAATTCAGTAGTTTACAAAAAATGCAGTTACTATTCTATAAATTATTTTGAAGCTCCCTGCCCAGAGTGTCACTTTAGAGAGAGACACTCTTAAATAAGTTGCATTGTTAAGGCAGTTTATAGCCAACTGTACCTAATTGGGCATTCACTTGTGGACCTCTTTTCTGCCAACTAAAGAAACATTGAGCTGCTTTACTCCTCTGCCTTCCCACCCAGAAACCGTGTCAGCATGGTTGCCTGGCTACCTGCTCATGAAGGACTTGATTAATAACAAATTGGCAATTTAACGAGCCACTTCCATGATCTCCAAAGAAACCAAAATACAAACACAATATTTAATCTTGCCAACCGAAGACGATGTGACTGCATGAAGTGAGTATGCTTTTTTGAACTGTTTACAATAAGTGGGGCATTAACTTACTGACAAACTCCCATGTAGGTAAAGAGGGCTTTGTCTAGCTGTCTGAGTATATTTGGATCTTGACGAATGGTGACTTAAATAACTCCCCATACCTCAAGATGTAAATATACCTTTTAATCTGTAAGTTAAAGCCTAATTAATTGTAACAAGGAAAATTAGGAAAAAAATTAAAAAGCATACTCGCTGCAATAAGCATAGAGGACCACATTTTAAACAAAACAGCCTCTAAATTTATTTCTAAACTATGGGAAGGCAAGTTTTGGGTCATGCAGAGTTTTGTGGGTTTATAGTTATCCTGACACATCCACAAACCAGCCATTGTAAACCCAGAACTCTAATGTGAAATAGTAAGAGTGTCCAAAAATAATGAAGATCAAATTATACAGTGGATTGCCCTAATAAAAGAACAGTTTTTCTGTTGTTTTTAAGGTGAACATAAAGGATATATTTAGCATTTTCATCTTAAGTAGTCTGAAGTTAATTCATTAGCCCTATTTTAGCTCTTACATTAGATGTAAAGTACATTTTGGTCATTAGTAAATTCCAGAGTTTTTCTGGCTCTCCAAGACTTGTGTTCTATAATGACATACACTACTTCTAGGGTGCATTTTTCTGATAACCATTTTGCAGTCCTTATCTTCAGGTTCGTGCTTCTGGAAGCAGTAATATATCACTGCACGAAGAATATATTAAGCAGGTCTTTTTAAAGAAAGTCTAAAATATGGAAGTATGGTAATGTAATTTGAACAATAATGCCTCTGTGTTTCAGGTGCTCTTCGTTTTAAGAGAAAGATTATTGGATTAAAAGATGAGTTTTACAACCGCTACATAATGAAAAGTTTTTTGTTTGAACCAGTAGTCAAAGCATTTCTCAACAATGGATCCCGCTACAATTTGATGAACTCTGCCATTATAGAGATGTTTGAATTTATTAGAGTGGTAGGTTCTGTATTTGTTAGAATGTTGGTTTTAGTTATTTAAGATTATTGAATATGTATTATTGGTATTCTGGCTTGAGATTATATTTGAAGAAAATTTTTAAAAGAAGCTTGTAGAAATTCAGTGCAAAGTAATAAAAACCAAAAAAATCTTCTCTCAGCAGCTGTGAGTCCTTCATAGGATGGCTTGGGAAAAAAAAAACAAAACTGATCTAATGCTGTCATGATACTCTACTCATTTTAACAAAGTAGAATGACAGTTAATAGAAAGTATTTGTTGTGGTTTTATTTTGTTTTAACTGAGGTTTTCTGAGTTTGGACTTTGCCCTCTATATTTTTAAAGAACAATTTCATAATAAACTCGATTCTTTACTAATAGTAGTTGGCTTGTGGTTCTCGCACAAGTGTGTGTCAGAATTATCAGTAGCGTGTATTTTTTTTTTAATTATGGTAAAATGTTTACCATGTAAAATTTGCCTTTTTAAGTGTACAGTTCCTTGGCATTAGTATACTCACACTGTTGTGCAGCTATCCCCACTGTCCCTCTCTAGCACTTTCCTGTGATGTGCTGATCCCCCCCCAACCACTACACTTACTGAAGAGTCATCTAGGTGGGACATGGGCATTTACTTGAGGAAGACCCATAGTTCAGAGACATACCAAAAATCAGAGACTGTGGAATAGCCACTTATGCCCATTTTCATTGTTTTGTTATCTCTAAGACTGGCTAATAATTTTATGAAGTTAAACTGTTTTGGGCAGGTTTATGACTTACTACAATTAAGTCTATCTTGCTAAAATAAGATTTTTCCTATCGTATTTTTCATTATAATCCTTGTCTGTAGGAAGATATAAAGTCATTAACTGCTCATGTCATTGAAAATTACTGGAAAGCACTGGAAGATGTAGATTATGTACAGACATTTAAAGGACTGAAACTGAGATTTGAACAACAAAGAGAAAGGCAAGATAATCCCAAACTTGACAGGTAAATTACCGCATTTTTAACCTATTCATTCAAGTTGTATGGTGGTGCCTCTTTTTGCTTGTTTCATATTATTTCGCTTGGCCAGGGGAGGGGATGAGTGGTGGTTGCAGCTTTCTGTAATGGCTAATATGAATGTTTTTCTGAAGGTGTGTGTGGTGTTAGTAGGATCTGTAGACTCTTCCTCGGGTATATATTAAGCTAGTTAATGAGAAAGAAAACCCCATCACTTACATGGTAGTGGGGCTTCATGTGTCCAAAGCAAAATCAAAACGGTATATTTTAAAGTCCATGAATTAGGACTTGTTTCTGATGTTAACAAGTTTAACAACTGATCCATGATAGTACAGTTTCCATAATAGTTTGCACTAGTTAACACTTGATAGGGTGGAGTGTTTAGTTCTGTGAAAAGTCTGGTTCATTAGCCTGTCCCTATATAAATCTGTTAGCTCCTTGATCTGTTCAGATGATCTGATTTGGAGCACCACTTGAAGATTACCGCACTCACTTTGGGTGAGTCCCTTAAGATTTTATTTATTAGAGCACTGGGACTGGGGGAGGCAGAAGCAGACTGTGCACTGAGCTAGGAACCCCATGTGGGACTTGATCCCAGGTTCCTGAGGTCACACCAGAGCTGAAGGCAGATGCTTATTAACTGACTGATGTCAGTTAACCACCCAGGTGCCCTGAGTCTGTGCACTTTCTTCTCTTTACTGCTAGTATGCGTTCCATTTTGAGGAATCATAGATATCGAAGAGATGCCAGAACACTAGAAGATGAAGAGGAAATGTGGTTTAACACAGATGAAGATGACATGGAAGATGGAGAAGCTGTCGTGTCTCCGTCCGACAAAACTAAAAACGATGATGATATTATGGATCCAATAAGTAAATTCATGGAAAGGAAGAAATGTATGTTGAAAAACTGGGCAAGGAAAAATAGTGGCTTTCCAACTCCAGGCTTATTCTGTATTTCTTGACAAAATGGGGAGTATCTACTTTGTCATGACCTAGATTTTAGAGACTTTGTTGCTTTCTAGAATGTGAATTAATAGCTGCGGGTGAAGGTAGGGACCAAATTTTCTTAATCTGACTTGACCCAGGAGAAATACATTATTTCAGGAAGGGGAGAGACACTGAATATTGAAGGTCTCATTCCTTCTCAGTAGTGAATTGAACTTGTGTTTTTCCCTAGCAGAGGAGTGAGCAGTTAATTGTGGTTTAGTGCCACCTCATTTGGGCGGGAGGGGGGGGGAGTAAAAAAAGAGGAGGATGAGTGACAACTATTGACAATATTCTTATTTTTAGTAAAAGAAAGTGAGGAAAAAGAGGTGCTTCTGAAAACGAATCTTTCTGGTCGGCAGAGCCCAAGTTTCAAGCTTTCCCTCTCTAGTGGAACCAAGACTTCTCTCACCAGCCAGTCACCTGCAACCAATCTGCCTGGTTCTCCAGGCTCCCCGGGATCCCCAGGATCTCCAGGCTCTCCTGGCTCTGTCCCTAAAAGTGCATCTCAGACGGCAGCTATTACCACCAAGGTACGTTCTGGCTTCCAGGCCTGTCTCATTTCACCTGTCTCAACAGTAATTGTGACCAAGATTTCCTTTGGTTATTGTCTTTCGGAACTGGTTTAAGCTTTCTGAATAAGAAAGGATAATTCTCCCACTACCATCTGAATGTATTGAAAACCTGAGCAATTTCTCAGAGGTTTTTATGACCAACCCAAAAGGCTGCATGAATTATTTTGGTTATTTGCATTTTAGAACTCGGGTTCAGATTTGTGTCAGAACATTTACAAAAATTTTAGTTATTCTTTAGCAACTTTCCCAGTTACTACCCAGCTAAAGACTTGTATGAAAGATCAGCATCTGGGCACTCAAACATTGTTCTGTCAAGCAAGATTTATAAAAAAGAAGTAGCCATCTGTCATTCACATTTCATAAGAAAGCATCACAATTTTAACAGCAAAAATGCGGACAAGACATAATATCAGAACAGAAACCAGTCCTTTTCACGACCGCCTGCCGTCCCGGACTAGCGGTTCGGACGGGCATTTGGGATGGGTTGATCTAAACCAGGAACAGAGTGCCCCGTACACGGTTCTTTACTCTGCCGTGAGCATGAAACCCCTGAGGGCTAAGAAGCGAATCGATGTTAAACTGGAGGTGCAGGCTGAGGGCAGAGCGGGGTGAACTTGCCCACAGCCACCCGCGGGGAAGAGCTGCCGTGGTTTCTGGCGAAGGCAGGGGCCTAAAAGGCCAGGAGGAAAGGCAGAATCACCTACCTAACTTCTGCTAGTTGGTCTGCCCTCGTTTCTAGTAGTCCGTTTATCTGTTGTAGCTGTCAAGATTTTGTAATGCACTGTTAAGTCTTAGAAACAGTAATTGTTAAATTGAGAAGGTTTCATCTCCTGGCCATTTGCTAAATTTATATAGGAAAAATATGACTTTTAGTTGCATATAATCTCACTATCCAAAAATAGCCACACTTCGTATATTGGGGGTAGGGGGGCTGAGACTCTATCCTTTATCTAGTATTTGTGTGTTAAGATTTGTTTTTTAAAAGCTGCATTTTTCTTTCTGAACAGGGAGGCCTCGTGGGTCTGGTAGATTATCCCGATGATGACGAAGATGACGACGAGGATGAAGACAAGGAAGACACGCAGCCATTGTCAAAGAAAGCAAAGTTTGAGTCCTAATAATGGCAACTGCCTCTGATCAGCACCTGTTGAGAAAACTGGTTCTCCACCCCTCCCCCCTACAAAATCCACGAAAAGCAGTGGTCTCTTGTGAATGACTGATCCAGACCAGCCTCGCAAACTTGACTTCTGCTCATCAAGTGCCAATTCAATGGAGCAGGCGGAGGGGATAATACACATTTAGGGGAAAGACTTAAGCCTTTGAGCTCTCCAGCTTGGACCACACATTGCCCTTTTCTCAGGGAAGGAAATGGAAACAAAAAGCCAACAGGGCAGGGGTTTTGTAAGTGGAACTCTGGATTGACTGGTCAGTTGCTACAATCAGAATATGCTTTCTTGGACCATGTTTGAGACTCAGAAGAACAGGCTTTTGTGCCGTGATTCTTCACTAGTTAAGAATGCCAGCAGTTTCTTTCTATAAAGAGACCTGCCTTTAAAATCCTACATTCTGAACATTTTAGTCAAGCTACAACAGGTTTGGAAAACCTCTGGGGGAGGGGCGAATATAAAGTTTCCTCTTTTTTATCTGTTCCCTTTGCCCTTCAAACTGCAGAATTTTTTTTTTTTTTTAAAGTGGGGATTTGTCCCTACTTGATTAAAGATTGAGTGGAATTCTAGATGTGGTCATTTGTGTCATAATTTTTTTTGTTTCATTTTGTTTGATTTTTTTTTTCTCCCCTGAGTGTATGCTTAGTTGTTGAGTATATATATTTGGGACCATTAAAACTTTTTTTGATGTAATATAACCTAACGTTGTGCTGGTACCTGTTTTACCATGTGTAATTTTTGTTCACATCACAGTTCTTAATTTGTTTAGAGTTTTATGAAAGATGGTATAGTTTTTATTGACAAAAACAAAGTAATCTTACAACTATGTGCATACAAAAGCAATACTATTTTGTGACTAAATATTTTATATTAAAATTTACATCAGCAACTGTCTTGAGAATTCAGGGAAATAGAGTGGAATTTAAAATTTCAACAGTTTTGTTAAACCTAGAAACGTGAAATTAGTATTCCAAAGAGATTCTGAAATTTCATATCTTGGGAAATGACGGTACATTAAATCAAAATCGAGGCTGGATGATTTAAAAATAACATTTGACTTTTGAATAATAAAAAGAAAAGTGAAGAGTAAGAGAAATTGTATTAGTTGTATGTTTTTTTCTTTCTTTTTTTTTAACCACTCACTTTGGAATACCAGCTGCAGTTGTAAAAGTGGTGGTTCCTAAATAAATACTTGGCCAAAGGACCATCAGCTAGCTGTTCCCTCGTTACAACAGTATTTTTAAATAGGTTCTTCTTGTCTTAGATGTGCTAAAATTCTTTTAAGGAAATGAAAACAAATACTTTAATGTCACATTCCCTCATTTTTTTAAATAAGCTTTTAGAACTTACTGAAGAATGTTTGCAAATGTGAATAAAAATCCATACCCAGGAAGAGATACTATTTTAAGTATCCTCTACTTTAACTGAGTATCTGACAAAGCACCGTGTGCTTCTGTCTTCTCTCCTCTGTTTAGTCCTCCGTAAATTCTAACGTGTGGTACCAAGAACAAGGTTATACTGAGTAGCTGGGTAGAAAACCAGAAAGTGACAACTTGCTACTATAGTCACGAAACGAGTTCTATCGTTGGCTACGTATTTTTTTAACATAAATTTTAGGTGCATAATTAACTATAAGAGTTTAAGTGTATTTCACTACAGTATAGAGCTACTTGTGAATCCCAAGTTGTGGGTATTAGTAATTGAAGTTAATCAAGTTATCTTGAAAATAAAGAGAAGAAAGATCTGAAGTTCAATTATATTACGTCTTCCTTTATGCCTTAACCCTATTGACGTTGCTGGCTAGGCTCCTGGAACACTTACTTGTCCTGGTATTCTGACGGTGCTTGAGAAGACAGGAGGAGCATCCCGTGCCTTCATAAATTATGATCCAGTGTTTTAAAAAAATATTCACTATCGGCCCTCAACATGTTAAGTGATACCCCTTCACTGATGGACAGTTGCTTGTTCTTAGCCATTAGTGATTACTGTTACTGAAGCAGCAAATTGACACAAGTTGCTGTAACAAGTTAGATTTAAAACAGCTTGTCATTTCATAGAGGAAGAACTTAGCAATAAACTGCTAGAAAGACAACAACACTGGATTGACAAGTCCACCTGACTCAAAAGTCTGTGGTGCTGAACAGATGCCTGTCTCTGTAACGGATGTAAATACCACGGCATGAACAGTTAGAAACTGTTATTTTCCATTTTAATGATATGTATTGGTTCTTTTGCTCATTTTGCAATGTTGCAAATGAAAAAAAAAATTTCGCTTCCCATGTGATTACCCAACAACTTCTGACAGACTTATAATTAACTACAGGAAACACCTTGATGTCCTGTCTTGTCCAGAAAAGCTACCCTGGCTTTTTTTTTTTTTTTTTTTTTTTTAAATAGAATTAAAGCCTGACTGTTTATTTCCCTGACTTTACTCAGATCCTGTCTATAATTTTCTCTGGAAATCAGTTTTTGTGATTTTGGAAATGAAGAAGAGGCATGGAATGGGGGAACAGTCTTCCTGTTTTTGTTCTTAATTGATTTAAAGCAGTAGCCTTTGTAAAGTTTGCTAGATTAGAACAGCAAGCAGTTTAAACTGGAAGATATTTTTAAGTGGAAAACTTGAGTTAACAGAGTTCTAGTATTTACCATAAGTAATTGCTTAAACTGGCACTGTCAAAATCACTTCTGGAGGAAAATTCAGGTCCTTCAAAATTTTTAATAAACAAGGTTATATTAACTTTTTCTGCCCTAACATCCATTTCAAGCAAAAGGATTATAAAAACAAGTTTTTAATGGAATGGATTATTGTCTGCCATCACACTGGGAGAGAAGACAAGGAAGTGGGGCAGTAGTATACTGTGACACCCAGTGGTAAACCAGTTTGATTTCTCTTTCTTTGGCTTTAATGCTTCATCTTGGCTCTTGAGAATGATAATTAAAAGGAAACTACGTGTAGGACTCCTCTCTCCAGATAGATGAATGCCTACTGGAGTCAGATATCTTGGTCTTAAAATAGCTCTGGTTGGAGAGACCAATTTCCTTGACCTTTTCGCTGTCCTAGGTAAGTTCTTCTGTGGACTTGGAATACAGATTTCTCCAACATGATGCTAAATGGGTTTTGGTTTAACTTCTAGTCCCACCATTTTAGAGAAATGTATCTGGTATATCACATTCTACCTACCAACTGAATGGACCATTTTCCATCCTTACCTTTCTTGACACTTGGGTAAGAAATCCTAAAGCACATGGTGTTACAGAGGCCAAGGTATGGAGAAGACCATACTTCATACATACTTATACAAATATTGCCTTTTCATCCCCTGATAGCTTCCCTCTTCACCCCTTAAACGCTGGGATTCTTTACCGCCTCACCTTGGGTGCTCATCTTCCTAAGCTCCAGCCAGAGCGCCCCGTACTTGGATGTCCCTGACCCAGTCATGTGTGCTGTGCCCTGAAAGACAGCCTTAACCTGTCATGTGCTCCTGTGAATGCGCTTCCTCCTGCCTCGCCTGCTGATAAATGTCTATTCATCTTCCAGCATTTGGAAATACGCCAGACACTGTTCCTTCCTTGAGGAAGGGGTTTACATCCTTTTCAGCTTTGTTTCCATGGCATCTACTAGCATGATACCCAGCCCATAGATGGCCCTGCGAAATGTTTACTGGGTGCACGAAGAAAAGACCGAGTAATGTGCACACGAGAATATACAGACTGGGAAAGTCTTTTGGCTGATGCCCTCACAGAGTCAAGAGTCTGACTCATTCTTGACCATAAGACTCCCTGTGTGGATATAAAGGGAGGGCTTGAGGACCTCTGTCCTGTCCTTTGTACCTTTGGGCCTTAGGTTAGTAATACCAACAAGGGACAATTTTAAGTTCACAGAATTACCCTTTTTCGAGTCATTTCAGCAACTCCTAAAATTCTATTTAAGCTTGCCTGGTCTCTTCCCTTGGCTCCAGTACCTTTAACTCATTAACTATGTCTCTTACTGGGTTTTTAGGCCAATCCGTAAGTTCAGACCCCTACCTTTTATCACTGGACCTAGCCATGAGCTACCAGGCCACAGAACACGCATCTTTTGGGATCAGACGTTTATTAAATCTCATCCTCCTACTAAACTTTCACATCTCGGTATAATTCCTGGAATGTGAGATCCTAGAAGGCAGACCGCGCTGTGTGCGGTTCTCTTTGTGCGGCTGTTAGTGTAACAGAGGACAGGAAGATGCACAGATAGTAGATAGGCTGGGCAGAGTTCCTGTGTGGAATCAATGGATACTTGTCACAGGAATGGTAAAGAGCCTGGAAAATGTGGTCACTCAAAAATTACAGCACTTCGGGCGCCTGGGTGGCTCAGTGGGTTAAGCCGCTGCCTTCGGCTCAGGTCATGATCTCAGGGTCCTGGGATCGAGTCCCGCATCGGGCTCTCTGCTCAGCAGGGAGCCTGCTTCCCTCTCTCTCTCTCTGCCTGCCTCTCTGTCTACTTGTGATCTCTGTCTGTCAAATAAATAAATAAAATCTTTAAAAAAAAAAAAAAAATTACAGCACTTCATTTTAGCATTAAATGTCTTTCTACAGGAATGTGTTTCTGTTGCCTTACAGAGAAAAGCGGAGTAATCCTACTCTTAATGTTACTGTAATTCATAAGGAAATTGCTACTTCAGTTTTTCTCATCATCAGTTGTAAAGGACGATTGCAAAGAACAGAAGGCAGTAATGAGACTGCTCGTTAACCAACCTCCACGACGGTTCTGTTGGGTCTGCGCTGTGAGGTGGGAGTCCCATCAAGACCAGGAGCCCAGAAAAATTTTGCTTTTAGGATTCCAGGGTGGCTTTCAACAAGTTTAGACAGAGAATGTGAGCCTTGCTATTAGTGAAAATGTTTCAGCCAGATTCACCCTGCCCCCACTGAAGCCTTTGGAGAACCTATTCTGGAAGGCTAAGAGGGGTTGGGTGAGGTGGATAGAATAAACCAAAGAGGCTGAGGGAGTGCTCGGGAAGTGTCACATCCATGCATGTTGACGGATCGGTGCGGTCTAGATTTCCTGGTAGAAATTGGTGAAAAGTTGAGAACACAGACCAAGTATTATAGACAACATAGAAAGATCTGGGTTTGAATTCTCACTCTGCTACTAAGACCTTAGGCAAGTTCCTTGAGCCTTGGTTTCCCCATCTCTAATGGAAGTAACATCACAAGTGTGAGGCCCACAGAATAGATGTGTGTGTGTGTGTGTGTGTGTGTGTGTGTGTGTGGAGAGAGGGAGGGAGAGACAGCAACTCTCCCCATGGTAGCTATTTGACGGATGGTAGCTAATGTGTTATATTAACACCGTCCACACCTGGAAGGACGTGGCTACGCTGTGAACCATTCACAACCTGAAACCGCCTGTTTTTAGACGTCACTCACAGTCTGCAGCATGGGGCTCAGCATACGATGCACCGGCTAAGAGCGCACACCCAGAAATGGCACAGTAAGGAGACTGGCAAACTTCCCTCAAAAAGCAATTTAAAAACTGGGTAAAATTGTCAGAATGAACTGTCACCCCTCCACCCTCAAATAAATTAATCTTAGAAAAAAATACCTCGTAAGAACAGTGAATAGTCTGTGGCATTTTGGTCTGGAGTTACTCACCTCCCCGCCCTCCCCCACTCGCTCAGCTCAAACTGCTACCCGTGCAGGTCGGCGTGAACACGCTTTCAGAACCGAAGCGGCCACTCAGAAGGCAGGAAAATACACACACACTTGGGTGTGCACAGAAACAGTAGCTTGACCAAGGGGGAAAAAGATGACTCAAATTATTAAACTGAGAAATGAAAGACATTTGGTTGGGGTCACTGTTACCAACTTTACAGAAATATAAAGGATTTTTTTTTTTTAATTTTTATGTTAGAATGTGGGTGTTGGCTCTCAAGCAGGGAGAGGCAGAAGGAGAAAGAATCTGCAGCAGGCTCTGCGCTGAGTGGGAGCAGGGAGCCTGATGCAGGGCTTGATCCTATGACCAGGAGATCACGACCTGAGCCTAAACCAAGAGCTGGGACACTTAACCAACTGAGCCACCCAGCCACTCCAATTATAAAGGAATATTATGAGTAACTGTATACCAATAAATTGAGTAACTTAGATAAGATGGACAGATTCCTGAAAGACACAAACTACTGAAGTTAACTCGAGAAGAAACAGGCAGAAATCGGAGCAGACCAGTAACCAAAAACTTCCCAACAAAAGTCCAGTACCAGACGGCCTCACTGGTGATTTCTACCAAATATTTAAAGAATAATTAATACCGATTATCAAGTTCTTCCACAAATCAAAAGAGGAAGGATCACTTCCCCCCTCATGTTACAAGACCAGCATTGCCCCCATACCAAAATCAGGCAAGGACACCACAAGAAAAGAAAATGACAAGCTAATATCCCTGATGGGCACAGACACAAAAATCATCAACAAAATACATTATCAAACCAAATTCAACAATAATTAGAAGGATCATACACCATGATCACTTGGGATTTATTCCAGATGTGTAGATATGTTTCAACATCCACAAATCAATCAATGGTGATACATCAATTAAAGGAAAGATAAAAATCATGGGATCATCTCCATGGATGCAGAAACAGCATTTGACAAAATTCATCTAATGATGATTAAAACTCTCAGAAAAACAGGCATATATATATAGAGAAGACACCCCAAAATAATAAACCCCATGGGTAACAAGCCCTCAGGTAACAACGTGCTCAATGGTGAAAAGCTAAAAGCTTTTCTTCTAAGATCAGGGACAAGACAAGGATGCCTGCTCTTGCCACTGATGTTCAGTAGAGTGCTGGGAGTTCTGGCTGAAAACACTAGGCACAAAGAAAAATAAAAGACATCTAATTAGAAAGGAAGTAAAATTGTCAGTGTTTGCAGAAGACAGGACATTACAGAGAGGAAACTAAAGGCTCCACTACAAGTTCTGTTAGAAGCAGTAAATAAATTCAATAAAGATGCAGGATACAAAATCAACATATAAAATTCGGTTGCATTTCTACACACTAATGACAAACTCAGAGAAGTGAGGGCTCAGGACCAAGGTCTCTCCCAAAGACACACCAAACTCTACAGCTCCAGACAGAGCCACTACTTCTGGGAGGACCTAAGACCAGCAGAACAGACCACACCCGACCAAAAAAAAGACAAGAAAAAGTCACCGACAGGATGGAGGGGTGGAGATGTGGTTTGGTCAGGACCCACAACCCCGCAAAGATAGAGGTTCTTCCTGAAGAACAAGAGATCTGGGCTCCACAGCTTAGAGACCTGTCCTGGGAAGATGAACCCCCACAGCACCTGGCTTTGCAAATGTTGGTAGCTTCATGCCCGGGAAGAGCTGCGGGAAACCAAGGCTGGACCCCCACATCTCTCTCACTCTGAGCCCCAGGGCAGACACAGCAGTGTGGAAAGTGCCTGGGTTACGTGTGAAGGAAATCCACTCACTACCTTAGGGCATTGCCGGAGGAACAGGGATTCACTTCTTAAAAAGAAGAATAAACAAAGTCCTGGGGCTCAGTCAGGCATCTGCCTGCCTTCAGCTCATTCCGTGATCCCAGGGGGTCCTAGGATCTGGCGTATTGAGTTTCCTGCTCAGTGGGGAGTCTGCTTTTCCCTCTCCCTCTGCCCTCCATTCCCTGGCTTATGCCCTCTCTCTCTCTCTCTCTCTCTCAAATGAATCTTAAAAAAAAAAAAAAAAAAGAATGAGCAAAGTCCAAACTTAGTAGAAGGAAGGAAACAGTACAGAGCAGAGTGAAAATAAATGAAATAAAGACTAAGAAACAATAGAAATGATCAGTGAAACTAAGAGCTAGTTCTTTGAAGATAAAAGCATTTAGGCAAAGTCATCAAGAAAAATAAGGACTCAAAGTCAGAAATTAAACAGAAGTTACAACTAATACCCCAGAAACAAAGGACAAGAGACCACTAGAAACTATTATATGCCAACAAATGGGATTACCTTTAAGAAATGGATAAATTCATAGAAACATACAACCTTCCAGGACTGAAATGAGAAGAAATGAGCTGGGATGCCTCGATGGCTCAGTTAAGCAACTGCTTTCAGCTCAGGTCATGATCCCAGGGTCCTGGGACTGACTCCCACACCAGGCTCCTTGCTCAACAGGGAGCCTGCTTCTCCCTCTGCCTGCCATTTGCTCTACTTGTACAATCTCTGTCTCTCTGAGAAATAAATAAAAAAAAACTAAAATAATAATGAAAAATTAATATGCAGAAATCTGTTTCATTTCTACACACTAATAAACAACCCAAAAGAGAAATTAAGAGAATACCATTCACAACTGCATCAAAACAAAAAACAAATCAAATCTAGGAATAAATTTAGTGAAGGTGAAAGACCTGTAGTCTGAAAACTATAAGGTATTAATGAAAGAAACTGATGAGAACACAAATAAATGGAAGACATACCATGCTCATGGATTGGGACAATTAATATTGTTAAAATGTCTACACTACCCAAAGCAATCTAAAGATTCAATGTAATCTCCATCAAATAATCATTGCAGAAATGCAAATCAAAACCTCAATGAGATACCAACTCACACCTGTCAGAATGGCCAGTATCAAAAAAGACAAATAACAAGGGTTGGAAAAGATAGGGAGAAAAGAGAACCCATATTGTTGGTGGGAATGCAAAATGGCACCTTCATGATGAAAAACAGTATGGAGGTTCCTTAAAACATTAAACACAGAACTAGCATATGAACTAACAGTTCCACTACTGAGTATTATCCAAAAAAGACAATAGCACTAATTCAAAAAGATGCATGCACCCCTATGCTTATAGCAGCATTATTTACAATAGCCAAAATATGGAAGCAACTTAAGGGTCCTTTCATCAATAGATGAATAAAAGAAATAGGGTACAGTATTTGTTTGTGTGTGTGTGTGTGTGTGTGTGTGTGTGTGTATACACACAGAGACACATATTTACAAACACACAATGATATATTGTAATGGTAATATACCTAGCCTTAAAAAGAATGAAATCTCCCATTTGCAATAACATGGATTGACCCAGAGGGTATTATGCTAAGTGAAATAAGTCTGAGAAAGACAAATTACACAAAAAAGTACAATTCTATTTATATGTGGAACCAAAAAACCCAGAACAAATGAACAAAAACAAAATAGAAACAGACTCATTGATGCAGAGAACAATCTGTTGGTTGCTAGACAGAAGATAGGACGGGTGATGAGCAAAATAGGGGAAAGAGATGAAAAGGTACAAACTTCCAGTTACAAGATGACTAAGACACAGAGATACAATGTACAGCATAGGAAACAGAGTGACAATATGCAACAACTTCGTATGGTAACAGATGGTAGCAAGGTTTATTGTGGTGATCACTTTATATATATATATAATACATATATTATACATATATGTGTGTGTGTACATTGGATTGCTATGTTGTACACCTACAGATAATATAATATTCTATGTTAACTAGAATAAAAAAAGAAATTAAGAAAACCATCCCATTCACAACTGCACCATAAAGAAAATACTTAGAAATAAATTTAACCAAGAAGGTGAAAAACCTGTACTCAGAACTATTTAAGACACTGATGAAAGAAACTGAAGACACACAGAAAAGGGAAAGTATTCTGTACTCATAAATTGGAAGACAGAGTTGTTAATATGTCCATATTATCCAAAATAGTCCACAGATTTAATGTAATCCCTATCAAAATTCCAATGGCACTTTTCACAGAAATAGAAAAAAACATGCTAAAATTTGTATGGAACCTCAAAAGACCTTGAATACCCAAAGCAATCCTGGAAAAGAAGAAAGTGGTAGGCATCCCACTTCCTGTTTCAGTGTATTACAAAGATATAATAATTTAAAAAGTAGGATATTGGCACAACAGAAACAGATCAAAGGAAGAGAACAGAGAGCCCATAAATAAATCCACACATACATACTCAATTAATTTACAACAGAAGACAAGAACATACAAAGGGAAAAGGACAATCTCCTCAATAAGTGGTTCTGGGAATACTGGATAGTCGCATGCAAAAAAACGAAACTGGACCACTAACTTACCGCATGCAAAAAATTACAGCAAAAAAAAACCCCTCAAAATGGATTAAAGACTTGAACATAATATCTGAAACTATACAAACTCCTAGAAGAAAGCATAGGCAATAAGCTTCTTGAGATGAGTTTTGATGATTTTTTGAGTCTGGCACCAAAAGGAAAAGCCACAAAAGCAAAAATAAATGAGTGGGACTATATTACACTAAAATGCTTCTGCACAGCAAAGGAAACCATCAAGAAAATGAAAAGACAGCCTACACTAAGTGGGAGAAAATATTTCTTCATCATACCCAATATAGGATTAATATGCAAAATATAGAAAGAACTCATACAACTTGATACCAAAGCCCCAAATAATCCAATTAAAAAGTAGGCAGAGAATCTGAATAGACATTTTTCCAAAAGAGACATACTGATTGCCACAAGCACTTGAAAAATGCTCAACATCCCTGAGCACCTGGAAATGCAAATAAAACCAAAAGGAGATCTCACCTAATGCCTATTAGAATAGTAATGATCAAAAAGAGATAATTAGGGGCACCTGGGTGGCTCAGTGGGTTGGGCCTGCCTTCGGCTCAGGTCATGGTCTCAGGGTCCTGGGATCAAGCCCGGTGTCGGGCTCTCTGCTCAGCGGGGAGCTTGCTTCCCTTCCTCTCTCTCTCTGCCTGCCTCTCTGCCTACTTGTGATCTCTCTCTGTCAAATAAATAAATAAAATCTTTAAAAAAAAAAGAGAGATAATTAGGTTGGTGAGAATGTGGAGAAAGGGGAACCTTTGTACACAGATGGTGTGAATATAAAATTATGCCACCACCGAAAAAAGTATGGAGGGCCCTCAAAAAATTACAAAATAGATTTTTCATATGATCTAATAATTCCACTTCTACATATCTAATAGAAATGAAAACACCATACGTTTGTTCCCCATATCACTGCAGCTTTACTTACCCCAGCCAAGACATTTAGAAGCAACCTAAGTGTCCATCAATGCAAGAAAGATAAAGAAAATGTGGTAAATACAGACAATGGGATATTCAGCCATGAAACAAGGGAAATCTTGCCATTTGCAACAATATAGATGGATCCTAAGGGCATTATACTAAGTGAAATAAGTCCAAAAAAGACAAACACTATTTAATCTCACATGTGGAATCTTTAAACAAACTGACAGTGAACACATTATTGCCAGAGGTGGGGAGTGCAGGGTGATGAGAGATTACTCTAAAACTTCCAGTTTTAAAGTAAGTAAATTACGGGGATATAATGTACAGCAAGGTGACGACAGAAATATTATAGGATGGTATATGTGAAATTTGCTAAGATCCTAAAAGTTCTCATCAGAAAATAAAAAATTGGGGGAGGAGGGGGTCCAAGATGGCAAAGGAATAGGAGACATTAATTTCGTCTGGTCCCAGGAATTCAGCTAAAGAGCTCTCAAATCATTCTGAACATCTCCAAAAAACTGGAGATCAAAGAAAAGAATAACTGCGACACTCTCTGGGAGGTAGGACAGGTGGAGAAGTGAATCCGAGGGGATAAACGGGAAGATAGACCACGGGGAGAGGGGCCGGCTCCGGGCAAGCGAGAGAGCTGCGGAGCACAAAATCGGAACGTTGAGAAGTCTGCTCCACTGGGGATGTCGCTCCAGTGGCTAAGCAGGGAGATGGAACCCTTGCTGGGTCAGTGCGCTCTCAGGTATGTCAGGGTCACAGAAAGACTGCGAGTGCCTGAGTGTGGCAGAGCTGCCAGGTATGGGAGCCCGAAGGCCGGCTGTAGAGACAGAGCCGAGGAGTTGGGCTATCCACTCACCGCTGGCACCGGGACCGCTGGCAGCTCGGGGCCGCCGGAAGCGCTTATAGCTCTTACAAGAGCTGTTACAGCTCTTCTTCTTCTCTTCGCCAGCCTCGCAGACCAACCTTTATGGGGGTGGTTGAGCCCCGCCCCTACACAGGTAGCCAATTGAATCCCAATTCACCCAGTGGATATACCCACGCCACACCGATTGGATGTCTCCACCCGGCCTGCCCCGCCCCTACTTCCGGTGTCCACAAGCTAGTTCTTCTGGGAGGGGCAGGCCCTTACAGAGACAGAGCCGAGGAGTGGGCTATCCGCTCGGGACTGCCAAAAACCCCAAAACCGTGATCCCGGGCATAGTGGGGCCACTACTCTTCCAGCAGGGACCCCACAAGTGGCAGATCCGGGTAGAACCCGCCCTTCCTTCCCAGGGAGGAGCAGCGTAGGGATATACTGCAGGAATCTGCTGAGTTTGGAGACTCCAAGTGGTGTCATGTGCCAGAGATAGAAAAGCTTGGTCCTGGCCAGGTGAGCACATTCTCCTCCTCCAAAGCTGCACAGGAGGCTTTCGGGAAACAAAAGCTCCCCAGAGCAACCCCCAGCCAAGCAGATTGCTCAGACCGGCCCCTGGCAAGGGCGGTGCAATTCCACCTCGGGCAAAGACATTTGAGCATCACTGCAACATCCCCTCCCCCAGTAGATCAGCAAGAACATCCAGCCAAGACCACGTTTACCCATCAATGAGAACTGCCAAACTTCAGAGCGAGGGGAGTACAGCACATAGAATTCATGGCTTTCCCCCCATAATTCTTTAGTCTTTCAACATTAATTTTTAAAAATTTTATTCTTTCATTTTTCAACCAATTTCTTATTTTATGGACTCCTTTTTAAAATCTTTTTTTAATTTTTGTTTTTACACTTATATTCTATCCCTTCATTGTATTAAATCATATTTTTGTATATATAAGTTTTTATTTCTTTACAATTTTGGGATACAACTTCTAACATCAAAACACACTAAAAATCTAGTGTATGGCTCTATTCAACTGTTTGATCATATTCTCTTTTTTGTTTTTTCTCTGTTTCTTACCTTTTTTTTGGTTAAAGTCTTTTTAAATTTTCATCTTTACAGATATATTCTACCCTTTCAACATATTTAATTCTATTTTTGTATACATAAGTTTTTCTTTACAATTTCAAGATATAGTTTCTTCTAACAAACTGATCAAAATACACTCAGGAGATAGCGTATTGCTCTATTCTATTCAACTGTCTGTTTATATCCCTTCCCTTTTTTGTTAGTTTTCCCTTTTTTTTTTTTCCTGGTCTTTTAATTTCCATCTTTACAGTTACATTCTATACTTTCATTGTATCTAATTTCATTTTTGTACATATATAAATTTTTCTTTCTTTACAATTTTGGGATTTTAGTTTTCTAAAAAACAGACCAAAATACACACAGAATCCAGTGTATTGTTCTTTTCTGCTCACCTGTCTGATAATATTCTTTCTCTTCGTTTTCTTTTTTCCCTGCGGTTTTGGGTCTCTTCTGATTCATTTAGTTATATTTCTCTGGGATCGTTGTTGCCATTTTAGTATTTTTTTCTTTCAACTATTCTTCTTTGGGCAGATAATAAGATGGAGAAATCCCTCTTGGTCATAATGCATAATTCTTTTTATTTGTTGCTGGATTCATTTCTTAGTATTTTGTTGAGGGTGTTTTGACCATATGCATGAGGTAGTGTTTTGTGGTTTTCTTTTTGTGGTGACTTTGTCTGGAATTGGTATCAAGGAATACTGACCTCACAGAATCAGATGGGAAGTTACCCCTCTTCTGTGTTTTGGAAGAATTTGTGAAAACTGGAGAATTCAGTGCTGAAACCATCTCACCTGGTCTTTTCTTTGTGGGTAGTTTTTTGATCACTAATTCAATCTCTGCACTAGTTATGTGGGTCTGTTCAAATTGTCTATTCTTTTTTATTGACATAAAATGACATATAATATTATATGAGTTACAGGTATATAGCATAAGGATGTATTTGTCTATACTGCAAAATGATCATCACAATAACTCTAGTTAACATCTGTCACCACACTCAGTTCCAAATTTTTAAAACCATTTTTTATTTAAATTCAGTTAATTAACATGTAATGTATTATTGGTTTCAGAGGTCTAGACCTGTGATTCATCTGTCTTGTATAATACCCAGGGGTCATTACATCACATGCCCTCCTTAATGTCAGTCACCCAGTTACCCCATCCCTCTACCTCCCACCCATCTAGTAACCTTAGTTTGTTTCCTATGATTAAGAGTCTTACAGTTTGCCTCCCTCTCTGGTTTCATCTTGTTTTATTTTTTCCTCTCTTCTCCTATGATCCTTTGTTCTGTTTCTTAAATTCCACATATCAGTGAGATAGTATGATAATTGTCTTACTCTGATTGACTTAACATGATACCCTCTAGTTCCATTCATGTCATTGCAAATGGCAAGATTTTTTTTTTTGATGCTGGCGTAATATTCCATTTGTGTGGGTGTGTGTATGTGAGAGAGAGAGAAAGTGTGTGTGTGTGTGTGTGTGTGTGTGTGTATACACACACATCTTCTTTACCCATTCTTCTGTTGACGGACATCTGGGCTCTTGCCACAGTTTGGCTCTTACGGACATTGCTGCTATCAACATTGGGGTGCAGGTACCCTTCAGGTCATTACATTTGTATCTTTGGAGTAAATAGCCAGTAGTGCAATTGCTAAGTTATAGGGTAGTTTTATTTTCAACTGTTTGAGGAATCTCCATATTGTTTTCCAGAGTGGCTGCATCAGCTTGCATTCCAACAGTGTAGGAGGCTTCCCCCTTCTCCACATCTTTACCAACACCTGCTGTTTCCCGACTTGTAAATTTTAGCCATTCTAACTCATGTGAAGTGGTCTCTCATCGTGGTTTTCATTTGTATTTCCCTGAACCCAAGTGACGTGGAGCATTTTTTCATGTCTGTTGGCCATTTGGATGTCTTCTTTACAGAAATGTCTGTCTTCTGCCCATTTCTTGATTGGATTATTTGTTCTTTGAGTGTTGAGTTGGATAAGTTCTTTATAGATTTTTGGATACTAGCCTTTTATCCGATATGTCGTTTTGCAGGTATCTTCTCCCATTCTGTTTATTGCCGTTTGGTTTTGTCAACTGCTTCCTTTGTTGTGCAGAAGATTTTTATCTTGAGGAAGTCCCTATAGTTCACTTTACCTTTGTTTCTCTTGCCTTCTGAGACGTGTTTAGCAAGAAGTTGCTGCAGCTGAGGTTGAAGAAGTTGCTGCCTGTGTCTCCTCTAGGATTTTGATGGACTCCTGTCTCCCATTTAGGTCTTTCATCCATTTTGAGTCTATTTTCATGGGTGGTGTAAAAGAATGGTCCAGTTTCATCCTTCTGCGTGTGGCTGTCCAGTTTTCCCAACACCATTTATTGAAGACACGATCTTTTTTCCATTGGACATTCTTTCCTGCTTGGTCGAAGATTAGGTGACTGTAGAGTTGAGGGTCTATTTCTGGGCTCTCTGTTTTGTTCTGCTTATCTGTGTGTCTGTTTTTGTTGCAGTAGCATACTGTCTTGGTGATTATAGCTTTGTGGTACAGCTTGAAGTCCGGCATTGTGATGCCACCAGCTTTGGGTCGCTAGATTCAGAGTCCAGAGTGCTCACCATTACACCATGGAACCGCTTGCCACCAGCTTTGGTTTTCTTTTTCAAAACATTGCTCGGGCTATTCAGGGTCTTTTCTGGTTCCGTACAAATTTTAGGATAGTTTGTTCCTTTCTGTGAAAGATGTTGATGGTATTTTCATAGGGATTGCGTTGAATGTGTAGATTGCTCTGGGTAGTACAGATATTTTAACAATATTTGTTCTTCTAATCCATGAGCATGGAATGTTTTTCCATTTCTTTGTGTTTCCTCAATTTCTTTCATAAGTGTTCTGTAGTTTTTAGAGTATAGATCCTTTACCTCTTTGGTTACGTTTATTCCTAGGTATCTTATGGCTTTTGGTGCAATTGTAAATGGGATGGATTCCTTAATTTCTCTTTTTTCTGTGTCACTGCTAGTGTATAGAAATGGAACTGATTTCTGTGCATTGATTTTATATCCTGCCATGTTGCTGAATTACTGTATGAGTTCTAGCAATTTTGGGGTGGTTTTTCAGTTTTCCATATAAAATATATGTCATCTGTAAATAGTAAAAGTTTGACTTCTTTGCCAATTTGAATGCCTTTTATTTATTTTTGTTGTCTGATTGCTGAGGCTAGGACTTCTAGTACTATGTTGAATAGCAGTGATGATAGTGGACATCCCTGCCATGTTCCTGACCTTAGGGGAAAAGCTTTCAGTTTTCCCCATTGAGAAGGATACTTGCTGTGGGCTTTACATATATGACTTTCACAGTACTAAGTTATGTTCCCTCTATCCCTCCATTGTGAATAGTTTTGATCAAGAAAGGATGCTGTACTTTCTCAAATGCTTTTTCTCCATCTATTGAGAGTATCATATGGTTCTTGTCCTTTCTTTTATTAATGTATTGTGTCACACTGATTTGCGGATGTTGAACCACCCTTGAAGTCCAGGAATAAATCCCACTTGGTCCTGGTGAATAATCCTTTTAATGTACTGTTGGATCTTATTGGCTAGTATTTTGGTGAGAATTTTGGCATCCATGTTCATCAAGGACATTGGTCTGTAATTTTCCTTTTTGATGGGGTCTTTGGTTTTGGGATCAAGGTAATGCTGGTCTCATAGAATGAGCTTGGAAATTTTCCTTCCATTTCTATTTTTTTGGAACAGTTTCAGGAGAATAGGTATTAATTCTTCTTTAAATGTTTGATAGAATTCCCTTGGGAAGCCATCTGGCCCTGGGCTCTTCTTCACTGGGAGATTTTTGGTTACTGCTTTAATTTCCTTACCAGTTATGGGTCTGTTCAGTTTTCATAGTTTATACTTCTCTAGAAATGCATCCATTTTTTCCAGATTATCTAATTTGTTGGCATATAGCTCATGATATATGTTCTTATAATTATTTGTATTTCTTTAGTGTTGGTTGTGATCTCTCCTCCTTCATTCATGACTTTATTTATTTGGGTCTTTTCTCTTTTCTTTTTGATAAGTCAGGGGTTTATCCATCTTATTAATTTTTTCAAAGAACCAGCTCCTAATTGCATTGATTTGTTCTACTCTTTTGGTTTCTATTTCATTGCTTTCTGCTCTAATCCTTATTATTTCTCTTCTTCTGATGGGTTTAGGCTTTATTTGCTGTTCTTTCTCCAGCTTCTTCAGGTGTAAGGTTAGTTTGTATATTTGAGACATTTTTTGTTTCTTGTGAAAGGCTTTTATTGCTATATACTTCCCTCTTGGGACTGCCTTTACTGCATTCCAATGATTTTGAACAGTTGTGTTTTCATTTTCATTTGTTATCATTAAATTTTTAAATTCTTTAATTTCCTTTTTGACCTATTCATTCTTTAGTAGGATGCTCTTTAGCCTCCATGTATTTGAGTTTTTTCCAACTAGTTCTAGTTCTAGTTTCATAGCACTGTGGTCTAAAAATATGCAGGGAATTATCCCAATCTTTTGGTACCTGAGACCTGATGGGTGACCTAGGATATGATCTGTTCTGGAGAATGTTCCATGTGCACCATAGAAGAATGTGTATGCTGTTGCTTTAGGATGGAATGTTCTGAATATATCTGTGAAGTCCATCTGGTCCAGTGTGTCATTCAAAGTCCTATTTCCTTGTCTATCTTCTCTTTAGATGATCTGTTCATTACAGTGAGGGGGGTGTTAAAGTTCCTTAGTATTATTGTATTATTATTGATGTGTTTCCCTGATTTTTTTAAATAATTGGCTTATATAATTGGCTGTTCCCATGTTAGGGACACAATTATTTACAATTGTTAGACTTTCTTATCAGATAGACCCTTAAATTATGATATAGTGTCCTTCTTCATCTCTTATTACAGTCTTTGGTTTAAAATCTAATTTGTCTGATATAAGGATTGCCACCCCAGCTTTCTTTTGATGTCCACTAGGATGATAAATGGTTTTCCACCCCCCTCATTTTAAATCTGGAGGTGTCTTTGGGTCTAAAATGAGATTCTTGCAGACAGCATATCAGTGGGTCTTCCTTTTTTATCCCATCTGATACCCTGGGTCTTTGATTGGGGCGTTCAGCCCACTTACATTCAGAATAACTATTGGAAAATGTGAATTTAGTGCCACTGTATTACCTGTAAGGTGACTGTTTTGTATATTGTCTCTGTTCCTTTCTGGTCTGTGCTACTTTTAGGCTCTTTATGTACTTGGAGGATCCCTTTTAATATTTCTTGTAGAGCTGGTTTGATGATCACAAATTCTTTTAGTTTCTGTTTGTTCTGGAAGCTTTTCATCATTCCTATTTTGAATGACATCCTAGCTAGATAAAGTATTCTTAGCTGCATATTTTTCTTATTTAACACCCTGACTATATCATGCCAGTCCTTCCTGGTCTGCCAGGTCTCTGTGGGTAGATCTACTGCCAGTCTTATGTTTCTACCCTTGTAGGTTACAGACTTACAAGGCATGGTTGGTTTAACAGCTGGAAATCACTTGTAATAATGGTAAAATGCACCATGTTGAAATAACAAAAGACAAGACTACATGATCATCTAAATACATGCAGAAAAAGCACTGGACAAAATTCAACTTTCTTTCATATCAAAAATACTCAACTATGGAGAGAGAAAACTTCCTCTACCTGATAAAAGGGCTTCTACAAAAAACCGATGGCTAACATTACACTTAATGGTGAAAGAATGGATGTGTTTCCACCTGAGAGCTGATACAAGACAAAACTATCTGCTTTTGTTACTTCAGTAGTATAATGGAGGTTCGAGCCAGGGCAATTAGGCAAGAAAAAAATAAAGGCATGTAGATTTGAAAGAGAGGAGTAAAACTATTTTCCAGAGAACATGATCCTGCATATAGGAAACACTAAGGAATCTACTCTAAAACTATCAGAACCAATAAATACGTCCAGCAAAATTCCAGAATGCAAGATCAATATACAAAAATCATTTGTATTTCTATACATTTGTAATGACTAGTCCAATAATGAAAAAGAGAAAACAATTTATAATAACATTTAAATTAGAAATTTAACTCAACAGTGCCTGAAAACTGTGAAACACTGTTCAAAGCAAGAAGGTCTAAACAAATGGAGAAACATCCCACACTTAAGGATTAGAAGACAAGAGTAAGACGGCAATACTTTTCAAACTGGTTTACATAATTGATGCAATCTCCATCAATCCCCAGCTGACTTCTTTGTAGACATTGAAAAGCTACCTCTAAAATTTATACAGAATTTCAAGGCATCCAAAACATCTAAAACAATCTTCAGAAAGAAAAATAAAGTAGGATGAGAGAGACTTCCAAATTTCAAAACTTACTAGAAAGCAACAGAAATTAAGACAGTGTGGTACTGGTATAGAGAAATATAGATCAGTGAATTTAAAGTTCAGAAGTAAAACCATGTATCTATGGTTTTCTTTTTTTTTTATGATTTTGCTTATTTGAGAGTGAGAGAGAGAGAGAGCAATTGTACAAGCAGGGGGAGGGGCAGAGGGAGAAGCAGACTCCCTACTGAACAGGGAGCCAGATGTGGGGCTCGATCCCCAGCACCCCAAGATCACGACCTGAGTCAAAGGCAGCCGCTCAACAAACTGAGCCACCCAGGCACCCCCAGCTAGTGTTCTTATGAGAAGAGGGAATTAGATGTTAACTAACTAGAATTTAAATAAAAACTTGAAACAAAAAAAAAAAAGAGAGAGAGAGAGAGAGAATGAGAGAGAGAGAAGAGGAAATGAGGACAGAAAAACACACGGAGGCAAGATATAGGAGGACAACAAATTTGAGCCAAGAGAGAGGCCTGAGAAGAAACTAACCCTACTGACACCTTGGTCTTAGACTTCCAGACTCCAGAGCTGTGAGAATATAAACTTGTTGCTTCAGCCCTGCAGTCTGTGGTATTTTGAGATGGCAGCCTTGTCAGACAAATACAATTAGAAAGGAAGATGATCCTGAAAATTGGAATGGGGGCATATGTGAAGATCTTGAGGAAGATGGAGACACTGAACTCCTTAATTTTTTTTTTTTAAGTAGATTCCATGGAGCCCAATGCGGGGCTGGAACTCAGGACGGTGAGATCAAGAGTCAGACACTTGAACCAACTGAGCCACGCAGGAGCCCAAAACCCCTTAATTCTAATGAGTCTTCTTTGCCAGTGGAAGCAGCTGCTCCACCTCCATCTAAGATTAACCCTGCTGCACCCGGGAAAGCCATAATGGTTTCCCTAGTGGTAGCGGTCTCACAAGATGCTGCTGCCTCACTTCAACACCTCCTCCCCACCCCCACTTAGCTTCTGGATCTATACAACTAGACCCGAGTTCCTACAGGTACAAAGTGTGACCTGTGAGGAGGTGTACTGCACTCCATAAGAACTACATGATTTTCCCAATTCACACACACAGAAATCCAGGGAATCAATGTGGGACTGGATATTATGGTATGCAGTAATGGTGGAAGGAACATGAAGCTGGGTCAAGCTGAAGTTATTTACAGGGGTCTACTAAGCATTCTGCATTTAATAAGGTGTACCTCAGGGGGTTAAAAAGGGTTCTAACAGCTTGGCTAGTTGACTGAAACATGGACCAAAAGCTGGCTACAGTAGATTTAGTTGAAATGCCAGATGTGCTTTGGTAGACTGTAGTGGAACAGACTCGAAGGCTTGGGGATGCTGGAATGTTAGAGATTTTTGACATTTAAGATCTACTCACCCACCCTGGGTCGATATGCCTGTCACCATAACTGTTAGAAATCTGTGCGTGGAGCCCCCATACCCTAGATGTGCTGTGTGGTCACTCTTTTCTGTAGGTGAGGAATTTCAGTGGGAACTGCTGCTAGAGGACTGGGAAACCTACATGCACCAGGAGTGACTGGATTCTGGGGTGACGGGGGCCAAGTGAGAGCACGTGGAGGGAAATCCTAATAGAGGTCGGAGCTCTGAGTGAACCTAGTTGCTTGCTGTGCTTTACAGGAGAAATGGCCAGGTGTCCAATTATATCAGTTCATCAGTTGTAACCAAGGAGTTGGATGGTCAAAAACTGGGAAGGAACATGATTGGAAAACTAGTGACAACAAAGTCTGAGGAAGAGGTATGTGGACAGACATCTCCAGGCAAAAACCCAAAGGTATTTTTTTCCCGTGTAAATGCTCACCAAAGGGTGACCTCAGCAGAGGAAGATTTTAATCAAGAGGTGAGGATATAATGGCTCATTCTGTGGATATTTATCTTCTTTCCCCAATCACCCCATGAGCTCAAGACCAAAGTAGCCAGGGTAGCAAAGATGGAGGTTAGACAGGAGCCCCAGCAACATGGACATCAGCTCACCAAAGCCAACGAGGCTACAACCACTGCTGAGTGTCCAGTATGCTGGCAGCAGAGACCAGTGCTGAGTCCTCCATGTGGGACCACTCCTTGGAGTGATCAGCCAGCTACCTGGTAGCAGGCTAATTACACTGGACTGCTTCCATCATGAAAAGGCAGTATTATTTTTCTTACTGGACTAGACGTTTACTCTGAATACATTTTTGCCTTCTCTGCATACATGGCTTCTCCCAAAATTAACTGTGGACTTAAAGGATGCCTCATCTACCATCATGGTGCTCCACAGCCCTGTTTCTGCTCAGCAAACTCACTTCACAGCCAGTGAAATGTGTGAATGAGCTTATGCTCACTGAATTCAGGGGTCTTCCCATGTTCTTCACCACCCTGTAGTAGTTGCCTTGACAAAGGATATCGGGTTGGCCTTTTGAAGACACAGATACAGCATCAACTAGGTGGCAATACCTTGCAGGGATGGAACAAATTTTACTAGAAAGTTATATATGCTCTGAATCGGTATTTATATATGGTGCTGTTTCTCCAATAGCCAGGGTTCATAGCTCCAGGACTCGAGGCTGGAAATGGAAGTGGTGCCACTCACTATTACCCCTAGTGACCCACTAGCAAAATGTTTGCTTCCTATCCCCACAATTTGATGCACTGCTGGCCCAAAGGTCCTAGTTTCAAAGGGAGAAATACTTCTACCTAGAAACACAAGATGACTTTATTAAATTGGAAGTTAAGACTGCCACCCAGCCATTTTGGACTCTTAATACCTCTGAATCAACACACTAAAAAGGAATTCTGTGCTGGCTGGGGTGACTGATCCTGGTTACCAAGGGGGAAAGGACTATTACTACAAAACAACAGATGTAAGGAAGAGTGTATCTGGACCATAGGAGATCTCTTAGGGCCTCTCTTAGTATTACCATGCACTGTGATTAAAGTCAACGGAAAACTACAACCCAGCTTATGGAGAACTTCCAATGGCCCAGACCCTTCAGGAATGAAGGTTTGAATCACACCACCCAACTAATGAAGGTAAAGAGCCATGATCACCCATTGTGCTTGTGGGAGCAAAGGGACTGCGAAATGGCTAGCGGAAGAAGTAGTTATAAATACCAGCTACAATCAGGTGATCAGTTACAGAAGTGAGGACTGTTTGGGCACCTGGGTGGCTCAGCTGGTTAAGCATCCAACTCTTGATTGTGGCTCAAGTCATGATCTCAGGGTAGTGAGATGGAGCCCCCCCACAGTCAAGTTCCACACTCAGTACGGAGTCTGCTTGAGAGATTCTCTCTCTCCCTCCCCGTTTGTCCCTCTCCCTGCTTTTGCCCCACTGTTCTCTCGAAAAATAAATCAATAAAATCTCTTTAAAAAACCCATCTTCTTTATTTTGTTATTAATATGTGTATTTCAAATATCTTTTTCTTTCTCTTACTCCCCTTATCATATAAGGTAAGATGTCCTGACTTTATATATGTAAGTGCTGTTAAGTACACCACAATATTTCAGATAGAGGATTTCAAGTAGAACAGGTCACGTCACAAAAGGACTTCACATTCTCTTCTGGGGAAAAGTTCAGTACGTTTTCAGTTGTATACAGTATAACTGTTGTCATGTTAGGCAGAAGCATAACCTCATTATTTTCTTTTATTCAGGGATCAAGTATGCTTTAAGGAGATGTGTTCAGGTACCAAGTTAATAAGTGGTAGGCCTGTGATTATTAATTTTATGTACCAACTTAGCTAAGCCACAGTACCCAGAGATTTCATCAAACATCTGAATATAGCTGTAAAGGCATTTTTATATGAGATTGATTTGAGTAAAGGAGACTTCCCTGTAGAGTGTGGGTGGGTCTCATCCAATCAGTTGAGGATACAGAGAAAATAACTTCAGTCCCTGGAAGAGCAGGCAGTTCTGCCTCTGGAATGTCTTTGGACAAGAGCTGCTATATCGCCTCCTTCCTGGGTCTAGAGCCTGCTGGCCTAACCCTGCATATCTGGACTTGCCAGCCCCCACAACTGCAAGAGCTTAAAATAAATCCCCCCACATTTTCTCCCTCTCTAGGTATATTAATATCTACATATATGTTAAAAGTACATACAAATAAGACTAGAGATACACACATATTATTGGTTATGATGTTCTGGAGAACTCTGAGTAGTAGAGATGCCAAGCTAAGATCACGCAACAGGGGAAAAATAGTCTTTTCAACAAATGATGCTAGAACAACAGACAGGCACAGGAAAAAGGATGAAACTGCATTCTTACCTCATAAAATAATTGACTCATAATGGATCAAAACCCTAAGTGTAAGCTAAAACTATGGACTTCTTACAAGAAAATATAGGGGTGCACCTTTTTGATCTTGGATTTGGCAATGAACTGAAAACATGAGCAAAAGAGAAATTAGATAAATTGAACTTGATCAAAATTTTAAAGTTTTATACTTCAAAAGACAATGTCAAGAGGGTAAAAGGATAACTCACGGAATGGGAAGAAATATTTTCAAATCATACACCTGATAAGAGACTTGTATCTGAAATACATAAAGTACATTGCAACTCAAAAGTGAAAAGACAAATAAGCCAATTAAAAAATGGCAAAGGATCTGAATAGACATTTATTCAAAAGATATACACAAATTGTCAATAAGCACATGAAAACTTACTACACATCACTGGCCTTCATGGAACTGCAAATCAAAACCACAATGAGATGATACTTCACACCCACTAGGATGGCTGAGATCAGAAAGTCAGATAATAAGTGTTGCCAAGCACGTAGATAAATCATAATACTCATAGGTAACTGGTGGAAATATAAAATAATGTATTTTGGAAGACAGCCTGGCACCACATCTGCCACAGCTCCAGCCAGCCAGCCAAAGCCACCAGGCACACAGTCTACACAGGGAATATCCCTATACAAGGCCATTACTTCAATGTTAGAAGTAGCTGTTCTGCCTAATTCATAGAAATAAACACAGAAAGTCAAACAAAATGAGGAGACAGAGGAATACACTCCAAACAAAAGAATGAGACAAAATGTAAGAAAAAGAACTAAACAAAACAGAGTTAAGCAATCTACCTGATAAAGAGTTCAAAGTAATGGTCATAAAGATGCTGACTAGACTGGAGAAAAGAGTAGATGAACTCAGTGAGAATGTCACAAAAAGAAAATATAAAAAGGAATCAGAGTTAAAGAATGCAGTAACTGAAATGAAGAATACATTAGAAGGAATCAAGAGTAGATTAAAAGGTGCAGAAGAACAGATCAGCAATGTGGATGACAAGATGATGGGAAGCACCCACGCTGAACAGCAGTAAGCAAAAAGAATTTTTAAAAAGTGGGGGTATGTTAAAGGAACTCTGGGGCATCAGATATATTGACATTTGCACTATAAGGGGTCCCAGAAAAAGAAGAGAAGAAAAGAAAACTTACTTGAAGAAATAACACCTGAAAACATTCCTAACTTGGAGAAGAAAAGAGATAGTCAAATCCAAGAAGCAGAGAGCTGTAAATAAGAACCCAAGAGGTCGACATCAAGGCACCTAATAATTAAAATGTGAAAGACTAAAGATAAAGAGATAGAATCTTAAAAGCAGCAAGACAAAAGCAACTATTTACATATAAGGGAAACCCCATATGGCTCTGAGCTGATTTTTCAGAAGAAACTTTACTGGCCAAAAGGAAGTAGCATGATATATTCAAAGTGCTAAAAGGAAGAAACCTACAAGGAAGAATACTCTTTCTGGCAGGCCTATAATTCAGAAATGAAGGATAAATAAAGAGTTCCCCAGACAAAGGTTAAAGAAGCTTATCACCACTAAACCAACCTTATAAGAAATGTTAAAAGAGGGGTGCCTAGCTGGCTTGGTCAAAACCATGCAACTTTTGATTTCAGGGTTAAGAATTCAAGACCCATGTTGGTTGAGGAGCCTATTACTTTAAGAAAAAAGAAAAAAAATATTACAGAGATTTAAGTGAAAAAGAAAGGTCGTAATTAAAAGAAAATTATGAAAGGAAAAAATTTTGTGAGTAAAAGACATAAAGGTAATAGATCAGTCTTAGTTAAGGGGATTTACAAAATAAAAAGATGTAAAATAGGACAACATATATATAAAACGTGGGGTTGGGGGAGTAAAATTGAAATTCTTTTAGACTGTGTTGGAACTTAAGTGACCATCAACTTAATATCTGCTGCTACTTATATGTAGGATGTTATATACAAGCCTCATGGTAATCACAAACCAAAAATCCGTAATACATGCAGAGAAAGTAATCCAAGCACAACACTAAAGAAAGTGAGCGAGAGAAATAGAACAGAACAGAGAAGTACTACATAAATAACCACAAAACATTCAATAAACTGGCAATGTGAACATATTAATAATTACCTTAAATGTAAATTGTCTAAAAGCGCCAGTGAAAAGACATAGGTTGGGGCGCCTGGGTGGCTCAGTGGGTTAAGCCGCTGCCTTCGGCTCAGGTCATGATCTCAGGGTCCTGGGATCGAGTCCCGTATCGGGCTCTCTGCTCAGCAGGGAGCCTGCTTCCCTCTCTCTCTCTCTCTCTGCCTGCCTCTCTGTCTACTTGTGATCTCTGTCAAATAAATAAATAAAATCTTTAAAAAAAAAAAAAAAGACATAGGTTAACTAAATGAATTAAAAAAACAAAAAATAAAAAACAAGACCCATCTATATGCCGCCTACAAGAGACTCACTTCAGACCTAAGGACAAATACAGACTGAAAGTGAAGGGATGGGAAGATATTCCATGCAAATGGAAGCAGAAAAAAAAAAAAAAAAAGCCAGGGTAGCAACATACCAGATAAAATAAACATTAAAACAAAAAACTTAACTAGAGGCAAGATCATTAAATAATGATAAAGGATCAATCCAATAGGAGGATATAACAATTATAAATATCTATGCACCTAATAAAGGAGAACTTACATATATGGAACAAAAATTATCAGACTTACAAGGAGAAACTGACAGTAATACAAGAATAGCAGGGGAGTTCAACACTAATCTACATCAATGGATAGATTATCTAGATAGAAAATCAATAAGGAAACAGTGTCTGAATGACAAATTAGAACAAATAGACTTATTAGGTACATATAAAACATTCCATACAAAAACAGAATATATATTGTTTTAAGTGTACATGGAACATTCTCCAGGACAGATCACATGCTAGACCACAAAAGAAGTCTCAATAAATTTAAGGAGAGTGAAATCATATCAAGCATCTTTTCTGATCATAATGGTTTTAAATTAGAAATCAATTATAAGGAAAAAAAAACTGGAAGGAACACAAACATGTGAAGACTACACAACACACTACTGAACAACCAATGGGTCAAAAAAATAATCAAAGATGAAACGAGAAAAAAATACACAAAGACTAGTAAAAATGAAAACACAATGATCCAAAATCACTGGGATACAACAAAAGTAGTTCCAAGTGGGAAGTTTATAGCATTACAGACCTACCCCAAAAAGCAAGAAAAATCTCAAATAAACAGTCTAATCTTACCCCTAAAGGAACTAGAAATAGAAAAACAAGCAAAGCCCAAAGTCAGTAGAAAGAAGGAAGTAATTAAGATCAGAGTGGAAATGAGTGAAAGAGAGAATGAAAAACAAGGGAGAAGATGAAACCAAGAGGTGGTTCTTTAAAAAGATAAACATTGACAAATCTTTAGTCAGACTCATCAAAAAAAAAAGAGAGAGAGAGAGAGAGAGAGAGAGAGAAGGGTGGCTCAGTCAGTTAAGTGTCTGGCTTTGGCTCAGGTCATGATTCTGGGGTCCCGGGATGGAGGCCCACACTGGGCTCCCTGCTCAGTGGAGAATCTGATTCTCCCTCTCCCTCTCCCCTGCCCTGTCCTTCTGCTCATGCTTCTGCTCTCTCACTTACTCATGTTCACTCTCTAGTAAATAAATAAAATTTTTAAAGGAAAAAAAAGTAGAAGGGATACAAATCAGAAATGAAAGAGGAATAACAACTGACACACCAGAAATACAAAGGATTATAAAAAAGTACTACAAAATATTACATGCCAACAAACTGGACAACCTAGGAGAAATGTTTAAGTTCTAAAAACATAAAATCTTCCAAAACCTAAACAGATCCATTACCAGTAATGAAATTAAATCCACAGTTAAAAAAACAAAACAACGACCAAAAAACCCACTCCCAACACACAAAAGTACCAGACTAGATGGAATTCACAGGTGAATTCTACAAAACACATTTAAAGAAGAGTTAATTTCATTCTCCTCAAACTATTCTAAAAAATAAAAGAAAAATTTCAATTTCATTTTATGAGGTCAGTATTAACCTGATACCAAAACTAGACATAGACGCTACCAAAAAAGAAAACTAAGGGCCAATAACCCTGATGAACATCGATGCAAAAATTCTCAGCAAAATATTAGCAAACTGAATTCAATAATATATTAAAAAGATCATTCAGCACGATCAAGTGGGGTTTATTCTAGGGATGTAAGGCTGGTCTAATATCTATAATTCAATCAATGTGATACATCACATTAACAAAATGAAAAATAAAAATCATATGATCACCTTAATAAATGAAGAAAAAGCATTTGATGAAAACTCTTAATAAAGTGGTCTTAGAGGAAACTTACCTAAATATAATAATAGTCGTATATGACAAACCCACAGCTAACACCACACTCAATCTAAGATCAGGAACAAGAAAAAGATGCCAACTTTTTTTTTTTTTAAGATTTTATTTATTTATTTTTATTTGAGAAAAAGAAAGCAAGTGAGCACAGGGGGAGGAGCAGAGAGAAAGAGGGACAAGAAGACTCTGCACCGAGTGTTCAATCTCAGGACCCTGAGATCATGACCTGAGCCTAAATCAAGGGTTGGATGCCCCCACCCTGTGCTCCAAGGATGCCAGGTATTACCACTTTTATTCAATATAATACTGGAAGTGTTAGTAGTCAGACAAGAAATAAAAGAACCAAATAGGTAAGGAGGTAGTAAAACTGTCACTATTTGCAGAGGATATTATACTATATATAGAAAACCCTAAAGACTCCACCAAAAAACTACTGAAGCTAATAAATTCAGTAAAGTTGCAGGATACAAAATATAAGAAATCAGTTGCATTTTTATACACTAATAATGAAGTAGCAGGAAAAAAAAGATAATTATATTTAAAATTATACTAAAAAGAATAAAATGCCTAGGAATAAATTTAACTAGGACATGAAAGACCTGTATTCTCAGAAATATAAAACACTGATGAAAAAAACTGAAGAGAACAAATGGAAAGATATATAATGCTCATGGATTTGAAAAATTAATACTTTCAAAATGTCTTTTATACCCAATGGAATCCAAAGAACCAATGCAATTCCTATCAAAATACCAAGAGTATTTTTTAAAATTTACTTTGAGAGAGAGAGAGAGAGAGATAAAGAGTGAAGGGGAACATAAGAAGGGGGTAGGGACAGAGGGAAAAGGAGAGGCAGACTCCCTGCTGAGCAGGGAGTCCAATGCAGGACTCGATCCCAGGACCCTGGGATCATGACCTGAGCCAAAGGCAGATGCTTAACTGACTGAGCTACCCAGGCACCCTACCAAGAGTATTTTTCACAGAACTAGAACAAATACTAAAATTTGTATGGAATCACAAAAGACCCTAGTAACCAAAGCAATCTTAAGTAAAGAGTGTGAAGCTGGAGGTATCACAAATCCAGTTTCACGATACATTTCAAAGCTACAGTAATCAAAACAGCATGATATGGGCATAAATAGATGCAAAGACTGATGGAACAGGATAGCGTCCAAAAATAAACCAACACTAATCTGCTCAATTAATATATCACACATGAGGGAAAAAGTCAGCCCCTTCAATAAATGATGTTGGGAAAACTGGACAACTACATGCAAAATAATGAAACGGGACCACTCTCTTATACCTTACATAAAAATAAACTCAAAATGGATTAAAGAGCTAAATATGAGAATTGAAACCATAAAACTCATTTTTTCCTTCAAATTTTTATTTAAATTCTAGTTAGTCAACAGTGCAGTATTGGTTTCAGAAGAATTCAGTGATTCATTACTTATATACAATACCCAGGGCTCATCCTAACAAGTGCCCTCCTCATTACCCATCATCCATCTAGCCCATTCCCCACCCATCTCCCTCCATCAACCCTCAGTTTTTTCACTATCGAGTCTCTTATGGTTGAAGAGTTAAGATGGCGGAGGAGGGAGCGCCTGGGTGGCTCAGTGGGTTGAAGCCTCTGCCTTCAGCTCGGGTCGTGATTCCCAGGGTCCTGGGATCGAGCCCCGCATCTGGCTCTCTGCTCTGCAGGGAGCCTGCTTCCCCCTCTCTCTCTGCCTGCCTCTCTGCCTACTTGTGATCTCTGTCAAATAAATAAATAAAATCTTAAAAAAAAAAAAAAAGAAAAAAGATGGCGAAGGAGTAGGGGGACCCTAAGCTTGTCTCATCTCTCGAACACAGGTAGATAGTTATCAAATCATTCTGAACCCCCAAGAAATCAATCAGAGGTGAGAGAACAAAAACTGCAAGTCTACAAGTAGAAAAGCGACCACTTTTTGGAAGGCAGGAAGTACAGAAGTGGTCTTGAGAGTGAGAGAGCAGTGGATAAGGCAGTGGGGAGAAGCAGGGTGAACGAACACAGGGTTGTGACAGAAACCAGGGACACAAGAGTGATTGACCTTCTGTGAGAGGGCTCACTAAAGAGTGTATGTGTTGGGGGGAAATTTCAGCTCCTCACCTAGAGAGCAGGGCACCGCCATATTCATCCCACTCATCAGCACTGCAAGCCTTCAAAGAATAAAACATCACTACCTGGTGGAGGCCAGAGCTGCTTACACAGGGCCCTGCCTCCCTGTGCACTGGAGGTGCTGTTCCACTAAGGCAAATCCACCTGAGAATCCCTGCAGTACACCCCTTTCCCAGAAGACCAGCAAATAACTTGCTCACACAAAGTCTACTAATCATAGAGTGCTACAAAGCTATAGCACTAGGGGAAATAGTATCTAGCTTTTCATTGTACTTTTATTCATTTATTATTCTTTTTCATTTATTTTCTTACTTTTTTCAATTCTTACAATATTTCATTTAAACCATTTTTATTTTTGGTGAGGATGTGGAGAAAGGGAAACCCTCTTATACTGGTGGTGGGAATGGAAGCTGGTACGACCACTCTGGAAAACAGTATGGAGGTTCCTCAAAAATTAAAAATAGAACTATGCTACAACCCAGCAATTGTACTACTAGGTATTTACCCAAAGGATACAAACAGTAATCCAAAGGGGTACCTGCACACCATGTTTATAGTAGCAATATCCACAATAGCCAAACTATGAAAGAGCCCAGATGGCCATTGACAGATGAATGGATAAAGAAGATGTGGTATATATATACAATGGAATGTTACTCAGCCATCAGAGAAATGAAATCTTTCCATTTACAATGGCATGGATGAAACTAGAGGATATTATGCTAAGCAAAATAAGTCAAGCAGAGAAAGATAATTATATATTTCACACATATGTGGAACTTAAAAAAAACAAGACAGAGGATCATAGGAGAAGGGAGGGGAGAAAGAAAAGACAAAATCAGAGAGGGAAACAAACAATAAGAGACAAACTGAGGAAACAAACTGAGGGTTGCTGGAGGGGAGATGGGTGGGAGGATGTGTGGTAACTGGGTGATGGGCATTAAGGAGGGCACTTGATGGAATGAGCACTGGGTGTTATATGCAACTGACTAAACTTTACATATGAAACTAATAATACATTATATGTTAATTGAGTTTAAAAAGAGGAAAAATTATTTTTATACATATACTTTATATATATTTATTTCTTTATTTTCACTGCATTTTATGTTTTTATTTTGGGACATAGATTCTTTTAACAACCAGACCAAAACACACCCAGGATCTAGTTTTTGGGGTTTGTTTGCTTGTTTTGTTTTGTTTTCCTATTTCTTCCTTTATTCTCTGGACAAAATGACAAGATGGAGAAATTCACCCCAAAAGAAAAGATTAGGAGGTAGAACTCACAGCCAGGAATTTAATCAATACAGACAGAAGATATCTGAACTAGAATTTAAAACGATTATAAGGGTACTAGCTGGGCTTGAAAAAAAGCTTAGGAGACACTAGAGAATCCCTTATTGCAGAGATAAAAGAACTAAAATCTAGTCAGGTCAAAATTAAAAATGCTACAACTGAGATGCAATCCCAAATGGAGCCCATAAAAACAAGGATGGATGAAGCAGAGGAGTGAGTCAGTGATATTGAAGATAAAATTATTTAAAATTATGAATCTGAAAAGAAGAGGGAAAGAAAGGTAATGGACCATAAAGGCAGACTTAGAGAACTCAGTGACTTATTAAAATATTCTAACATTCATATCATAGGAGTCCCAGAAGATGTAAAGAGAAAAAAGGGGACAGAAGTCTTATTTGAACAAATTATAGCTGAAAATGTCCTTAATCTGCAGAAGGACACAGACATCAAAACCAAAGCAGCACAGAGAACTCCCATTAAATTCAACAAAAGCTGACCATTACCAAGGCATATCATAAGCAAATTCACAAAATGCACACACAAGGAAAGAATCCTAAAAGCAGTAAGGGGAAAAAAAGTTCGTAACCTACAAGGTAAGACAGATCAGGTTCACATCAAAGCTGTCCACAGAAAGAAGTAGCAGGAAATATTCAATGTGTTGAATGGGAAAAAACATGCAGCCAGAAATTCTTTATCCAGGCAAAGCTATTATTCATAATAGAAGGGGAGGGTTTCCAAAACAAAAACTAAAGGAGTTCATGACCACTAAGCCAGACTGGCAAGAAATTTTAAGGGAGAATCTCTTAGTGGAGAGAAAAAAAAAAAAAAAAAGACCCAAAGCAACAAAGACTAGAGAGGACCAGAGAACAGCATCAGAAATACCAACTGTACAGATAACACAATGGCACTAAATTCATATCTCTCAATAATTATCTTGAGTGTAGGGGCGGGTGGGTGGCTCAGTCGTTAGGCATCTGCCTTCAGCTCAGGTCATGATCTCAGGGTTCTGGGATTGAGCCTGGCATTGGGGGTCCCTGCTCAGCGGGAAGCCTTCTACTCCCTCTCCCACTCCCCCTGCTTCTGTTCCCCCTGTGTCTCTCGCTGTCAAATAAATAAATAAAATCTTTTTAAAAAAATAATTATCTTGAGTGTAAATGAACTAATTGTTCCAATCAAAAGACATAGGGCATCACATGTATAAAAAAACTAGATCTATATGCTGCCTATAAGAGATTTATTTTAGGGGCACCTGGGTGGCTCAGTGGGTTAAGCCTCTGCCTTTGGCTCGGGTTATGATCTCAGGGTCCTGGGATCGAGCCCCACATGGGGCTCTCTGCTCAACAGGGAGCCTTCTTCCCCCTCTCCCTCTGCTTGCCTCTCTACCTACTTGTGATCTCTCTCTCTGTCTGTCAAATAAATAAATAGAATCTTAAAAAAAAAAAGGAGAGATTCATTTTAGATTTAAAGACACCTGCAGATTGAAATTCAGTGGATTGAGAACCACCTATCATGCTAAGGGACATTAAAAATAAAACAAGCTAGAGTAGCCATTCTTTTTTCAAAAATCTAGATTTTAAAACAAAGACTGTAACAAGAAATGAAGAAGGGCATTATATGATAATTTAGGAGTCTATCCATCAAGAAGATCTAACAATTATACACATCCATGCCCCCAACTTGGGACCACCTAAATATATAAATCAATTAACAATAAAGAAACTCATTGATAATAATGCAATAATAGGGAATGTCAACACCCCACTCACAGAAATGGACAAATCATCTAAGCAGAAAATCAACAAGGAAAAAATGACTTTGAATGATGCACTGGACTTAACAGATATATTCAAAATATTTCATCCTGAAGCAGTAGAATACACGTTCAAGTTCACATGGAATAGTCTCCAGAATAGATCACATACTGGGTCACAAATGAGGTCTCAACTAGGAAAAAAAAACTGAGATCATACCCTGCATATTTTCAGACCACAGGGACATGAAACTTGAAGTCAACCACAATAAAAAATTTTGGAAAGACCACAAATACATGAAGGTTAAAAAATACACTCCTCAAGAATGAATGGGCTAACAAGGAAGTCAAAGAAATAAAAAATACATGGGAAGCAAGTGAAAATGAAAACACAACAGTCCAAAACCATTGGGATGCAGCAAAAGCAGTCCTGAGAGAGAGGTATATTGAAATAGGACTACCTCAAGAAGTAAGAAAAATCTCAACTATACAACCTAATTTTATACCTGAAGGAGTTAGAAAAAGAACAGCAAATAAAGCCTAAAGCCAGAAGAAGTGAAATAATAAAGATTAGAGCAGAAATAATCTAGAAACAAGCAAAACACAGAACAGATTAACAAAACTAAGAGCTGATTCTTCAAAAGAATGAATAAAATTGATAAACCCCTAGCCAGGTTTATCAAAAAGAAAAGAGAAAGGACATGAATAGATTAAATCACAAATGAAAGAGAAGCAATCATAACAAACACCACAGAAATACAAACAATTATAAGACAATACTTTGGAAAAATTATATCCCAACAAACTGGGCAACCTGGAAGAAATGGACAAATTCCTAGAAACCTACAGATTATCAAAACTGAAACTGGAAGAGATAGAAAATTTAAACAGACCCATACTGGCAAAGAAATCAAATCAGTAATCAGAAATATCCCAGTAAAAAAAGTCCTGGGCCAGATGACTTCCCAGAGGAATTCTACCAGACATTTAGAGAAGAGTTAATACCTACTCCTCTCAAACTGGAAAGAAAGGAAGAAAGAAAGAAAAGAAAGGGAGGAAGGGAAAGAAAAGAAAGACAGAGGAGCAGGGAGGGAGGAAGGAAGAGTAGAACTTCCAAAACTTCCAAACTCATTCTATAAAGCCAACATTATCTTGATTTCAAAACCAAAGACCCCACTAAAAAGAATTACAGGCCAATATCTCTGATGAATATGGATGTAAAAATTCTCAATAAAATACTAACAAATCGAATTCAACAGGACATTAAAAGAACTATTCACCACAATCAAGTGGGATTTATTCCTGGGTTGCAGGGATGGTTCAATATTCACAAATCAATCAACAGGATATACCACATTAATAAAAGAAAGGATAAGAACCACATGATCCTGTCAGTAGATGCAGAAACAGCATTTCACAATAATACCATATCCTTTCTTGATAAAAACCCTCAACAAAGCAGGGTTAAATGGATCATATCTCAACATCATAAAGGCCATATATGAAAGACCCACAGCTGATATCATCTTCAATGGGGAAATAAGAGAGCTTTTCCCCTACAGTCAAGAACAAGACATGGGTCTCCACTTCCACCATTACTATTGAACATGGTACTAGAAGTCTCAGCTTCAGCAATCAAACAACAGAAAGAAATAAAAGGCATCCAAAATGGTAAGGAAGAAGTCAGACTTTCACTATTTGCGGATGACAGGATACTCTATGCAGAAAACCCAAAAGACTCCACCAAAAAATCACTAGAACTAACACATGAATTTAGCAAAGTTGCAGGGTATAAAATCAATGTGTAGAAATCTGTTGCATTTCTATACACCAATAACAAAGCAGCAAAAAAAGAAATCAAGGAATCGATCCCCTTTGCAATTGCACCAAAAACAGTAAGATACCCAGGAGTAAGCCTAAAGAGGTAAAAAATCTGTACTCTGAAAACTACAGGACACTTATGAAAGAAATTGAGGACAACACAAATGGAAAAACATTACATGCTCATGGATTGGAAGAACAAATATTGCTTTGGGTAGTATAGACATTTTAACAGTCTACACATTTAATCCAATCCCTATCAAAATATCACATTTTTCACAGAGCTAGAACATAGAATCTTAAAATCTGTATAGAACCCTGAAAGACCCCCAAATAACCAGAGCAATTCTGAAAAAGAAAAACAAAACTAGAGGTATCACGATTCCAGATTTCAAGCTATATTACAAAGCTGTGGTCATCAAGACAGTATGCAACTGGCACAAAAACAGATCAATGGAACAGAACACGGAACTGAGAAATGGGCTTGTAACTATACGGTCAACTAGTCTTCGACAAAGAATATCAAATGGAAAAAAAAAAAAAAAGACCGTCTCTTCAACAAATGCTGCTGGGAAAACTGGACAGCTACACGTAGAAGAGTGAAACCAGACCATTTTCTTATACCACACATGAACATAAATTAAAAAATGGATAGAATACCTAAATGTCAGACAGGAAACCATCAAAATCCTAGAGAACACAGGCAGCAACCTCTTTGACATTGGTCATAGCAACTTCTTACTAGATAGACCTCCAGGGGCAAGAGAAAAAGAGGAAAAACTGAACTATTAGGATTTATCAAGATTGAAAAGCATCTGTATAGCAAAGGAAACCATCAACAAAACTAAAATGCAGCCTACAGAATGGGAGAAGGTATTTGCAAATGACGTCATCTCATATAGGGCTAGTATCCAAAATCTATAGAGAACTTACCAAATTCAACACCCAAAACCAAAATTCAGTGAAGAAATGGGCAAGACACGAATAGACACTTTTCCAAAGAAAAGATCCAGATGGCTGACACAGAAAAAGATGCTCCACGTCACTCGTCAGGGAAACACAAATCAAAACCACAATGTGATACCACCTCACACTGGTCAGAGTGGCTAAAATTTTTTAAATATTTTATTTATGAGAGAGAGTGAGAGGGAGATCATGAACCAGGATTAGAGGGTAGACAGAGAGGCAGACTCCCTGCTAAGCAGGGAGGCCAAAGCAGGTCTTGATCCCAGGACCCTGGGATCATGACCTGAGCTAAAGGCAGACGTTTAACCAACTGAGGTACCCAGCTGACTGAGCCCCAGAATGGCTAAAATTAAACAACAGAAGAAACAACAGGTGTTGTCAAGGATGAAGAGAAAGGGGAACATTCTTGTACTGTTGGTAGCAATGCAAACTGGTACACACACGCTGGAGAACAGTTTGGAGGTTCCTCGAAAAATTAAACATACACCTACCTAGCAATTCAGCAATTGCACTACTAGGTATTTACTCAAAGGATAAAAAAAATACAGAATTGAAGGGGTCCATGCACCCTGATGTTTACAGCAGAATTATCAGTAATAACCAAACTCTGGAGAGAGCCCAAATGTCCAACGACAGATGAATGTATAAAGATGTGGTGTGTATATATGCAATGGACTATTACTTAACCATAAAAAGGAATGAAATCTTGCCATTTGCAATGATGTGGCTGGAACTAGAGGGTATTATGCTAAGAGAAATAAGTCAGAGAAAGACAAATACTATATGATCTCACTCATATGTGAATTTTAAGGAAGAAAACAGAAGAACATATGGGAAGAATGAAGAGAAAAAAAGAAGAGGGAAAAAAGCCATAAGAGACTCTTAACGACAGAGAACAAACAGGGTTGACAGAGGGAGATGGGTGGGGGATGGGCTAGATGGGCATGAAGGAGGGCACTTGTTATGATGGGCACTGGGTGTTGTATGTAAGTGATGAATCACTGAATTCTACTCCAGAAACCAATATTGCACTGTATGTTAACTAAAATTAAAAAAAATAATAAGAGAGAGTCCCTTATGTTTTGTTTCCTTTTCCTTCTATTTCCCCCTCCCATAAGTTCATCTGTTTCGTTTCTTAAATTCCCCATATGAGTGAGATCACAGAAATCATAAAACTCCTTCAAGAAAACAGAGACAGTGATCTTTTTGACATCAGCCTTAACAACAATTTTCTACATGGGATGCCTCTGGCAAGGGACACAAAAGTAAAAACAAACTATTGGGACCACACCAAAATTAAAACCTTTGAACAGCGAAGAAACCATCAACAAAACAACACCCACTGAAGAGGAGAAAATACTTGCAAATAATATAACTGATAGGGGGTTAATATCTAAAATTCATAAAAAGCTTATATAACTCAGCACCTAAATACAAATAATCTGATTAAAAAATGGCCAGAGAACCGGAATGGACATTTCTCCAAAGACAACAGATGGCCAACAGACACATGAAAAGATGCTCAACACCACTCATCATTAGCGAAATGCAAATCAAAACTGCAATGAGATATCACTTCACACTTGTCAGAATGGCTATTTTGAAAAAGACAAGAAATAAGTGTTAGCGAGAATGTGGAGAAAAGGGAACCCACCTGCTCTATTGGTAAGAATGTAAATTGGTGCAACCATGGCAGAAAACTATATGGAAGTTCCTCAAAAAATTAAAAACAATAGAAATACTATATGATCTGACAATTCCACTACTGGGTATTTATCCAAAAATAAATAAAAATACGAATTCAGAAAGACACATGCACCCCCCAGGTTCATTGCATCATTATTTATAAAACAGCCAAGATATGGAAGCAACCTGAGTCCACTGATGAATAGATAAAAAAGATGTGCTTTATATACACAATGGGATCATATTCAGCCATAAAAAAACAATAGAGAGGCACCTGGTTTGCTCAGTTGATTGGGCGTCTGCCTTCGGCTCAGGTCATGATCCCAGAGTCCTGGGACTGAGCCCCCCCACACTGGACTCCTTGCTCTGTGAGGAGACTGTTTCTCCCTCTCTCTCTGCCCCTTCCCCTTGTTCTCTCTCTCTCAAATAAATAAAATCTTTTAAAAAAGAAAAGAAAAAAAGAAAACAGAGATCTTCCCATTTGTGACAACATGGATGGACATAGAGGGTATTTTATGCTAAGTCAGACAGAGAAAAACAAATACCATATGATATCACTTATATGAGGAATCTAAAAATCAAAACAAAAATGCAACAGAATCATAAATACAGAGAGCTGGTGGTTGCCAGAGGGGAGGGTTTTGGAGAGATGGGCAAAATAGGAGAATGAAATTAAGAGTCCTACCTAGTTATATAGAAATAAGTCACAGGGATGAAAAGTACAGCATAAAATATAGTCAATAATATTCTAATAAATAACACTGTATGGAGACAGATGTTCACTACACTTACAGTGGTGACCACAGTTTAATAATGCACAGAATTCTCCATTCACTATTTCATACAACTGAAACTAAGATAACGTATTTTTAAAAAATTTTTATTTATTTATTTGACAGACAGAGATCACAAGTCAGCAGAGAGAGGGGGGAAGCAAGCTACCCGCTGAGCAGAGAGCCCGATGTGGGACTCCATCCCAGGACCCTGAGATCATGACCTGAGCCAAAGGCAGAGGCTTAACCCACTGAGCCACCCAGGTGCCCCGATAACGTTGTATTTTAACAACACTTTAATAAATGGAAGGTTTATTAGGTAGCTAATAGAGGTGGCAAAAAAGATCCAGGGTTTCTTTCTGAGGGGATAAAAAGCTCTAAAATTGTGGTGATTATTGCAAAGAAGTATGAACACATCAAGCTGTACACATCAAATAGATGAACAGTATGCTACTATAATTATACCTCAATACAGGCACTTTTAGAAATAAGGGAAAAAAAAAGTTCAAAACAAGGACCTAGCTTCCTCTTTAGGAAACTACAGAAAAGGGTAATTAGACCCAAATCAAGCAGAAATGAGAAAATGAAGAGAAGAAATTGAAATTAAGAATAGAAAAATGAAAAAATTTTTTCTTAAACCAGTATCAAAGTTCAGATCTAGCCAAATTGTCCAATGGAACAAAAAGAGAGAAGACACAAACAGCAAACAACAAGAATGAAAGAAGAAAGCATCAATATCAATGCCACAAATGTTAAAAGGATGAGAGACTAGTATGACAGCTTTAGGCTCATTAAAATTTGACGATTTAAATAGAGAAATTCCTTTTTAAAAGACACAAACTACCAAAGTTCAATCAAGAAGAAAGAGATAACCTGGGGGTGCCTGGTTGGCTCAGTCGTGAAGCATGAAGCATCTGCCTACAGCTCGGGTCATGATCCCAAAGTCCTGGGATCGAGTCCCACACAGGGCTCCCTGCTCAGTGGGAAGCCTGCTTCTCCCTCTCCCACTCCCCCTGCTTGTGTTCCCTCTCTCTCTGTCTCTCTGTCAAACATATAAATAAAATCTTTACAAAAAAAAAAAAGAGGTAACCTGAATAGTTTATATCTATTATAGAAATTAAATTTGTAGTTCAAAACCTTCCAGCAATAAAAACTCCAGGCCCAGATGTCTTGGGGGAAATTGTAACAAATATTTAAGAAAACACATGCCAACTCTACACAAACTCTTTTAGGATAGAAGAGGGAATATGTCCTAATTCATTTAGAAGGTTAGCAACACTCCACACCAAAATCAGAAAAAGACATTACAGAAAAAGAACACCACTAACCAATATCCCTCAAGATTACAGACGGGAAAATTCTCAAGAAATTACTAGCCAACTGAGAATAAGAGCACATGAAAAGAATCAAGGTCAACTTGGGTTTAGCCCAAGAACGCAAAGCTGGTTCAGCATTTGAAAAATCAATGGAATCCACCATACTGATAAATATGAGTATATAGCAATATCTCACATTTTCATGGCAAAAACAAACACCATAAATAAAGTGAAAAGAAATGATATAAACTGGCAGAATGTATGCACAAGGTGTATCACAGATTAGGGGGCAAAACCTATAATTTATGTGAAGAAACTTAAAAAAAATTTTAGACTTCAAAAATCTTGTAGGAAAAAATGGACAAAAGATATTTGAAAAGATAGTTCACAGATAGAGATATCCAAAGGCAGTCTGTAAGCATGATGTTCAAGGTCACTCCCAGTTAGAGAAACACACCACACCACAGACTTAAAAGCAGGAGAACGCCCTTTGTCATGGGGCGGTGGGAACACACAAGCACTTTCATGTATTTGGGGACATTCCCTTAGGTCTTAATATTTGATCACAAAATGAGGCCGAGTTAGGACACCAATCAGAGCCTGCAACGGGCCCTGAAAACATTTTGTTCTGCTCTGGTTCGGCTGTTAGGAGCAGAGGTTCTGAGGTAACTTTCTCAGTAGCAAGGTAGAGTCATCTTCCTGTTGATTTTTAAAAATTCCCTCCAACCAGCCAGCCTTTGTTGAATATCCGCTCCCTCTCAGGTGCCAGACAGTAAACAGAGGTCTCGCCCATAGCTGTCACAAATGAAAGCATACTACAAATGTGGATCCTGTCTTGTCACGCTGTGACATCTGGGTGGCCCTGTGCCTTTCAAACCTGTTTCTGTCCATTAACCACATACTTCTTCTTTTTTTTTTTTTTTAAGATTTTATTCACTTATTTGGCAGAGAAAGAGATGGTGAGAGAGGGAATCCAAGCAAGGGTAGACAGAGAGGGAGAAGCAGGCTTCCTGCTGAGCAGGGAGCCCGATATGGGGCTCGATCCCAGGACCCCGGGATCATGACCTAAGCCGAAGGCAAACGCTTAACAACTGAGCCACCCAGATGCCCCTACCCACATACTTCTGATGCCAGAGGCCACCGAACACATCATTATTGTGACAGGTCTTCCAATCCTGCCTCTGCAGTGACTCCAGCTTTGCCAAAATGGAGGGTCACGCTAGATGCCAGTTGGTCAGGGAAAGGTGAATGGAAGCTGTACTTCCCAGAGCCTTGCTTCTCAAACTCCCAAGTGCCAAGAATCAACCAGAGATCTCCTTAAGATGCAGATTCTAGGTCAAGGAGGTCTTGGGAGAGCTCTGAGATTCTGCATTTCTACCAAGTTCCTAGGTGATGCTAATGCTGCTGGTCCACAGCTTGGGTTTTGCCAAGCAAGGGGCCATGAGAGAGAGATTTGGGTAGGCTCCCCAGGGTTGGTGGCACACTCAGGCTCCATCTTCTGTCCCCACACCAACGTCTTCTCCACCTCCCCTGCTCTAGTCTAGGTGTCCCTCACGTGGATTACTGCAAAAGCCTCCAGACTTACCTGCCGGCCTCTCCTGCATCTTTAGTCCATCCTTAGAGGTCACACAGAGATGATCTTCCTAAAATGCAGACCTAGACAGGACCCAGCCAGCCTCAGTCCTTTTGATGGCTTCCCTTTTCCTCATGTTAATGTCTACACTCCTTGACTGGGCCCAGCAGGCCCCTCACAGGCTGTGTCCTGCCTGCCTCGCTCACATCTCCCTCTCAATGTCTCAGCATGTCAGGTCACCTGCCGTTCCTCCATGGACCTGTGCCCATGATATGCCCACCTCTTTGAAGGCAAACTCTTACCCCTAAAAATTCTGGTCCAATATCCATCCTCAGCAAAGTGAAGGGTTAATCACACCCTTCTTTATACTATTTCTATACCTTACATGGGCTTTTGAAAACATATTTGAAAGTGAATAATCCACATGCCATCCCTCTATGGACCAGAAGTCTCCCAAGGTCAGGGACCATGTTCTAGTTTTCATCATGTTCTTCGTGAATACAGAGGTTTTTTTCTGGTTTTTCTTTCTTTCTTTCTCTCTCTCTCTTTTTTTTTTTTTTTTTTTTTAAGATTATATTTGTCAGAGAGACAGAGAGAAAGAGAGAGAGAGACCAGCAGGGGGAGTAGCCAGCAGAGGGAGAAGGAGAAGAAGCCTCCCTGCCGAGCAAGGAGTCTGATGCAGGACTCGATCCCAGGACTCTGACCTAAGCTGAAGTCAGATGCTTAACCGACTGAGCCACACAGGTGTCCTGAACACAGAGTTTTGGACCCACAGCTCTGCAACATGGCACCTGTCTTCAAAGTCATCAGAAACAGACAGCAAAAGATTCATTCAGGATGCCTGGCTCTTGGCCCCAAATCTGCCAATGCCCAGTAACTTTAGGCACAACATAAACTAGAATGCTTTGAAAACTAGCAAGTGCTGCAATAATTTGACCAATAAAAAAGTCCCCTTCCGCCAAGTATTTCCAGTCTAACATGAACTTCCCATTCTCCTAATCCTCACAACACTGGTGAGGTAGGAGTGGAGCCCCACAGTGCAGAGAGGCAAACCACAGCTAGGAGAAGTTAAGACTCTTACTTCAGCCACAGCAATTTCTTTCAAGATATGTCTCCAAAGGCAAAGGAAACAAAAGCGAAAATGAACTTTTGGGACTTCATCAAAATCAAAAGCTTCTGCACAGCAAAGGAAACAGTCAACAAAACAAAGAGGCAACCCACGGAATGGGAGAAGATATTTGCAAATGACAGTAGAGACAAAAGGTTGATATCCAGGATCTATAAAGAACTTCTCAAACTCAACACACACAAAACAGATAATCATATCAAAAAATGGGCAGAAGATATGAACAGACACTTCTTCAATGAAGACATACAAATGGCTATCAGACACATGAAAAAATGTTCATCATCACTAGCCATCACTAGACGAATGGATAAGGAAGATGTGGTCCATATACACTATGGAGTATTATGCCTCCATCAGAAAGGATGAATACCCAACTTTTGTAGCAACATGCACGGGACTGGAAGAGATTATGCTGAGTGAAGTACGTTAAGCAGAGAGGGTCAATTATCATATGGTTTCACTTATTTGCAGAGCATTACAAATAACATGGAGGACACGGGAGATGGAGAGGAGAAGGAAGTTGAGGGAAATTGGAGGGGGGAATGAACCATGAGAGACTATGGACTCTGAAAAACAACCTGAGGGTTTTGAAGGGGCGGGGGGTGGGAGGTTGGGGGAGCCAGGTGGTGGGTATTATGGAGGGCACACATTGCATGGAGCACCGGGTGTGGTGCAAAAACAATGAATTCTGTTACACTGAAAAAAAAAAAAAAAAAGACTCTTACTTACAGTAATACCCCGGGATCCTTGTTGGCCCTGAACTTAGGCATTTTCTAGTAAGGTCTCATGCACGGTAGTCTCACTGCCTGAAAGTATACTGCATTGTTTAATAACCCAGCCTCCTAATGAATGACAACATTTATTTTTATTGCTCTATATATGGCCCTTAAAAATGCTAAACATTCAACTTGACCTGTGTTCATTTCGCACTCTGTCTTAAAAAAAGGTTCATATCTTATTCGAAGTGCTTATCATGTTTAGCATGGAGCAAAGGCTCTCTTTCTCTCACTCTCAAATAAATTTAAAAAAAAGAATACCATCTTTTGCTATATATGTTCATATTCCATTAACTTACACAAATCTGTGCAGAGATATATTCCTAAAAGGTTGTATTTAAATTAAAACCATTAAAATTTCAAATGAAATGACAAAGTTAAATGAATTCAACTAAGAACTGACCATTTAAAGGACATTTGTGATAAACCCTGAATGCATAAACACTCACTCAACTTAGGAAGATCAAGTTTTCTTATCTGCACTTGGCTTTTAAAAAACATTTTTTTTAAAGATTTTTATTTATTTATTTGACAGAGAGAGATCACAGGTAGGCAGAGAGGCAGGCAGAGAGAGAGGAAGGGCCGGGGGGAAGCAGGCTCCCTGCTGAGCAGAGAGCCTGATGCGGGACTCGATCCCAGGACCCTGAGATCATGACCTGAGCCGAAGGCAGCGGCTTAACCCACTGAGCCACCCAGGCGCCCTAAAAAACATTTTTAAGCTTTTCCTCTAAGATCAGGAATAAGAGAAGGGTGTTCATTTTCACCACCTCCATTCAACACAGTACTTCTAGCCAAAGCAATTAAACAAGAAATAAATGTTGTCCAAATTTGGAAGAAGTAAAATTACCTGTTTGCAGATGTTAGGATCTTAAATGTAGAAAGCCATAAATATTCCACAAAAAGAAAAGTGTTAGGATAAATAAGTCAATAAAGTAATAGGATATAAAATTAACATGCAAAAATCAGATTTGCTTCCATATATTTACAATGAATAATCAGAAAAGAAAATGAAAAAAAAACTACATTTACAACAACATCAAAAAGAGTAAAATACTTAGAAATGAATTTAACAGGAGAGATGAAAGACTTGCAGGATGAAATCTACAAAAGGCTGCTGAAAGTAATTAAAGAAGACATATATAAATGGAATCACATCCCATGTTCATGGACTGGAAGACTTAACCCAAAGCAATTTGCTAAATTTACTCAGTATAATCCCTATCAAAAACCCAATGACATTTTTTGCAGAAATAGAAAGACTTATCCTAAAATCTGCATGAAATCTCAAGGGACCGTGAGTAGCCAAAACAGTTTTGAAAAAGAACAACAAAATTGGAGGACTCACATTTCCTGATTTCAAAACGTACTATGCTACAAAACTAAGAGTTCTTTGCAAAGGTAAACAAAATTGATAAGCCTTTAGCTAGACTGAGCAAAAGAGAGGACCCAACCAATAAAATTATAAATAAAGACATTATAACTGATACCACAAATACATAAAAGTTCATTAAAAGGCTACTATGCAGTTTAAACTATTCACTAACAAACTGGACAACCTAGGAATCATGGAAAAATTCTTAGAAACATTCAACCCACTAAGATTGAATCAGAAAGAAATAGAAAATCTGAATAGACCAAGCACTAACAAGAAGATTGGATCAGTAATAAAAAGTTTCCTAGTGAAGAAAAGCCCAGGACCAGATGGCTTCACAGGTGAATTTTACCAAACATACATTTATTTATTTTTTTTTTAATTTTTTTATAAACATATAATGTATTTTTATCCCCAGGGGTACAGGTCTGTGAATCGCCAGGTTTACACACTTCACAGCACTCACTATAGCACATACCCTCCCCAATATCCATAACCCCACCCCCTTCTCCTGACCTCCCTCCCCCCAGCAACCCTCAGTTTGTTTTGTGAGAATAAGAGTCACTTATGGTTTGTCTCCCTCCCGATCCCATCTTGTTTCATTTATTCTTTTCATACCCCCAATACTCCCCATGTTGCATCTCCACTGCCTCATATCAGGGAGATCATATGATAGTTGTCTCCGATTGACTTATTTCACTAAGCATGATACCCTCTAGTTCCATCCACGTCGTCGCAAATGGCAAGATTTCATTTCTTTTGATGGCTGCATCGTATTCCATTGTATATATATACCACATCTTCTTTATCCATTCATCTGTTGATGGACATCTAGGTTCTTTCCATAGTTTGGCTATTATAGACATTGCTGCTATAAACATTCGGGTGCACGTGCCCCTTTGGATCACTACATTTGTATCTTTAGGGTAAATACCCAGTAGTGCAATTGCTGGGTCATAGGGTAGCTCTATTTTCAACTTTTTTGAGGAACCTCCATGCTGTTTTCCAGAGTGGTTGCACCAGCTTGCATTCCCACCAACAGTGTAGGAGGGTTCCCCTTTCTCCGCATCCTCACCAGCATCTGTCATTTCCTGACTTATTAATTTTAGCGATTGTGACTGGTGTGAGGTGGTATCTCATTGTGGTTTTGATTTGTATTTCCCTGATGCCGAGTGATGTGGAGCATTTTTTCATGTGTCTCTTGGCCATCTGGATGTCTTCTTTGCAGAAATGTCTGTTTATGTCCTCTGCCCATTTCTTGATTGGATTATTTATTCTTTGGGTGTTGAGTTTGCTAAGTTCTTTATAGATTTTGGACACTAGCCCTTTATCTGATATGTCGTTTGCAAATATCTTCTCCCATTCTGTCAGTTGTCTTTTGGTTTTATTAACTGTTTCCTTTGCTGTGTAAAAGCTTTTGATCTTGATGAAATCCCAATAGTTCATTTTTGCCCTTGCTTCCCTTGCCTTTGGCGATGTTCCTAGGAAGAGGTTGCTGTCTGTGTTCTCCTCAAGGATTTTGATGAATTCCTTTCTCAAATTGAGGTCCTTCATCCATTTTGAGTCTATTTTCATGTGTGGTTTAAGGAAATGGTCCAATTTCATTTTTCTGCATGTGGCTTTCCAATTTTCCCAACACCATTTATTGAAGAGGCTGTCTTTTTTCCATTGGACATTCTTTCCTGCTTTGTTGAAGATTAGTTGACCATAGAGTTAAGAGTCTATTTCTGGGCTCTCTATTCTGTTCCATTAATCTATGTGTCTGTTTTTGTGCCAGTACCATACAGCTTTGTAATAGAGCTTAAAGTCTGGAATTGTGATGCCACCAACTCTGGCTTTCTTTTTCAATATTCCTTTGGCTATTCGAGGTTTTTTCTGGTTCCATATAAATTTTAGGATTATTTGTTCCATTTCTTTGAAAAAAATTGGTGGGATTTTGATACGGATTGCATTAAATGTGTAGATTGCTTTAGGTAGCATAGACATTTTCACAATATTTGTTCTTCCAATCCACGAGCATGGAACATTTTTCCATTTCTTCGTGTCTTCTTCAATTTCTTTCATGAGTATTTTATAGTTTTCTGAATATACATTCTTTGCCTCTTTGGTTAGGTTTATTCCTAGGTATCTTATGGTTTGGGGTGCAATTATAAATGGGATGGACTCCTTAATTTCTCTTTCTTCTGTCTTGTTGTTGGTGTAGAGAAATGCAACTGATTTCTGTGCATTGATTTTATATCCTGACACTTTACTGAATTCCTGTACAAGTTCTAGCAGTTTTGGAGTGGAGTCTTTTGGCTTTTCCACATATAGTATCATATCATCTGCAAAGAGTGATAGTTTGACTTCTTCTTTGCCGATTTGGATGCCTTTAATTTCTTTTTGTTGTCTGATTGCTGAGGCTAGGACTTCTAGTACTATGTTGAACAGCAGTGGTGATAATGGACATCCCTGCCATGTTCCTGACCTTAGTGGAAAAGCTTTCAGTTTTTCTCCATTAAGAATGATATCTGCGGTGGGTTTTTCATAGATGGCTTTGATAATATTGAGGTATGTACCCTCTATCCCTACACTTTGAAGAGTTTTGATCAGGAAGGGATGCTATACTTTGTCAAATGCTTTTTCAGCATCTATGGAGAGTATCATATGGTTCTTGTTCTTTCTTTTATTAATGTTTGTATCACATTGATTGATTTGCAGATGTTGAACCAACCTTGCAGCCCTAGAATAAATCCCACTTGGTCATGGTGAATAATTCTTTTAATGTACTGTTGGATCCTATTGGCTAGTATTTTGGTGAGAATTTTCACACCTGTGTTCATCAAGGATATTGGTCTGTAATTCTCTTTTTTGATGGCATCCTTGTCTGGTTTTGGGATCAAGGTGATGCTGGCCTCATAAAATGAGTTTGGAAGTTTTCCTTCCATTTCTATTTTTTGGAACAGTTTCAGGAGACTAGGAATTAATTCTTCTTTAAATGTTTGGTAGAATTCCCCTGGGAAGCTGTCTGGCCCTGGGTTTTTGTTTGTTTGGAAATTTTTGATGACTGTTTCAATCTCCTTACTGGTTTTGGGTCTGTTCAGGTTTTGTATTTCTTCCTGGTTCAGTTGTGGTAGTTTATATGTCTCTAGGAATGCATCCATTTCTTCCAGATTGTCAAATTTGTTTCCGTAGAGTTGCTCATAGTATGTTCTTATAATTGTTTGCATTTCTTTGGTGTTGGTTGTGATCTCTCCTCTTTCATTCATGATTTTATTTATTTGGGGCCTTTCTCTTTTCTTTTTGATAAGTCTGGCCAGGGGTTTATCAATCTTATTAATTCTTTTGAAGAACCAGCTCCTAGTTTCGTTGATTTGTTCTATTGTTTTTTTTTTTTTTTGGTTTCTATTTCAATGATTTCTGCTCTGATCTTTATTACTTCACTTCTCCTGCCGGGTTTAGGCTTTGTTTGTTGTTCGTTCTCCAGCTCCTTTAGGTGTAGGTTTAGGTTGTGTATTTGAGACCTTTCTTTTTTCTTGAGAAAGGCTTGTACTGCTATATATTTTCCTCTCAGGACTGCCTTTGCTGTGTCCCACAGATTTTGAACCATTGTGTTTTCATTATCATTTGTTTCCATGAATTTTTTTCAATTCTTCTTTTATTTCCTGGTTGACCCATTCATTCTTTAGAAGGATGCTGTTTAGTCTCCATGTATTTTACCAAATATTTAAATAAGAATTATCACCAATCCTTCTCAAACCCTCCCCAAAAAACAGAAGAGGAGATCCAGTTCAAGATAGTGACAGTTATAAACAAAGAAATAGACATTTCAAGGACATTATCATACAAATTAGGTGATATAAGAAAACAGATCAATACCTACTGGAATATACTAGAAAATGGGAGTAATTAACATATCAGGGGCACCTGGATGGCCCAGTTGTTAATCATCCGACTATTGGCTCTGGCTCAGGTCATGATCTTAGGATGTGAGATCAATCCCTGTGTTGGGCTCCGCACCTAGCGTGGAGTCAGCTTGGGACTCTTACTCTTTCTGTATCTCCCTACTGCATGCTCACTCTCTCACTCTCCCTCTCTCTCAAATAAAAATAAATCTTAAAAAAATAAATAAAACCTCAGTAGGGGTGCCTGGGTGGCTCAGTCATTAAGCATCTGCCTTTGGCTCAGGTCATGATCCCAGGGTCTTGAGATCAAGCCCCTAATAGTGCTCCCTTCTTGGCGAACCTGCTTCTCCCTCTCCCTCTGCCAGCTGCTCTTCAGGCTGTGCTCTCTCGGTTAAATAAATAAAACCTTAAAAATAAAAATAATTCAGTAATCAGCCATGTAACACATTCCATTAGCAGGAAAAAAAAAGGTGATGTAAGAAAATCCTGAACTCCCCTCTTCCCATGGACACACTGAATCTACATGAAAGAAGTTCCTATGGGGGGAGAAAACCCCCACAAACCTCTTAAAACTAGTGGAGGGACTTTGCATATTGAAGTGAGAAGTAAATCACATAGAAGCGGTAGGAAAGGCTGAGACACAATCTCGCCATATACCCTAGTTTGCGGTACAGCGACCCACACTCGGGAGGGAATTCAAAACCCTGAGAATTCCCCCTAAGGGCTGAAGGGTTCAATACTCCACATGTGGCACTTCAGTATTTATGACCTGAACTTGAGAGAGTAGCACCCACAACATCTAGTTGTGAAAACTGATGGGGCTTAAGCGCGTAAGCACCGTGGACCTGTGGCAAACTGAGAAGACACTCTTCAGTGGCTTGCAAGGACGCGCACCTGCCCCACAGCACAGCACAGAAGCAGCTGCTTTAAAAGCATCCCTACTTTATGTGAAGCAGGCTTGTTTGGTAATTTAAAAGCACTGGACTGAGGGGCAGGGGCCTGCTGGGATACCCTCCAGAAATGGGCTGATGTGTGCCATTTTCGTGCTCCACCTCTGCCTTGCTAGCACAGGCACTTGCCACGTTTTCCCTTTTTCTTTTGTCTCTTTCTGCCCTACCCCCACCACCCCTGGTGCCATCTTGACATTTATCCTGCCTTGTTCCAGCTGGCAGGTACCATGTGCACACTCCTCCTCCATGGCACTCTGGAATGCCAGGTGCTCCAGAAGGGACCTCCTTCCTACGTGCATCAGGTGCTCTGGCTTTACATGCCGTCATCTGTTTTTGGCAGATCCACCCAGGGAAGGCCCCTTGACTGTATGGTTCTGGAGGCAGGTGTTGGGGTATCCCATGAGACTGTTAACAATCGGAGAGACAGGTGTTGGTGGCCTACCACTCCTAGGGCATGGCACAAACAGCATATTGAAAACAGCCCTAGTCGTTCTGTGGAAGAGACCTATCTGCTTGTCCCACCCCTCAGGGGCAGGCTTTAAGTCTGGCACACATCTAGGGGTCTACTGAGGGGCTCTCAGGGAATGTAGGTTGAGGGAGGCTGTCCTTGGGCTGTCCTTCTGCCTCACTATAGCTTGCCATTATCTCCCAGAAAGGAGCTTACACATGTGCCTGAAGTCCCAATTTTCACAACTACCTCCCAGGGAACACTTCCAGATTGCTCACCTCTGGTGGCCAGTAAGGCTTGCAGTTGTGACCCCACAGGACCGTTACAGACATATTCACATAGATTAAAAACCACTGCCTTCGGTGTCTGGCTGCCAGTCAGTCTGAATCTAACAAGTCTTGGCAAATCTCAAATACTAGGAGCTATTAAAAATGAAATAGGCTGCTTGGACCATCACAAAGGTTTGAGAGGCAACCAAGAGCTAGGCAGGGGTGAACAACAAAGTTCATTTCCTACAAGAAGCCACTCCTCAAGGCTGGGAGAGGTGGTAGTTTCATCTAATGTTAGAAGCCAACACAGAGAACCAAACAAAATGAGAAGCAAGGTAGTAAGTTTCAAATAAATAAAATTAAAACCTCAGGGAAAAAACCTTAATAAAATAGAGATAATAAATGTATCTGATGAAGAGTTCAAAGTAATGGTTGCAAAGATGCTCACTGAACACAGAAGAATGGAAGACAATAGGAAGAACTTCAACAAAGAGACAAAAAATATAGGGAATGTACCAAACAGAAGTGACAGACCTGAAGGCCACACTGTAGAAAGCTCCTGACTTAGTGTTCACCTTTTGATTTCTTGACTTTGCAGTGGTATGAAAGTGGTATGCACTTGGTAGAAACCATAATTCAAATTCTGAATTTTGATCTTTTCCCAGGCTAGTGTATACAGTACAATACTCTTTTGTGATGCTAGGTAGTGGCAGCAAGCAAGAGCTCCCAATCAGCCACACAATCACAAAGGTAAACAATGGATACCCTTACAACCATTCTGTATGCATAGAACCATTATATTTTTTCACTTCCAGTATGGTAATCAATAAATTACATGAGATATTCAACACTTTATTATAAAATATGCTGTTAAATGATCAATCATGTTGCCCAACTACAGGCCAATGTAAGTGTTCTGAGCACATTTAAGGTAGGCTAGGCTAAGCTATGATGTTTGGTAAGTTAGGTGTATTAAATTCATTTTCAAGTTATAATATTTTCAACTTGCAAAGGGTTTATCCAGATGTAACCATCTGCAGGACGGTTCAAACAGCAGAATAGATGAAGGATAAGAAATTTGAAGACTGGGCAGAGGAACTCACTGAATCAGAGCAGCTAAAAGAAAAAAAAAATAAAAATGAAGACAGCCCAAGACTTATGGGACAACATAAAGAGGACCAACATTTGCACTATAGGTACCCCAGAAGAAGAAGGGGCAGAAAACTTATTTTAAAAAATAATTGCTGAAAATGTCCCTAACTTCAGGAAGGAAAGAGACATTCAGACCCAGGAAGCCAAAAAAGTTCCAAATAAGACAAACCCAAAGAGACCCACAAGACACATTATAATTGAAACATCAAAAGTTAAAGATAAAGAATACTGAAAGCACAAATAGGGAAAAAACAAAAACAAACCTTGTTACATACAGAAGAACCCCAATGAGACCATATGCAGATTTTTCAGCAGACACTTTGCAGGCCAGAGGGAGTGACATGAGATATTCAAATTTCTAAAAGACACCTGGCTGGGGACTGAACATTACCCACAGCAGGCAAAGAGAGCCTCTGCAAACAAGTGAACTGAAGGGAAAAGAGGCCAGAACTCAAGAGCAGAACATAGGCAGCACACAAAGGAGACACTCCCTGAAGTGCCAGGTTCTGGAGACAGGGGACACTGCACTGCAGGGCACCACAGGACCTCTTCTTCATAAGACCATTACCTTTAAGAGCAAGAGATGCAGCTGACTCTCTTAACACAGAGAAACAGACAACAGAGAGTTAGACAAAATAAGGAGACAGAGGAATATGTCCCAAATTAAAGAAGAGGACCAAACCACAGCAAGGGACCTAAGTGAAACTGAAGTAAGTAATAATCATGAAGATACTCACTGGACTTGAAAAAAAAGTGGAGGACATGTGGGGTGCCTGGGTGGCTCAGTTGGTTAAGCATGTGACTCCTGATTTTGGCTCAGGTCATGATTTCAGGGGTGTGAGACTGAGCCCCATGTAGGGCTCCTCACTCAGTGGGGAGTCTGCTTGAGATTCTCTTCGTCCCTCTCCTTTGGCCCCTCCCCCTCCCAGGCACACACTCTTAATAAATCTATCCCTAGAAAAGGGTGGAGAACATCAGTGAGACCCTTAAAAAAGAGATTAAAAAAAACAAATCAGAGATGAAGAACATAAAACATGGAAGTAAAAATACACTGGATGGAATATATAGCAGGCTACAGGAAGCAGAGGAATAAGTTAATGACCTGGAAGACAGAGTTATAAAGAGTAACCAAGATAAGCAAATGAGAGAAAAAAATTATTCAAATTGAGAATAGTCTAAGGGGACTCAGTGATAATAATAATATCATAATCTAGCATAATAACATACACATTATATGGGCCACAGAAAAAGAAGAAAGGGGGCAGAAAATTTATTGTAAGAAATAATAGCTGATGGGGTGTCTCGGTGGCATGGTCAGTTAAGCATGTGACTCTCAGTTTTGGCTCAGGTCATGATCTCAGGGTCATGAGACTGAGCCCCACATCAGGCTCCACATTCAGCATGGAGTCTGCTTAAGACTCTTTCCCTCTCCCCCCGCCCCTCCCACTTTCTAAAATAAATAAGGAAAACTTTAAAAAAAATAGAAAAATAATAGCTGAAAACATCCTGAATCTGAGGAAGTAAAGAGATATCCAGGTCTAGGAGGCACAGAGATTCCCCCCCCCAACCGCCAAAATCAACCTGAAGAGGTCCACACCAAGACATATTCTGATCAAAATGGCAAAAAGTGATGTTAAAGAAAAAAAATTTAAATCAATGAAAGAAGACAGTTACATGCAAGGGAAACCCCATGCAGCTATCAGCAGATTTATAAGTGGAAACTTGGCAAGCCAGAAGAGAATGGCATGATATATTCAAGGTACTGAAAGGAAAAAAACCTACAGCCAATATAATCTATCCAACAAGGCTATCATTCAAAATAGGAGCAAGCTTCTCAAACAAAAACTAGAGGAGGGACACCTGTGTGGCTCAGTGGGTTAAGCTTCTGCCTTTGGCTCAGGTCATGATCTCAGTGTCTTGGGATCGAGCCCTACATCAGGCTCTCTGCTCAGTGGGGAGCCTGCTTCCCTCTCTCTCTCTGCCTGCCTCTCTGCCTACTTGTGATCTCTGTTAAATAAATAAATAAAATCTTAAAAAAAAGAAAACAACAAACTAAACGAGTTCATGACCATCAAACTAGCCCTGCAAGAAATGTTAAAGGGGAGCCTTTGAATGGAAAAACCATAAATGAGAGTATTAAAAGTATGAAACTCAAAAGCAGTAAAAATAAGTATTTCTGAAAAAAGTCAGTCAAGGATTCACAAAATAAAACGATGTAAAGTATGACACTTAACATGAGGGGGGTGGGAAGAGGAGTAAAGAATGGGCTTGAATTTAAGTGACCATGAACTTAATATAGATTGCTATATACATAACATATTATATATGAACCTAACGGTAACCATAAATCAAACAACACTGATATGCAAAGAATAAAGAGAAAGGAATCCACGTATATCACTAAAGAAAGCCAGCAACCATGAAAGTGAGAAAGAGAATAAAATATCAGAGAACTACAAAAACCACCACTAAACAAGTAACAAAATAACAAATATATATCAATAATTCCATTGAATGTAAATGGAGTAAATGCTCCAATCAAAAGACAAATGGTGACAGAGTAGATAACAATAATAACCCACCTGCAAGAGACTCATTTAAGACCTAAAGACACCTGCAAATTGAAAGTGAGGGGATGGAGCACATATATCATGCAAATGGATGTCAAAAGAAAAGCCAGAGTAGCAATACTTACTCTGGACAAAATAGACTTTAAAACAGTCAGTAAAAAGAAACAAAAAGGATACTATATAATAATAAAGGGGGTGTGGTATAAAAACAATGAGTACTGTTATGCTGAAAATAAATTTTAAAAAATGATTTAAAAATTAAAAAAATAATAAAGGGGATAATCCAATCATATTTAACAACTGTAAATATTTATGCACCCCATATGGGAGCACCCAAATACACAGAACAGTGAATAACAAACATAAATGAATTAATCAATAGCAATACAATAATAGTAGGGAATTTTAACATCCCATTTATGTCAATGGGACAAATCATCCAAACAGAAAATCACCAAGGAAACAGTGGCTTTAAGTGAAACACTGGGCCAGATAGATTTAACAAACAAAATCCCAAGCCAGCAGAAAGAAAGAATAAAGATTAGAGCAGAAATAAATGATATAGGGAAAAAAAAAAAAAAGGAACAGATCAATGAAACCAGAAGCTGGTCCTCTGAAAAGACCAACATTTTTAAACCACTAGCCAGACTCATAAGAGAGCAAGCGAGAGAGAATGACCCAAAGAAACAACTCACAGATGAAACAGGAAGAAATAGCACCACCACAGAAATAAAAATTGTAAGACAACATTATAAAAAATTATATGCTAACAAATTGGACAATCTAGAAGAAATGAATAAATTCCTAGAAATACATAACCTACCAAAACCAAAGCAGGAAGAAATAGATAATTTGAGCAGACCAATTACCAGCAATGAAACAGGATCTGTAATAAAAAAACAAAAAAACAAAAAACTTCCAACAAACAAAAGTCCAGGACCAGACAGTTTGGTGAATGCTACCAAACATTTAAAGAAGAGTTAATACCTATTCCTCTCAAACTATCCCAAAAAATAGAAGAGAAAGGAAAACTTCCACAGTCATTCTGGGGCCAGTATCTCCCTATTACCAAAACCAGATAAATGTATCACAAGAAAGAAGAACTATAGGCCAGTATCTCTGATGAACATACAGCAAAAATCCTCAATGAAATACTAACAAACCAAATCCAACAATACATTAAAAAAAAACATTCATCATGATCAATTGGGTTTTATCCAGGATGTAAGGGTGGTTCAGTTTTTGCAAGTCAATCAACAGGATACATTATATCAGTAAGATAAAAACCCTATGAGCATTTCAACAGATGTAGAAAAAGCATTTGACAAAGTACAACATCTATTTGTGATAAAAATTCTCAACAAAGGAAGTCTAGAGGGAACATACCTCAACAGAATAAAGGCCTTATATGAAAAACCCACAGTGTATATCATACTCAATGGGAAAAAACCTAAGCTTTTCCCCTAAGAACAGGAACAAGAAAAGGGTGTCTATTCTCACCACCTTTATTCAACACAGTACTGGAATTAGATAAGAAAAAGAGATAAAAGGCATCCAAATTGGTAAGAAAAAAGTAAAACTTTCACTACTTGCAGATGACATGATATTACATATCAAAAACCCTAAAGACTCCACCAAAAACCTACTAGAACTGATCAATGAATTTAGTACAGTTGCAGGATACAAAATTAACATACAGAAATCTGTTGCACTCCTGTACACAATAATGAAGCAGCAGAAAGTGCAATTAAGAAAACAATCCCATTTACAACTGCAGCCAAAACAATAAAACATCTAGGAAACAACTTAACCAAAGAGGTGAAAGACCTGTACTCTAAAAACTATAAAACACTAATGAAAGAAATTAAAGACAACACAAAATAAAGACATTTCATTCTTACAGATTGGTAAAAGCAAATATTGTTGAAATGTCTATACCGCTCAAAGAAACCTGCAGATTTAATGCAATCCTTATCAAAGTACCAACAGCAATTTTTTTTTTTTTTCAGAAGGAGAACAATCCTAAAATTTGTATGGAACCACACAACACCCCAAATAGCCAAAGCAATCTTGAAAAACAAACAAACAAACAAACTGGAGGTATTACAATTCCAGACTTCAAGTTATCTTATAAAGCCTGAGTAATCAAAATACTGTGATACTGGCATAGAAACAGACACATAGATCAATGGAACAGAATAGAAAATCCAGAAATAAACCCACAATTATACGGTCAATTAATCTCTAACAAAGGAAGAAGGAACACAGAATGGGAAAAAGACGGTCTCTTTAAAAAATGATGTTGGGAAACCTGGACAGCTACATGCAAAATAATGAAACTGGACCACTCTCTTACACCATACCTAAAAATAAACTCAAAGTGAATTTAAGATCTAAATAGGAGACCTTAAACCATAAAAATCCTAGAAGACAGCAAAGGCAGCAACCTCTCTGAAATAGGCCATAACAACATTTTCCTAGATAGGTCTCCGGAGGCAAGGGAAATGAAAACAAAAATAAACTATTAGGACTACATCTAAATAAAAAGCTTCCGCAAAGCGAAGGAAACAATCAAGAAAACTAAAAGGCAACCTACTGAATGGGAGAAGAGATTTGCAAAGGACATATCTAAGGACCCGTATCCAAATAAAGAATTTATACAACTCAACATCCCCCCAAAACAAAATAATCCAATTTAAACATGGGCAGAAGACATGAACAGACGTTTCTCCAAAGAAGATACACAGATGCGTCAATAGACGCATAAAAAAGTGCTTGCCATCACTCAGCGTCAGGGAAAGGCAACTGTAAACTGCAATGAGATACCACCTCACGCTGTGAGAATGGATAAAATAAAAACCACAAGGAGAAACAAATTCTGTCACGGATGTGGAGAGAAAGGACCCCTCACGAACTGTGGGTGGGAATGCAACCAGAGGCAGCCACTCTGGAAGACAGTATGGAGAGTCCTCAAAAAGAAATAAAGTGGCCCGGAGATCCAGCAATTACACTACTGGATATTTACCTAAAAAGTACAAAAATACTTAATCAAAGGGATGTACGCACCCCTATGTTTATTGCAGCATTATTTACAAGAGCTAAATTATGGAAATAGGTCAAGTGTCCATCAATTGATGAATGGAGGAAGAAGATGTGGTGTGTATATGTATGATGGAATATTATTCGGTCGTAAAAAAGGAAGGAGGTCTTGCCATTTGCAACAATGCAGGCGAAGCAGTGTTAAGTGAAACAAACAGACAAATATTGTATGATTTCACTCATATGTGGAATTTAAGAAACAAATGAACAAAGGGGGAATAAAAAGACAAACCAAAGAACAGACTCCTACCTAAGGAGAACGAACTGGTGGTGCGCAGTGGGGAGCTGGGTGGGAGGATGGGAGTAAAGGTTGAAGGGGGTGAAAAGTACACTCACCGTGATGGGCACCGAGTCATGGAAAAAAATCGCTGAATCGCTGTGTTGTACACCTGAAACTAATGGGACCCTGTATGTTAATTAACTATCCAGGATTAAAATTTTTAAAAGTTTTTAAAAAGTGCTAAAAGTCACAAACCCAAGACACACTGCTTGGAAAGATTATCACTCAGAATGGAGGGAGAGAGTGTTTTCCAGAAATGCAGGATTTCATCGCCGCTAAACCAGCCCTAGAAGACACGTTGAAGGGACTTCCTCGGGCTGACTGGTAACGAGAAAATGCCTGACAGAAGAAACCTCACTGCAGAGGTAAATGTACAGTAAAGGCAGTAGATGAACTTCATAAAGCCAGTGTGAAGGTTAAAAGACAAAAGTAGCAAAAATAACTATACGGTAATTAGTAGAGGGGTACACGACTTTAAAAGATGTGAAATGTGACATCAAAAATATGAAACATGAGTGGGCAGTAGAAATTCAGAGCTTTAGAATGCCTTCAAACTTAAGTTGTTATCAACTTAAAATAGACTGTTATAAACTGTTTTAAGTAATCCTCATGGTAACCACAAGCAAAAACCTACAGCAGATACACAAAAGATAACGAGAAAGGGATCTAAACACATCACTGAAGAAGTTCCTCGAGCCACAACAGAGAGAAAGGGAAAAGGAAAGTAAAAGATGAACTACAAAATACAAACAAATGGAAAGATAATCATGCAGAGAATTGGGAGAATATTGTTAAAATGTCCATACGATCCCCACAAACTACAGATTCAATGCCGTTCCAATCACAATTCCAATAGCATTTTAATCCTAGGGGCCCCTGGGTGGCTCAGTTGATTAAGCGCCTGCTTTCTCCTTGGGTCATGATCCCAGAGTCCCAGGATCAAGTCTCGGATCAGGCTCCCTGCTCAGAGGGGAGTCTGCTTCTCCCTCTTCCCCTCACCTCACTCGTGTGTGAGTGAGCCCTCTCAAATAAGTAAATTCTTTAAAAAAATCATTGACAACTCCTAATAAATTAATGGATCCCCAAATGAAGCTAAGATCACAGATGTTATGTGCCTCCTGATAGAAGTACAGACCAACTCCCATGAAATATACTTGTCAAAAAAAAAAAAATCAAATCTAGGGGTGTGTGGGAGATTCCGTCAGTTAAGTGTCTGCCTTTGGTTCAGGTCATGATCTTGGGGTCCTGGGATGGAGCCCCACACCGTGCTCCCTGCTCATCAGGGGAGTCACTTCTCCATCTGCACCTCCCCCAGCTCATGTTTTGTCTCCCCTCTGTCTGTCTTTCTCTCTCTCTTTCCATCAAATAAATAAAATCTTCAACACAAAACAACAAAAAAAGAACAATCCTAAAATTTGTGTAGAACCACCAAGGACCAGGAATAGCCAACTAATCTTGAAAATCGACGACAGAGTGGGAAGCATCATGCTCGGATTTCAAACTACATGACAAAGCCATAGTAATCAACACAGTATGGTAGCAGCAGAAAAAACAGACACATAGACTGAGGGAACTGAAAAGAGAGCCCAGAAATAAACCCACACATATAGCAATTAATTCACAACCAAGGAGCCAGTAATACACAATGGGGAAAGGATAGCCTTCTCAGTAAATGGTGCTGGAAAAACAAAACAGCCACATGTAAAAGTATGAAACTAATGAGTATCTTACACCACACACAAAAATTAGCTCAAAAGGAATTAAAGACTTGAACATAACACCTGAAACCATAAAGCTCCTGAAAGAAAACAGGCTGTAACATGACATTGGTCGTGGTGCTACTTTTTTAAATCTGACACCAAAAGCAAAGGCAACAAAAACAAAAATAAACAAATGGAACTACATCAAACTGAAATGCTTCTGCACAGTACAAGAAATAATCCACAATGGAAAAGGCAACCTAATAAATGGGAGAAAATATTTGCAAATTATGTATCTAAAAGGTTAATATCCCAAATATAAAATGAACTCATATGATACTAAACAAGGGAAAAAAAAAAGAGAAATGGGAAGAATATCTGAATAGACATTTTTCCAAAGAGGGGTGCCTGGGTGGCTCAGTCAGTTAAGCATCTCCCTTTGACTCAGGTCATGATCCCAGGGTCCTGGGATCAAGTCCTGCATCAGGCTCCCTGCTCCGTGGGGAGCCTGCTTTCCCCCCTTCCCCTGCCACTCCCCCTGCTTGTGCTTTTTTTAAATAAAATCTTAAAAAAAAAAAAAAGACATTTTCCCGAAGAGACCTACATAAAGCTGATACATGAAAGATACCGGCAAACCACTAGGGAAAAGCAAATAAAACCACAATGAGACATCATCTCACACATGTTAGAATGGTTATTATCAAAAAGATAAGTAGTAAGTGTTGGTGAGAATGTGGAGAAAAGGGAACCTTTGTGCACTGTTGATGGAAATCTAAATTAATGCAGCCCCTACAGAAAACAGTATGGCTCTTCCTCAAAAAATTAAAAATAGGGGCGCCTTGGTGGCTCAGTGGGTTAAGCCTCTGCCTTCCACTCAGGTCATGATCTCAGGGTTCTGAGATTGAGTCCCGCATCAGGCTCTCTGCTTGGCGGGGAGCCTGCTTCGTCCAATCTCTCTCTCTGCTTGCCTCTCTGCCTACTTGTGATCTCTCTCTGTCAAATAAAAAATCTTAAAAAAAATAGAGTTAACATTACGTTCCAACAACCCCACTTCTGGATACTTATGTGAAGAAAACAAAAACATTAACTCAAAAAGATATATGCATTCCCATGCCATGTTCAGGGCATTATTTGCAAGAGCTAAGATATGGAAACAACTTAAGTGTCCATTGACCAATGAGTGGAGAAAGAAAATGTGGTACATACATACAATGGCATTATTTAGCCATAAAATAGAATGACATGTTGCAATTTGCAATGACATAGATGGACCTGGAGAACATCGTGCTAAGTTAAGTCAAAGAAAAACAAATACCTTTGATATAGTTTGTATGTGGAATCTTAAACCCACAGAGAACAGTTGGATGTTGGCAGTGGTGAGGGGGTGGGGAGAGGGGCTAGCAGAAATAGGTGAGTCAAAATAAGTTGACTCACAGCTGTAAAATAAGTCAAGGGTATATAATGTACAGGTTGGTGACTATAGATAATAAGACTGTATTGTCTATTGGAAGTTGCCAAGAGAGTAAATCTTAAAAGTTCTTATGACAAGAAAAGTAATTTATAACCACGTACAGTGACATGTTGACTAGGATTATTGCGGTCATCACTTTGTTACACATACAAATAATAATTATGATGTATACCTGAAACTAACATAATGTTATTAATTATGTCACCAAAATGACCCAGAATAAAAGACATGGAAGAGGAGGAAACATTCCTGAACTCATTTTATAAGATCAACATTACCTTGATATCAAAGCCAAAAAACTCTTAATAAAATACTAGCAAATTGAATTAAGCAGCACAGTAAAAAGATCATTCACCATGATCAAATGGAATGTATTCCTGGGATGCCAGGGTGATTCAATATGCACAAATCAAGGTGATGTACCTTATAGAACGAAAAGGAAAAAATCATATGATCATTTCAATAGACACAGAAAGCTTTAGCATTTGACAAAATTTGACATCCATTCATGATAAAACCTCTTCACAAATTAGGTACAGGAGGAACATATCACAACATAATGAAGGCTACATATGACAAGCCCACAGCCAACAGCATACTGAAGGGTGAAAGGTTGAAAGCCTTTGCTCTAAGATCAGAAAAAAAGACAAGGGTGCCCACTTTCACTACTCCTATTCAGCCTAGTACTGGAAGTCCTAGCCAGAGCAATTGGGCAAGAAAAATAAGTACAAGGGATCAGAAAGGCAAAGGAAGAAGTGAAATTTTCTCTATTTGCAGATGACATCATGATTTTATATATGAAAAATCCTAACGACTCCACCAAAGAACTTAGATCTAATCAACAAATTCAGTCAAGTTGCAGGATACAACATTAACACACAAAAATCTGTAGCATTTCTATACATGAACAATGAACTATTTGAAAAAGAAAAAAAAATCCATTTATAGTAGGATCAAAAACAATAAAATACTTAGGAACAATTTAGCCAAGAAGGTGAACCATCTCTATACCGAAAACTATAACACATGATGAAAAAAGAGTAAGATACAAATACATGTAAAGGTATCCTGTGTTCATAGATTGGAAGAATTAATATTGTTAAAGTGTCCTTAGTACCCAAAGACACCTATAGATTTAATGCAATCCCTATTAAGTTCCAATAGCATTTTTTAAAAGGTAAAAAAATAAAATAAAATAAAACTTATATGGAACCACAGAAGACCCTGAATAGCTAAAGCAATCATGAGAAAGAAGAACAAAGCAGGAGGCATCACAATCTCTTCCTGATTTTAATCTATATTATAAAGCTGTAGTAATCAAAATACTATATTGGCATAAAAAAAATCATATAGACCAAAGGAACAGAACTGAGACCCCAGAAGTAAACCCATGCATACATGATCAGCTAATATTTGACAAGGGAGCCAAGAATATTCAACGGAGAAAAGACAGTCTCTTCAACAAATGGTGCCAAGAAAATTGGGTATTTGTAGGTAATAGATTGAAACTAGACCCCTATCTTACACTACTCACAAAAATTAACTGAAAATGGATATAAACTTAAAGACTGGAAACCATGAATATCTTAAAAGAAAATATAGGAAAAAAAGATCCTTGACATAGGTCTTGGCAATGATTTTTTTTAGATAGGACACCTAAAATGCAAGCGACAAAATCAGAGATAAACAAGAGGGACTACATCAAACTTAAAGTTTCTGCACAGTGAAAAAAATCATCAACAAAATGAAAAGACAACCTACAGAATGGGAAAATATATTTGCAAACCACGTATCTGCTAAGGGATTCACACTCAAAATATAATAATGAACTCATATAACTCAAAAGCAGAAGAACAATCCAATTAAAAAATGGGCAAAAGACATGAATAGACATTTTTTCAAAGAAGATGTAAGAATGGGGGCGCTTGTGTGGCTCCGTCCATTAAGCGTCTGCCTTAGGCTCAGGTCATGATCTCAGGATCGTAGGATCCCTGCTCAGCAGGGGGTCTGCTTCTCCCTCTGCCCCTCCCTTCTCCACCCCTCACCCCGCCTCCTGCGTGCCCTCTTTCTATTCCCATAAATAATAAAATCTTAAAAAAAAAAAGACATAAGAATGGCCAATAGGTATGTGAACAGATACTCAATATCACTAATCATTAGGGAAATGTAAATCAAACCCGCAATGACATGTTACCTCACAACCTGTCAGGAATGACCAAAAAGACAAGAGATAACAAATGCTGGCAGTGGTGTGGAGAAAAGGGAACGCGTGTGCACTGTTGGTGGGAAAGTAAATTGATACAGCCACAGCAGAAAACAGTATGGAGGTTCCCCAAGAAATTAAAAATAGAACTACCATATGATAGATAAAATAGAAACTACCAGCAACTTCACTTCTGGGTATATTTATCCAAAAAACCCGAAAACACTAACTCAAAAAGATACCTGCATGCCCGTGTTCATAGCAACGTTACTTACAATAGCCTAGCCATGGAAGCAACCTATGTGTCCCTCCACTGATGGATGAATGGATAAATAATTGGTGGTAGACATATACAGTGGAACACAGTTCGCCCACCAAAAAGACTGAAACGTCATTCGCAACAACATGGATGGACCCTCAGGGGATCATGCTAAGTGAACTAAGTCAGAGAAAGACAAATACCATGTGATTTTACTTTTACACGGAATCAAAAACAAAACACAAAAAAAAACTCCACGCAAACTTGTAGAAATTTGGTCCCCAGAAGCAGGGGCTGCGGTGGGGGGGAGAAATTGGATGAAGGTGGTCAAAAGGTACAAACTTCCAGTTATAAGATAAATAAGTACTAGGTAATGTAATGTACAACATGGTGATTCTAGTTAATGCTGCATATGAAATGACAGGTGCTAACTACTTATGGTAATCATTTCACAGAATGTAAGTTAAATCATTGCAGCCTTTAACATCACTGTAGTTCAATTTTCCCTCAAATTGTAAAAAAAAAAAAATGTTCAAAGTCTACTATAAAGCGACGGTAATCAAAACACTGCGGTATTAGCATAAAGACATACATCTAGACCAGTGGAATGGAGAGTCCAGAGATAAACCTTTGCATAGAAGGTCAAATGATTTTTGACATAATGACAAAATGGTGCCGTGACCATTCATGGGGAAAGGGCGGTCTTTCCCAAAAATGTTGCAAGGAAAACTGGATGACCTACATGCAGAAAGATGAAACTGAACCCTTAACTAAGGCCACATACATACATTAATTCAAAATGAATTAAGTACCTAAAACAATAAAACTTAGAAGAAAACTTAAGACAAAACTTCATGATTTTGGATTTGGCGATGAGTTCTTTAATATGATGCCGTAGGCAATGAAAGAAAAAAACAGACAAGATGAACTTCGTGAAAATTTTAAAAATTTGTATGTCAGGGGACATTATCTAGAGAGTAAAAAGGCAACCCATGGAACGATAGAAGATATCTGCAAATCACTTATCTGATAAGGGATTCATGTTCAGAATATATAGGACACCTTAAATGTAACCACCACCAAAGACATTAAAAAATAGACATTTCTCCAAATGGGAGATACAAACAAATGGCCAATAAGTACAGGAAAAGATGGTCAATGTCACGAATCTTCATGCAAATCAAAACTACATTGAGATGCCATTCACACCCATTAGGATGGTTACTATAAAACACCAGAAAACTAGTGCTGCAGAGGGTGTGAAGAAATCAGAGCCCTTGTGCTCTGATGGTGGGAAACAGATGGTAGTGGCACTGTGGAAAATAGGAAGGCGGTTTCCCCCCAAAACTAAAAATAGCATCACCATAGGATCCAGCAATCCCACTTCTGGGTATAAACTCCAAAGAACTGAAAGCAAGGTCTTGAAGAGGTAGTTGCACTCTTGTGTTTACAGCAGCGTTCTTCATAACAGCTAAAGCACAGAAGCAATACAAGTGTTTATTGATCAGTAAACGGGTAAACAAAATGTGATATATACATACAATGGGATAATATTCAGCTCTAAAAAGGAAGGAAATTCTGCAATATATTGGCATACCATGGATGAATGTGGACATTATGCTCAGGGAAATAAGCCAGTCACAAAAAGACAAATACTGTCTGATTCCACTTATAGCAGGTACTTTGAATAGTCAAATCCTAAAGACAGAAAGTGGCATGGAGGTTGCCAGGGGCTGGGGGGCGGGGGTGGGAAGAACGGAGAGTGATGGTTTAATAGGTATAGAGTTTCAGGTGTGCAAAAGGAAGAGTGATGGTGGTAAACGGCGGTGGCTGCCTAACAATTCGAATGTATTTAATTTTACTAAAGTTGTACACTCAGTGGTTAAGATAGTTTTAGGTTAGTTCTATTTTGACAAAAATATAAAAAATATTTTTAAATCATGAAAGTAATTTACACTTGTTATAATAAAAAATCAAATGCAGAGACACGTTAACAAATAGCTATTCCTCCCCTAGCCCCCAAGTTGTACAAATAATTTCAGCTCCTATCAGGTAACCTAGACACGCCATTAGCTTACAGCGCTGAGCCAGCATTTTCCAGAAAGGGAAGGAAAATTCCTTTTCAGAATGAAGAACATGATTAAAATAGTTCTGTCCAGGAAGCAATGTATAAAGCGGAGATATTACTTTTATGCAGAAATGAGCAAGAAAAAAATTTTTAAATGGTGAGGGCTCAGAGTGAATGCCAAGGGGCATTCAGGCACGGCTGGAAGGACTCTGGTTCGTGTGTATGTTCCCTGAAGCTTATCCCCCAACCCAAAGCTGGCTTAGAAAAAACAATTCTTATTAAAATAGTGATAGGACCCAGCAAAATATCAGGAAGGTAGTCATTAATATATTTATAAATTGTTTTACATGTGCCACATTGACTCCCCAAAATTATAAAGTCATATAGGGGGAAATAGCCTCATTCTAATTTTAGGGATTGAGAGACTTCTAGGAAGTACTTTGTCTAGGTCGTCCAGCCCTTCAAAGCTCTTCAACCCTGTAAGCTGGGCACCTTCTAGTTTACCTGACCTCTTGCCTCCCACAGAACAAGGATGCTGAGCTAGTTCTCTCTGGGTGATGCAAGGCTGAATCAAAGAATGACAGATACATCAATGATCATGAACCATCACAGCAGCTAAGTGACCCCCAAATCAGAAATTCCTGACCTGGCTGTGGCCCAGGGACAGCCAGTATCCCCAGGGACACGTTCTCTCACCACCATGAGAAATGTCTCAACACAACGATCAGAAAGCGTTCATTGGTCCAATGTGCATCTCAGTGTGAAATAATATGCTTATCAAATAACTTTAGTCTCCCCAAAAGAGCTGGGGTCAATGTGAAAAACACTCTGGTCTCACAGGCATTCCCTACTTTACAGGGCAAGGATCTTCTAAGCAAAGATGGATGTGGGTACCTCTTACACCTATTTTCCAAGTGATTTTACAGTCAGGGCAATCAGTGAATTACTGCATTTCTGGTGCATAAGAAAACCACTATAGTAGAAATTTTAGTTCCTCCGCACTGTCCCCCTTATTTCCCCAGTTACCTTGACTTCCACATTTCTCTTTAGGGTCTCCTGATCTCCCCCCTTGGCTCCTGGAGGGCCACAATGTCACTTCCTCACCAGGTGACCAGCGACGGAATTCGGCTGCAATACCACACCTCACCGGCAGATGCCGCAGCCTCAATACTTGACGGCAAACTTTCACATTACTAACAACACAACCGGCAGCTATTTAGTGCCTACTGTATGCCTTTTTTTTTTTTTTTTAAAGTAACCTCCGCGCCTAGCGTGGATTTCAACCGGTGGCTTGAACTCATGACCTTGACATCAAGACCTGAGCTGAGATCAAGAGTCAGATGCCCAACCAACTGAGCCACCCAAGCCCCTTGCCTACTGTATACTTGAAGAGCATTACACTAGGCACTTCCGGTCAACCCCGCACCGGCTGGCTCATCTGGACAACTCATGAGGTCTAGATTACTTAAATCGCATGACGTGCTTTGAACAATGAACTGAACTGTAGTGTGAAATTATTACCAGCCTGAGGTGAGGTGGCAGAGACGCACGGGAACTTGGATCCTCCACAGCTGTCTCAGCAAGTTGGTCTGGGCACAGGGCTTGCTTTTCTTCCAGTTCCTTCCACTGTCCTTTCTTCTGTCACCCTCCACTAAGCTGCTGCTATGTCTCCAACTTGGAATCCGGGATTTGGCTCCTCTACTGCAAAGTGACGGTAGTTTGAGGGGTCGGGGTCACAGGTGGGGCGGCCCCAGGGCTGTTCTACCACATCACCGGCTTCCTGCAGGAACTTCTAGAAGGCAGGTGGCCCGGTGGGACGCAAGAGGTCGCGCTCTTACGATCTAAACTCAACACTATGTTTCGTCCTTTGATCCCCGGGCTCGCGTCCCACCTGCCAGCCAGGACAACACCTCCACGTGAAGAGCGCGGGTTCCGCTCTTCTGCCACCGGCCGGGGAGGGTCCTCTGGCGGCACCTGGGGGGCTGGAGCTCCACGCGGCCGATGGGCTGCACCTGCCCGGGGCCGGCAGTCTCGGGATCAAGCTCTGCCGCGTCCTAGCGTGCGGTGGGCCGGAGACGACTCCGGCTGGCTGCTTTGCCCGAGCCTCCCGCGCGCCCCCAGGGGAGGCAGAGGAGCGCCAGCGCCCGCGGGCTCCCGCCCGCACTTGGCGTCCCGGCCCGCCACAGTAGCGCGCGCGCCGCGAGGCGCCACGTGCTGGGGCTCAGAGCGCGGAGGCTGCGCTCAGCGTGGGCGCGTGGCTGCGGCCCCCTGTGCAGGTTGCCGGGGACGCCGCACGGAGACCCCTCCCTCCCATACACGTGCGGGCCGCGCCTCCTCCCCGCGCCCGGCGCAGCCGCGTCCGCGCCCGGGCTCCGGTCCCCGGCACCGCGAGGCGGCGCACCCGCTGCCTAGGGCCGCCGAGGGGCGGGGCTGCCGCCCGCATTGTTCCTCCCCGAGTGGCGGGCCCTCCCCTTCCCCCAGCCCCGGGCGGGGCGCGGGGCCGCCGAAGCCGCGGAACGTGGGCTCGCGCCCCGCCTTTGTCTCCCGGGTGCGAGCCGCCGCAGCCCCGCGCCCGCCGCTCGCTGCCAGAGCGGCTTTGTACCGCGGCGCGGGGGACCCGGGCGTGGAGCCGGCGGGCGCAGCCTCAGCATGGACGTGACGGTCTCGGAGCTCATGGAGCTCTTCTTGCAGAGCCCGCTGGTGACCTGGGTGAGTGCGCCCAGCTCCCTGCCCCATTGTTGGTGCGCCGGCTTCTTCCCCCGCTGCCTGCCGTGGATCTCCCTTCCCGAGGTCCCGGGTAGCCTCCGGGACGCGGGGGACTCAGCAAGTGCTCCCGGCGGAGGTCGGGGTCTGAGCCCTGGGGTCCGGAGGCATTTCCAACTCGGGAGCCCGCGCACTGGGTGCGGGACCTCGCCGCGCTCTCGGCCCGGCCAGGGGTTGAGCCGGTACACCTGTTCCCGACCGGGCCTTGGGCTACGTCCCCGTAGCGGACACAATCCGAGGAGTCACCTGGGCCCCGTCATGGCTTGACCACTCGAGAAAAGGACCCATTCCCCGAAAATATCCTCGTGTAGTTTCTGAACCTCTGAGACCAGCAGGTGGGTGGCGGCGGGGATTGGGTCTCCCAGTGAGAATGCGTACAGGCTGGGTTCGGAGCAGTCATTTCAAGTAGATTTGAGACGTGAGAAATTTATTAAAAAGTCCCTTTTGGTTTTGTTGTTTTTGTTGTCTTTCGCCCTGGGACACTGGAGAACAGCAGGGAGGAAGTTTTGTCTGTTTCCTGGCGCGGGGTGGGGGTAGAGGCCCTGGAGAAGGGTGGGCTTCTCGCCTGCGGAAGGGTGGGCGGGCGGGCGTGCGTGGGTGACCCACTCTTCCCAAAGGGGCCCTGCCCCCCTTGGCCCTGGAGAGCGTTGGCCAGGGCGCTCCGGGGTGACTTTTCCTGCTTTTCTTTCCGCGCCCCCTACCCGGCAGGTGAAAACTTTTGGCTCCTTCGGAAGCGGCAACCAGGACAATCTGACAATGTACATGGATCTAGCCGACGGCATCTTTTTGAACCAAATCATGTTGCAAATGTAAGTTATCTCCAGGGAAGAAAGAAAGAACGGTGCTTCAGAAAGTTTAAGGTTGTAGCAATGGAGCATGAAGTTCGAACAGGAGGGTTCTTTTTCAGTGGGGCCCCTGGTGTGTCTCGGTTTTAAGGTGACTTCTTTCCATTCGTGTGGATATGAAGAATTCTGGGTCGGTGGTTTGGCAGCTTGTTTGGTAAAGGCAATTTGGAATTGAATGACTGTCATCCACATAGTGTAAATAGCACAACGGACTTCAGACTCAGTTGACTGAGGTTTGAGCAAGGACGTTTAAAAAAAAAAAACAACAACACCCTTTTTGGGGGCAAGGAACTGTAACAGAGTCTGGTTACAGGAAGTGTCTAGGGCGGACGCAGAGCATCCGTGTGACTATAACGTTTCACCGTAGGGTGGGATGCCTGTGTTTCTGAGCTCTCTTCACGTGATTGTACCTTTTCAGGTGCCCTATAGCAAGTGCAATCGGTTAAGGCCTTTCTCATGACTTGGATTTAAAGTTACTGTGTTAAGAGAGTCCTGGGAGTCTGAATGCTGGCGTATTGTTTGTCTTAAAGCCCTAGAGATTAAACAGGGTCTTGGTGGAAGTTAAACTTACTAGCTTGTGTGTTTGACCACATCCTTTCCTGCAGCAGAATTCAGCAGAGCCTGTCTGATTGACAGCCTGCCACAAGTAGGTGTTGGCTCCTGAGGCTGTGTTCTGTTTTTAACTCCAAGTGCAGGGAACATATTGGAAGTGACTGTTGGTATGATTCACGGGCCCTGGAAGCAAAATAAAACGTCCTCATGTTCTCTGCAGATCAGCCACTTAGGCTCACTTACTCACCTGCAACTAAGCAAGTTGTCCTACTCTAGCATGAACCCATTAGCTAATGAGAATCAGCTTTGTGGCCCCTGAGGGGGAACAATTATCTTTGGCATATTCAGAAAGTGGTTTAAATAGATCTACCTAAAATAAGGTCTGCTTTGAAAATTTTCTGGGAACACTGCTTCTTTTAATAAATCACTTGGTGTCATGTTGTGGGAGAGACACCTTAGTTTGGGGTTTGTTTTTTTTTTTTTAAAGGCACAACTCATCTTACTAATCTTGTGTTTGATTAGATCCTAAAACGACATATGTGTTACCAGGTTTGGCAGCCCTTGTCTGAGAACATTGACGAAAAAGAGTTTTCCTGGGGTTGTCTAGTGGCATGTTTAATTTCTGGCAACTGCCCCCATTTTGGTGGACCCCAAAAATGACTGGATTCCACTGGTGCAGTGACCGCTGTGTCCTTACCTAAACCCAAGAGTGTTTAATTAAAAACAGCAGTATTCCCGGCCTTTTCATTGAGTTTTTACACCCAGGCAGAGGGGAGAACAAAAGCCCTGGGACTGTTTCTCTTTCTTCCCTGACCTTTGGAATTCCTGAAGCGTTTACTGCTTGCTTGTAAATCGGGAAAGCCTCTTGGACCATTCCTTCGAGAAGTGCCGGTTCACACTTGGCCCGGTTCACACTTAGCCCGGTTCACACTTAGCCCATGGCTAAATTCAGTTTAAAGGCATCTCCACTTCCCTTGGCAGTTTTTACCTGTTCTCTCCTTTGTGATATGCCGAGATAATCATTCTAGGAGTGGGGACTGAGAAGTTCGCAGCTCTTACGGCCTCAAGCCGGGCTTCTGGTGCCTTCTGGCCAGGGTCAGGAGCAGAGGAAGGGACAGCGGGAAGCTGTGTGGGTGGCTTTCCAGCTGAGGAAATCAAGGAGTGAGGGGCACCAGCAGCACACAGTTTACTGATTGTATGATCAGAATAAACTTGTTCCAGATGATAGGATAGAAATCAGAACACTGGTTGCTCCTGGGGGTGGGTGGGGATTGTCTGTGAAGGAGACACAGGTGAACTTCTGCGGGGTGTGGGAATGGTGATAATGTTCTCTGTGTTCGTGGGAGTACATCTTATTTTTCAGAACTCATCAAGCTGTAACTTAAGATCTATGTATTTCACTCTGTGTAAAGATGATCTCAATTAAAAAAAAAGTATGCAAAAAAAAAAAAGAAAGTGTATTTCAGCCCTGGTGTTGACAGCTTAGGGAACTCTAGGTCTGTCTCCTACTGGCCAAGTGATGCTGGGCATACCACTTGAGGATTTTGTTTTCCTCATCTGTACAATGGGAACTAAAGTGCCTCTCTTAAGAGATGGTTGTGAGGATTAAATGGGATGACATGTTAGCAATTAGCACAGTTCTTATCACTTAATAGGTACTAGTGTCAATTACAAATACTCCATCTTAATCCAGAAAGGATTGGAGGTGCTCTGTAAGAATTTTTCTAGTCTTCCTTTCTCCCACATTCTTAATCTCCTAGATTACTGCATCATTCTTAGCCTGGGCCCTCTCGTAAGGAGAACTAAAGCAAAACTGGACTCCGGGACCCGCGTCCAAGCCCTCCATCTAATGCTGTACAAAAGCCTCTGTGTTCACTTCTGCCAAATGCAGAAATGTCAGGCTAACGGGCAGGTCAGTGATAAGGCTATATTCTGCCTTATCTCCTCTGCTAGTAGCTCCAACGGGTGTTATTTGCCTATTTTGATAAATTCTCCCCAAGTTGGTAGGACCAGGAAGATTAAGAGAGCAGTATGCTAAGTGGGTATGGAGCTCAGATAAGAGGCGTGTTACCGAACACTTCAGAGCCATATGGAGGCCGGCGGGGGTCACGTGGCCGCACCTGGGCATTGTCTCTGGCAACTGAAGAAGGCTGCAGTAGTAATCTCTTGGCCCTGGCCTCCCAGTGACATCAGTGCCTGGAAGCAGGAAAGCCCTGTGGGCTCAGCTTTCAGGGGAGGCCCAGGTGGAGGCGAATTCCCAGTGAAAGGCATTGAATGGCATGGACCATGATTCATGGGAGACGTGCTGAATCGTTCCTCTGTAAATGCAGTCAGTCTTTCTGGGTAATCTGCTGGTACCCAAGGGAAAACCAGATTGCTCATTCACTTTGGACACATTTCTCACCGTCTTGTAGAAAGATATTTAAGCCCTTGGGCTCTGAAAGCGCTGGATGGACAATTTTACACTCCCCTCTCTACCACTTCTTCTGCTTCCTTGGGCAAATTACTTAAAATTTTTAAAGCCTCAACTTCCTGATCTGTAATAAGGGGATTGTATTTTATACACTTGGGAGGATTAAATAAGATTATGCATCTAGAAAATGCCCAAAAACATTCAGCATTGTTCGGAGCAAGGCCAAGGGCCCTGGGGGGTGTGTGTTTGTGTCCCCACGTGCCTGAGCCAATATGCATCTGTACTTTTGAGAATGGACACCTGATTTAAGGCAATGGCTGTTGAGTGCAGTTGGGAACTTGGGATTGGGCCTGAGGTCAGCTTGTGCCTTTTGCAAGGCTTGTATTAACTCCAGCATTATTTGCTTTGTTCAGATTTTCCCTCGGTGCTTACTGTAAAAAATCAGGATAATATATTATTCAGGGGTTGGAAACATCCTCAAGTCAGTTTCCTGAACTTCTTTTTTTATTTTAAAGACTTTTTTAAAGATTTTATTTATTTATTTGACAGATCACAAGTAGGCAGAGAGGCAGGCAGAGAGAGAGGAGGAAGCAAGCTCTCTGCTGAGCAGAGAGCCCGATGAGGGGCTCGATCCCAGGACCCTGGAATTGTGACCCGAGCCAAAGGCAGAGGCTTTAACCCACTGAGCCACCCAGGCGCCCCCCCCCCTTTAAAGTGATCTCTACCCCCAGTTTGGGACTCGAATTCACAAACCCAAGATCAAGAGTTGCACACTCCACCAACCAAACCAGCCAGGCACCCTGAGTTTCCTATGTTTCTAAAAGGCATTTGTAGAATAATTTTCCCCCTAATGTGTTGCAAGAGGAGTTCTAGTCCCATTCTGCATATATAAAAGCTGAGGGCAAGTACTTGTTGAATGAGTTTGTGTTGGCGGAAAAGTGTCAGAATAAAAAAAGATTTTTGTGAACTTAAGTGATTTCCTTTTTTGGCTACAGAGTATGAGACTCTTCGCGGGGGCTTTGAGTCCTTAAAAATTATATCAAAAATTTACATTGGTTGTAGGAGAATAGAAGCGACAGATGAGCCAAATAAAATTGTCCATGATTTTACCATATAGAGGTAGCAGTGCTTTTATTCTGGTGTCTTCAGATGTCTATAGTATGTAGATATATGCTTCTTAAGGTATTTTATGCAGACATGGGCTCATGCTGTTGTCTTTCAGCATCCCTGTTTTTCAACCCATGATACATTGTGGACATGGACATCTCTATGTCAATAGATCATTTTTTTTCTTTAAGATAGATAGACTTATTTATTTATTTGACAGAGAGAGAGATTACAGGTAGGCAGAGAGGTAGGCAGAGAGAAGGAAGCAGGCTCCCTGGTGAGCAGAGAGCCCAATGTGGGGCTCCAACCCAGGACCCTGGGATCATGACCTGAGCCAAAGGCAGGGGCTTAACCCACTGAGCCACCCAGGTGCCCCTAGATCATTTCTTGATTCATTTTTAAATTTCAGAAGCCTTTGGAATAGAACTAAAATTTGCAGGCTGGCTTTCCCAAGGGAGGGGGCAAGGTTGCCATAAATGTAAATCCTCTGTCTTTAAAATTCTAGGTCAAGTTGATGTGCTTTTTTCTAGTTTTTGTTTTTGAAAGATTGATTTATTAGAGAGCACACGTGTGCCCAGGAGTGGGAGGGCAGAGGGGGAGAGAGACTCTCAAGCAGACTCCTCGCTGAATGAGGAGCCCAAGCCCATGACCTGAGCCGAAGTCAAGATGCAGATGCTCACCTGACTGAGCCACCCAGGTACCCCCTAGTTAGGAGTTTTTATAAGGAAGTGCTGAGGCCCCCAAACTTGGGACTCCAGATGTTCCTGAATTTGGACAAGCTACCAGATGCTTGCACCCAGTGCCTCTCTCCTGTCCTCTGACCTCTTGATATGGGGCTCTTGGGCCTTTGCATTCTAGGGTTATCATGAAAAAAAGATCCTTGTTAGTAATGATGGCTTTTGGGGACAAACAGTTGTGCAGTGGTTTTGGGATGTCCTCTTCCTGGGATATAGGACCATGTATGGGTCCACGTTTGCCTGTGCAGAGCTGACCTTCTTGAGTGACCACCTAGGGCTGGAAGAATCCTGTAGTCATTTTGCTGATGAGTGCCCTGGGGCCCCAAGAACCTTGGCCGTGGACTGGCATCTTTCTCTCCTGTCCCCTTTTTGCAGCACAGAAAGGTGGGGGTTACTCCGTGCTGGGAGAGTGAGGAAGAGCCTTTCTTAACCGTAGTTGACTTTTGCTTCCAGTTATTTCTTCATAACCTCTTGACCCTGAGAGCCTTCACTGAAGGATGGAGCACTAATGATCGTGATAATTAGTCTTTATTTCTACAGTGAATGTGGAGGCTCTTTTGGAGTGTAGTTTCAGTTAGCTGACCTGGGAGAACAAAAGCAGAGCTGGGCAGGGGCTCCTCTGTTATTATCTGGGGGACCCACAGGTCCCCACCCTGGGTGTGCGATGTGCCTTTGCACACGCAGGCACTGTGCACCGTGTTTTCCAACACGTGTGTGAGGCCGCCTGACTTAAAGCTGGGACTACAGAGACAAAGTGGAGAAAGCTCTGTGTGCTCTCTGAGTTCTGTTTTAAGAAGTACTTTAGTCACTTAATGAAATTGCTTCTTCTCTCTTGAGGTATCTAAAGAGAGGAGAAGTGAGCCTTTAAGATAAATTGTTTGTAATGTCAAGTATACTTCTGTAGCTAAAAATGCCTTTGTGGTTTAAATTCTGAATGCGGCCTCTATTCCTAAATTAATTTCCACTGAACTGTTAACCTTTGTTTTCTCAGTAATGAATGGCTCCAAGAGAAATGTAACGTGCAAATGGCTTGGCCAGACTCCATTACTGTGTGGGGACAATAAGAAACGTTGTCACATGACAGTTGAAAAGAAATTCCCTGGTTGCCCCAAGGTGCCCATTTGATTATTTTAGGGGGATACAGGCTGACTGAATAAAATCCGTGGCTATGACTGGGTGTCACAGGTAAAGGGGTTTGTGAACACACCATGCACAGTGGGGACTCCTGGTGTATATGTCAAATATTTAATGGTCGAATTCTAAACAGCTCATATTATTAAAGGAAAAAAAAAAGGTTGTACTTACAGTGAGGACTGAAATGATTTCACCTCGTGGATTTTTTTTTTTTTTAACTGTTTATCAATTTTGTTTTAATTACTGGCTTTGGAATGAGCCGCATGGCATGGAGGTTGATCTCCCTAACTGCCCAAGTCCCGTCTGGGCTCCTGTCCCTTTGTGGGGGTGATTACCGAGGAAGAGGGCTGACATTCTGCCCTCGTGACTGTCTCCCAGGGCCGGGATGACAGATGAAACCCTGAAAACAGCCCTCATTTGAATGAGACAGTGACATGGGACGGAGGGCTTTGTTAGATGCATTGTGTGGTAAATGGGAAGGTAGAAGCTAAATCCGGTCTACAGTCTCCCCAGTCTGTTCTCGTCACATAAGAAGCATTTTGAGAAACGTCCTGGACGTGGATGAGTGGAAATACAAATCACTTGATTGATTTCTAGTTTCATCCCAACCAGACCTGACTTTTGCCGGAGATCGGAAAATAAATGACACTGTGGGGGTTTCCCACATGAATTATTTACATCTCTGCGCTTAGCATTTCTCGTAGGGTATGTGGTACACCAGGTCACATCACAGACTCCTGCTGTTGGTTTTTCAAGGTAGATTTGTGTCCCTGAGATGTAAATCACAGGCACCACCGGCCCTAGACCAATCTGGTGACAGAGGTGGAGGACCCCGGTGAGATGGAACATGAATGATTTTGATTTACTAACTCAGGAAATGTACCCCCCCCCACTTCTTGGCATTTCCTGTATTTTGGTTTGCTCTTCTTAATCTTGAAGTCTACCTTGGGAGAGGTTATTGGTTTTCAGACAGTATCACTTTTGGGGTCTGCATTGACCTTTGGTGGTGGTTTCTGGGTGCTGCTAGCAGTGGGAGCGGAAATAATGTTGACTCACGGCCCGTGATGGGTTGGTGATGGGGGATGGGTGATCAGGGCGGTGATGGCCCCCCCCTCCCCAAGGTCCATGGCTTGGCAATAATGGAATAAGGATTTGACTTGAGCCATGTTATCATAACCGTGTAGTTAGTGAGGCTGGGGGCAGCCTGGAGCTGGCTCTCGGCCGGAAACGGGGTGTGTGGCAAATGCTGGGATAAGCAGTTTCCTCCATTCTCTTCCTTCTTCAGAGACCCCAGGCCAACAAATCAGCGCATCAACAAGCACGTCAACAACGACGTGAACCTTCGCATTCAGAACTTGACCATCTTGGTGAGAAACATTAAGACGTACTACCAGGTAAGGACTGGGAACCCTGTTCCCCTGGGGTTTGGCTGTGCATCTGGTGGTATCGTCACTGAAAGGTTTCCCCGCAGGAAGCCGAGAGGAAATGGTGTTCATGGTTAGGCATCTGCTTGCTCATGCTTGGTGTGTTTTCACTTGCATCCTTTTTTTTTTTTTTTTTGCGTTGTGGGAAGCGTGTCAGATGCTGGATCACTTTGTCCAGTGGATATCCTTTGAGCTGTGTGCAGAGCATCGTGCTTGGTATGGCAGGACCCCAGGGATGGGCCGTGATTCACAGCTGCAGCCCCAAGCATGCTCTTGAACGGGGACCCTGACATGGTGTCACCCACAGTGAGTGAGTCTTTGTTCAGGCGTAACTGACAGGGTTGAGGGAAAGAAGAGACCGCGGAAGGGTTATGTTCATGCCCCCAGCATGCAGACGGGAGCACTGGGGTTCATGGTGCCAAGTGGCAGGTGCTCCCTGTGTCTCAGCAGCAGATAGGTGATGGGTTGGGCAAGGGGGCCTGATGGGGAAGGGCTGTTCACCTTCAGAAGGTCAGGTGAGAATTGTTGATGTTGATGGGAAATGGATTTAAACTGTGTCTCTCAGAGCCCTGGTTTTTAAACTTCGTAGCGGTGAAACTTTACTCCCCACTGAGCATTTTTCTTGCAACCCCAGGTGAAGCCCTTGTGACTGTGATTGACTTCAGGGTCGGGGGCTCTGGTTTTCTCTGCTTGGCACCCTCCTTTCCCACTGGGTCATCTCTGTTGGTTGCCAGGACCTTAGGGAACACTAAGAGAACGGCTGCTCAGGAAGATATCTTTTCCAGAATTCATGCTGGGGCTTCGCCGATTCCTTGAACAGACTCTGCCTCTGGGACCTCTTCCTAGCATCAGGTTCCTGGATTGTTACTCAGTCTCTGTGCTGGGGTTTAGGGGCATCTGCAGGGTGGTGAGGTCCCTGTCAATATGAGGGAGTCCTCAGGCCACCGTGGTTCACTCTCTGTCCTCATGCAGTCATTGCTGGTTCTGAAGTCTGCTGAGGCATCACACCACGTACTGGGCTGTCTCCTGCAGGAGGCTGCGGTTGCCTCGGGAGCATCCCTTCTGAGCACTCAGTACGAATTTGAAGATGGATGGGAGAGGGAGGGAGTGGACAGTGTCCTGGGTTTTCTGAGATGATTGTTTCTGTCGTCCCTCCCACCGTGGTTGGCGTACATGAGAGAGGGTTACTGTGCTGGGACTCTTTCCCTGTATGGCCAGTTCTGCAAGCCACCTGGGCTCCCTGCATGGACCATTGGTAGCCCAGCGCTGTGCACTTCCCGAGCAGCCTCTGTGAGGCTTAGATCCAGCCCCATCCTTTTAGTTCCAGATAGATGGCAGCTCTGCTGGGATGGAGGGCCTGGGCGAGCTGGATCTATGGGGCTGAATGGGTTTGTTTTCCTCTGAGGGGCGCCACACTCAGACCCAGGCATGCTGTAGACAGGTGGGAAATACTCAGAGAGTGTTTTCCTGGGGATGGCCATGGGCAGGGAAAGCTGAGCAAAGACAGTGGGGCTGCCCGTGAACTTGGGTCTGGGCATGGCGGGGGCTGTCTGGTGGCGGGGCTGGTGGTTCAGCATGTCCTCAGGGCTTGATCCCAATCTGTAGGCACCATTCCTGGTGAGCAGGGGCTTTTGATGCTGTGTGCTAAGTGCCAGGGGCCGTGGAGTGCAGGTAACTTAAGAACCTTAACCCATGCTGCAGAGAGGGTGGGGAAGGTTTCCTGGAGGAGGGGGCACTTGAGTGGAGTCTTGGCAGGTGACTTGAGTTTCCATGTTTGGAGGGTCATGGGAAAGAGAGAAGGGGAATGGGTGTAGAAGTAGAGGAAGACATGGAGGCATAAGACCGGCCTGTCCTTGATCTGTCAAGGTCCGAGTTTTGCACAGTTGCTCAGATAAAGGTCTGCTTTACCCAATTTCACATGAATCCAAACTCGGGAGGATGTGAACACGAGAGAGACAGAAACTCAGAACAACAGGCTTTGCAAGGCTGGCCAGAGCCGGTGGCGATAGCTCCACAGGTGTGTCTTGGGCCGCAGGTGCGGCTGAGGGATGGTAACCTCTCCCCGGGGGCCACAAGCTGTCCGTGAGCAGCATGCCGCATCAGCCCCTTGCTGCAAGCTATCAGCCACCCGGGGGCTGTCCTCGGCTCTTGCTGGCCCCAGGAGTCCCGCGCTGGGGCTGAGCTGCGGCTCCCAACCGTCCAGATCTGGGCTGGCTGGACAGAGCATGACACCCACTCGAGACTGTGTCAGTTTGGAGTCAGGTAGCTGCTCTGTGTAGAGTTCCAGGAGACGAGACACGGTCAGCAGGAGGAAAAGATGTCCAGTCCATTCTCAGGGCCCAGAAAGACTCACAGGTGGAAAGGGGGACCCTGCGTCCTTGTTGTGCTCCTATGCTGTTAACTCTTCGGGGACGGGGTGCGTTGGCAGCCCCAGCCCCAGGCAAGCATTTGCTGCGAGCTGTTCCCTCCCTCCTCAGTCAGTCCTGCTCCCTGGGAGGCTAGCCGGCCGCTTCCTCTCGGGGCTGGCACAGGTTAGGTGTGTGGGCAGCTCTGTATATTTTTTCTTTCCAATTTATTGTAAAATAAAGTTAAGTCCTGGTCCTGCAAGTAGTTGCTGTTCTTTATAAACAGCTTGGAGAACAAGTAGCAAGAAGAAAAAGAACTTCCTTCCAGTTTTTGCATGAATAGTTTTTGTTTTCTACAGTCGTGGTTGTCCCATATATACAATTGCATATCCTGCCTTTTTTCCCTGCCATCTGACGTTCAAGTGTACACATACTTGGTTGTTATTATAAGAGGTGAAAGAAAGTCTCCCAAGAGGAGTACGGCCCGAGTCCCCCTGTGAAAGTGGCCCTCCAGCTTGGGAGGGCTCGGGATGGAGCAAGGCAGATGCCGCTCCTTACTGGTGCAGGGTAGTCTGGAAGAGCGAGAGATTGCCCCTCGAGTGAGTCAGACTACTGCTTGCCCATGGTTTTTTGTTGGTAGACTCCTTGAGGTCACAGAATCCCACCTTGGGTCTTGTTTGCCAAGCAGCGGTTCTGCCCACTGGCTGTCCCCTTCTTTTCTGAGGCACCACAAGGCAGCGACCATTAGAAATGATGGGGACCTCTCTTGAGTAGCATGGGCTTATCGTACAAGGAAACTCAAGTTTTGCCTCTGAAAACCTGTGGAGGCGATGACCCTTGACCTTTGTCTGGGGCAGACAGTAGATGGTGTGTGGAAACCAGCATGGCCGGCCTCAGTCTGACCACTGGTGTGTCAGCCAGGGTCCCAGGCTGCCTCCTGACCTGCTGCTTGGACTTCTCTGGGGCTGGGGCCTAGAACTGGCATTTTCAGAAGTTCCCCAGCTGTTGCTCTCACCATCCTTCCAGCAAGCTGGGGAATCAGTGGGCTTCTCAAAGTGTGGTCCCCAGACCTGCAGCATCAACATCACCCGGGAACCTGTTAGAAATGTAGATCATCAGCCCTCCCGCCCCCCAGACCAGCTGTGGCTTTCCGGCAATCTGTCTTCACAAGCCCTCCAGGCTATTCTGCTGTGCATTCTCATGGGAACCAGGGGTTAGAGTGGTTCTAGTGACGTCCAGAAGATGAACCTTCGGCCAGGTCCCCCCAGGTAACTCCTCTCTGTCACGTACGATGGACGAACATCTCGTGTGTCTGGGAACAGGGAAGCAGGAAGAGAGTGCTTGGTTTAGTCGTTGCCTTTTGCAGAAGAAAAGGCTGACAGCCTGAGGTGGAGGTTCCCACTCCAGGACGAGCCTGCACAGGTGGAGGAACATCTGCTGAGAGGCCTGGAGGAAAGGCAAGCTTAGACCAGACCTGCGTGCTGCCTCAAGCCCCCCGGCGGGCCAGCTCTGTGCCCCGCCATCATATGCTGGTTTTATTTACTCAAAGCCAAACTCTTTTTCCTCTGAGTTCTTTTTTTTTTTTAATGCTAAGTGTTGGATTTATAGAATGATTATTTTATATTCAGATTCTTGAGGATTTACATTAAATGCACATTCATTAGACAGTCGAGCCAGTGGGAAAGTGCATCTAGTAGAAGCAGAAGTCCTGGGTGCAGCAGGGGCTGGTGTGTATTTACTCCTTGGGGGCTGTGCACTGTGTCCCACTGCCATGCCCTGCCCCTGGCACCTGCTGTCCTGTTCCTCCTCCCAACAGTTGGGGCCTGCTTGTCACGTGAATTACAGAGGCTTCTTTGGCCTTATGCCAGTGGGAAGCAGTTTGAACAGCAACCTGGATAAATTCGGGTGTGTGTTGGTCTTTGTTGTCAGGTCTACGTAGATCTCTGTCTGGAAATCGGGACCCTCAGGTGGATATAGGGACCCACCTGCAGAACTTACCTTGAAATGAGAAATCTGCAGAGTTTTTTGGAGCTGTTCCCCTTATGGGTCATGTGCCAGAACCGTCTGCTTTCCTTCTCTGGGCCTGAGTTCTTGTCTGTCCAGAAGAGGATGGGCCGAGTCCCATCCTTGTGAGCTCTGGTCTCTCACCATGGTCAGGAGGCCAGGACCGACCCAGAATGATGTACTTTAAGGTTTTACTTATTTAGAGGCGCTTGGGTGGCTCAGTCGTTCAGTGTCTGCCTTTGGCTCGGTCATGATCCCAGGGTCCTGGGATCGAGCCCCGCTTTGGGCTCTCTGCTCAGTGGGAAGCCTGCTTCTCTCTCTCCCCCTGCTTGTGTTTCCTCTCTCGCTGTGTCTCTCTGTCAAATAAAGTCTTTTTAAAAAGTTACTTATTTGAGAGCGAGTCTGCACAGGAACAGTGGGGAGAGGTAGAAAGAGAGGGAGAAGCAGGGTTCCTGCTGAGCAGGGAGTCCAACATGGGGCTCAATCTCAGGACCCTGGGATCGTGACCTGAGCTGAAGGCAGAAGCTTCACTGACTGAGCTACCCAGCTGTCCCAAATATTGTTCTTTACCTCAGAAGAAATGGCACAATGAAGAGTCTGGGGTTGCCTTATCTTATGTCATTTTTTTTTTCTTTATTGCTTTGGAAAATTAAAGAAGTACAGATGTTTCAAATAAATGCTTGTGTATCTGTTAAATATGAACACATGAATATAGTTCATAGCTGTTTGAGGCTTTTTTCCCCCTTAAATAAAATTTCTCTTATCAAAGTCCCCAGGGCATTTCCAGTGTGTGGATTACCTTTGTCCATTTATCCTTCCCTCCAGCCCTAGGGATAATCCCCATTGTTAATTTCGTGGGTATCCGGTTCACGATTTTATACTCTCATTCTCTGTATATATGGGTGTGTGTGTATTTATGTGTGTGTGTGTGTGTGTGTGTGTGTGTGTATATATGTTTTGTGTGGTGCCTTTAGATAAAACTTCCATACACTTGGCCTGTACTTTTTCCCCACTCCTGTTTTTGAGATCTGTCCATTTTCAGTGGTGGTGGTTTTAGATAAGCATGGGCTGACTAGTTAAAATTAGAATTATCTCTAGAAATATGAGCACTCATTTTGAGAAATGAAAGACTTGTCACGAGGAAGAATTGAAGGAAACGTACATTTGATATTGTCGGTGGGAATATGGCAAGCTCGAGTAGCTCTGCCCCATTCTGAGGGGGTGGGTAGGGTTCACTTAAAGTGAAGCCTGCGTAGGTGGGTGTGACCTGCTGTCATGGATGGGGACGGTGTTCGGGGGAACATACAACAGTCCATATGGGCCATTTCTACAATACCAGTGGAATTTGCTTTATGACAAGTAGTGTATCACATTTGCAGGGCAGAGGTTTTGCCAATGTTTGTTTATTTTTTAAGATTTACTTAGAGTGAAAGCACGAGCAGAGGAGGAGTGGTGTGGGGAGGGGCTAGAGAGAGAAACGCAGATTCCCAGCTCAGTGCGGAGCCGCGTGCTGAGTTCTGGATGCAGGCCTCGATCTCATGACCCTGAGGTCATGTTCTGAGCTGAGCTCAAGAGTCTGACACTTAACCCACTGAGCCATCTGGGTGCCCTTCTGCTTTCAGTTTTATAGAGCAGGCCTGTGAGGCTCCACAGGAGAAGAGTGGATATTCTTGATTTTGTAACTTGGACTTACAGTCTGAGGGTGTAGAAAGTAGTCTCTTGTATTAAAAAGATATGTTCTGATTGCTGATTGGGAGAAATAAGGAAAATGATGTTTACCGGTTATCTCACCTCTAAGAGGTGCCATCGTTAACATTTGGTATTGATGCCTTCCCTCTCTGCGTCTGTGGGCACCTGGGTTTCAAAGTGTGGATTACCTTATCTAGACCAGGTGTCATCTTTCTTTTCATTTACTGTGCAGTGAGCGTTTTCCCACGTTGTTAAATGTTCTTTCATAGTAGGAATTTTAGCGTCTACATAGCCTTTCCATCATGTGGCTGCCATTATGGCTGATACTGAGTTACTCGTGTCTACACAGTCCTCCCATCATGTGGCTGCCGTTGAGGCTGATACTGAGTTATTCGTGTCTACACGGCCCTCCCATCATGTGGCTCTGCCGTTATGGCTGATACTGAGTTACTCGTGTCTCAGAATTACAAACACCACCACCGTGAACATACCTGGTACTTAACCCTTTCACCAGATGTTTTCATTTCCTTGCACTACAGGCCCGGTTTGGAATTCCCGGGTCACGGGGCATGAATACTTTGAGGTCTTCTGTGTTTCTTGCCGACTTGCCCGTTCATGCCCCTCGTGTAGTATTAAGACCCGCCGTGTTCCGTGTTGCTGTTGAGTGCGTGACGACTGTTTCTGGGTCTCTGCCATGCAGATGAAGGGCTGAGGTTTTTACTGTACACCTAGGCGGGTTTCCTTGCGTGGGGAGTACTGTCGGAGTCTGGTTTGGGGTCTCCAGCGGGACAGCCTCCCGGCAATGGTGGCGTGGTGATGGCACGGTGGTGAGGCTGGGCGGTCTTCAACAGAGAGGCCCCGGCGTCCTGTCCCCGGGTCAGCAGTGGGAGCTCTTTTTCTGCTGTGGACTTGACCCGGGAGCTTTCCTGCTTCCCTGGAACTGGGAGCTGTCCGTGTGCAGTTCAAGAGGGGACCTTCCAGACTCTGTTGGGAAGTGAGCCCTAGAGGGGTGGTGGTCTGCATGGACCCCTCCTTTCCTCTTTCCTTCGTCTCACTTCCTGGCCCTTGTTGTCTCTAGGGCAGTGATGGAATGGGGGATGGGGACGCTCTGGGAACCTGGAAAGATGGGGGTCCCTTGCCAGGCGCTGCCTGGTTCTTTCCTATCTTGTTCTGAAAACCATTCCCCATGCCTGAGGTGCCCACGTGTCGTGGCGTGGGAGAGAGGCCGGTAAACCAGCCACTGTAACACTTGGGCGATCACAGCCTGGGGAGGGGTGATGTTCATAGGGAGCTTTCTCTAGTGGTGGGTGACATTTGCCCTGAGTCTTGGAAGCTTGGCAGTGAACTAGACGGGCAGAAAATGAGGTCCATGGGGGTGTCCTGGGAGAGGAACAGCATCTGCAAAGCTATAGAGATATAAAATAGCCTGAGGGCTGATTAGATCCCTTCAAGGTGGCTAGAGGTTGGGTGTCTTTCCCGGTGGTGATTGATGAGGCAGGAAGACGATGAGGTGCCAGGGTGGGGTGCGGGGAGGAACAGATGCCATGCTGATGAATTCAGACTTTATCCTGGAGGATTCGAGAGTCTTTGGGAGCATTTTTATTTTAAAAAAAATTTTTTTTTAAAGATTTTATTTATTTATTTGACAGAGCGAGAGAGCACAAGCAGGGGGAACAGTAGAGGGAGAAGCAGGGAGCCTGACTGAGCAGGGAGCCCTACGCGGGGCTAGATCTCAGGGCCCCAAGATCATGACCTGAGCCAAAGGCAGATGGCTAACCATCTGTGCCAGGCACACCCAGGAGAATTTTTAAAAGGGAAAGTTGAAAAAAGGAAATGCTGGTCCTCATATTAAAAATGGGTTGGTGTTGGGGCACCTGGGTGGCTCAGTTGTTTGGGCATCTGCCTTCAGATCGGGTCATGATCTCAGGCTCCGGGGATTGAGCCCTGCATTGGGCTCCCTGCTTGGTGGGGAGCCTGCTTCTCCCTCTGCCTCTCCTTCTGCCCTCTCGTGCTCTCTTTCCCTTACTCTCTCTCTCAAATGAATAAAATCTTAAAAAAAAAAAAAAAAAAAAGTGGATTAGTGTCAGGAGGGAGTGGGGAGTTGGTGCAGATTGTGGGGGCCTGGACCAAAGCTGGGGCAGAGGAGACAAGCTCTGAGAGATACCCGTGGGGTATTGCCCACGTGGGGCCGTGGATGGCAGTTTGCTCCATGCCCCACCTGGAGCGAGCATCTGGGGGGAAGGTAAATGCTTTCCCAGGCCTCGGACCTCCGAGGTCTGCAGCAGATCTCCCTGCTCTCACCAGGGCCTCGGGGTTCAGGGCCTGCCCCGTGGGGCTGAGTGGCTGTAACTCAGGGTCAGCTGGAGGGGGAGCCACTGCAGGAGGGGGCAGCTCTCCGGGCCACTGGAATTCCCCTTTTCTACACTAAACAGAGGCATTTGCTCTTGACCTGTGACCCTCCTTGTCCTGCTGACCAGGGATGGAGCAACCAGGGCTGAGAATACCTGGTCACATGCTGCACCATCCCAGACCTTTCCAGACGCAGGCTTTGTTTCTGCCCAACAGGAGACCACACATCGGATGGTGGTGGTCTCCAAGCATCGGATGACTTGACTTGTCTTTTCTCCTTCCTGTTTTTAGAAAAAATGCTGTCCAGACATATTGAATAGCAAGCCAGGACTTTGAGATTCAGCTTCTTGGCCCAGTCAGAAGCTTGAGGGAAGATAATAGTGCTTTCTGTGAGCCAGGCCTTGGCCCTGCGGGGAGAAATTGCTGTCTCCATTTTACAGATTAGTAAAGTGAGGCTCTTCGAGTAAGATCTACAAACAGCCCCAGAGAGCTGCGGGTTTTCTTGGTCATCGGCTGCTTGGTGAAATGTCTTTTTGAAAATCAGGCTTTCTGCATGTATAGTGCCGGGAGGTAGCTTGGGGCAAGCCGAGGCACTGTGCTGTGAAGGTGGGCAGGGCCCCTCTGGATCTGCACGGACACCCGTGTGAGGGGGTTTCCTGAGCCAGGAGCCTCCTGTGGCAGGCCAGGCTGAGAGCGCTGCCTCCCGGGGGGTCTCCTGCTTGGCCTCCCCCTTGTTGAGAACTAGACTTCACACCAGCCTGGAGCCACAGAGGAAGGGACCGGATCGCTTCAGGCCCCTTCTGAAGCCAGCACTTCCGGGGCTGGGCCAGGGGTGGGATGCAGGGAGCAGCTGGCCTCAGGCTGCACCCCCAGAGCAGCAGGAAGCAGAGAATCAAGGCTAATTGCGGAGGGTGGAGAGGGGTGAAAGGTGGGTCTGATGTAATTAGTGGACCTGGAACTTGGCCGGACCGTGGAGTCTCAAGGCGAGGGCAGAGAGAGAGAGGGAGGTACAGAGACAGGAGGCGGGGAGAATCTGTGTAGACACCCTTTTTCTGGTCTCTCTGGGCTCCCCCTCTTGGACCTTGAGTCCAGACCTTGAATCACTGGGGCTTTCCCTCCTGCCCCTGAGTTGCCACACTCTCCTTTCCTCCAAGGCCCCATGGGCTGCCTCCTGGCTCGAGCCACTGGGCACAGCACTGAGCCCACGCACCCCATACAGGGATGGCCCACTCAGACCTTTGAATCTGCAGATCCGAGCCTTGTCCTGGCTCCTCTACTAACTCTGAATGGCACGTCTTTCCAGAATCCTGTTTCTGATACATGTTCTCTCACCATGGATTTAGTTCTCCATACCTTTTTGTTCAAGGTTTCTCATGGTCTGTGGCCACGCCTGTAAGAATTGTCCTTTTTCCAGCCTGGCATAGAAGAGACCTGGGGGTGGAAGTTGGGGGGGAGTCCCCCCCCCCCCCCCCCTCAGGCAGGTAATCTGAATGTGTGCTTGCAGCAAAATATTAGCCAAGCCACGACTGTGAAGCGCTCAGATGCCGAGGGCAGGCTGCGCTGCTCTTAAGGGGGAGTGAACAGGCCTCCTTTTCAGTTAGGTCCTGTTGGTCACGTTTAGAACCGGGCTGCGAGTGGTCAGGGCCATGGGAGTCCAGCACTGCCGGGTCATCAGAGAGGTGGAGGAAGTGCTAAGAGGTACCCATTCCTTTTGCAATGAGAAGGAGGGAAAAGGATTTCTTGTTTTGAGGAGAAGAAAAAAAAAGAGTCTCTCCCTTGCCTTGGGTTTTGGTGTTTGGTGCCAAGCTCTGCATGTTGGATGTTACAACTGCTTTGTCAAAAGGAGTCTCCGAAGAACTTGCCCGGGCAGGCTTCGCCCCTCTGTCAGGCCTCCTGCATGGCTCACCTCCAAGGCTAATAACAGTTTTTGTTGTTCAACTGTTCTTTTTGGAAAGGCAGCGTTTTCCTGCAACGGCGCCGAAGCATTCAGGGCCTTGGTCCTTTCCCTTTATGATCGAATTTGAGTCGTTTTTCTGGTGTTGAGGAGAAAGCCTGAGGAGGATGAGGAAGTGCGTGTCTGAAATCGGTGGGTTCACCAAGGATGAGAGAGGCCTTGAAGAGGCCCCAGCTCGGAGTGTGTGGGTGATATTTTGAAGGGAGGGGAGGGTTTCAGAAGGGCTGCCAGGTACGCCCTGCGAGGGTTCCATTGACTTGGGATTAGGTTTCTCCACAGGTTAAGAGGGGAGGGGAGGTGTTCTAAATACAGGACCACTCTGTGAGGGAGGAAAGGGGGCACGTTGTGGCCGGGGCGAGGGGGATGCCTCCCATTGCTTCTGTCCACCCAGAAAAGAGTCAGAACTGAAGAACAACAAGGCCTTCTTCAGTTGGGGTCTCAGAACCGCAATCCAGGGAGCACAGATCCCAGAGTAACCAGAAAAGTCTCCACCGGTGTGGGAAAAGCAAGGTGGTTTTTTTTTTTTTTTTTTTTTTTTTATGAGAAAGCAGGGTGAATTGCATGATATACCTAGGGAAGAAAAGAAGGGGGAAAAAGCCAACGGCTAATTGGGGGCTGACTGGCTGGGTCGCTTCTGATTACTTTCTCATTGATTATTTTATTGATGCCAGCAAACAGAACTGTCCCGGGTATGTATGTATTAACCTTCCTGTCCTCCTGCAATACGACCATACCTTGGTCTGTTGAAATGTTATGAGCAATTGCCTGTTAAGCTCTTGCCACTTCTGCCCCAGGTCAAGAGTTCATCCCTTGGAGAGGAAGATGGAGCTGGAAAATGGGATGTCTTGTTCCACACTTCCACGGGCCGCCCCCTGGGGGGGGGCGTGTCCTGGTGTTGGTTCTGGAGGAGGAGGAGTCAGGTTTGCTTTCCCAGCTGGGGGGAGCAGGTTGGCCACTGCCCCCAGTGGATGGGGGGGTGGGGGAGGCAGGAAGGTGAAGCAAGGGTGGGGAGAACAAGATGGAAGAGTGGGGGTGGGGGGCGGACGTGGGGGTGGGGGGCGGACGTAAGGGCAAGCTCACTGCTTTGTCAGGTCGGGTCATTTAATTCTTGCAGGGGTCTAGAGACGCGTGTGTCATTGTTACTACCGTTGTGACTTAGGGTGCATCATGTAACTTCACCTGTAAAATTCAGGTGATACCATATTGCAGTTGTCTCTCTGCTTCACTTGGAGTGATGCCAAGTTTCTGGAGGCCTTGAGTGCAGTCGGTCTGTATCCTGTAAGGGCCAAGCCCAGAGAGCCGGCAAGGAAAGCGGCGGGGGGCCTATCTGCAGAGGCAGGAGGTAGAGGTGGGGTTCCCTGGAACTCACCACTCGCACTGTGACCTTGGGGAGCTTCATCTCCCAAGAGTCTTTCTTATCTGCGACGGGATATCGATAGTGTCTGCCTTAAGGACCGTGACGGGGATTGAATGAGGTTGAATGAGTGCCCGTACTTCGAGGGGAAGACGCCCGCTGGTCGGGCAGAGCTGTGAGCCGATCTGCCTCACAGGGCATGCTTCACTGACATGAGTGGGGGGACTGAGGAAGGCCCTACCCTGGGGTCCACTGTAATATGTTTGGATCAGTCTAATAACCACGTCCATACGTGCTTGACTCACCCTGTGCGTTTCCCTCCTCTGTGATCTTTTTGAGCTTCCTGTGTGCCTACAGTGCCCTGAGTGTCTAGACCTGTTAGCTCATGGTTTTATCTGCTGCCAGCAGTAAACTCTCTTAAAAGCAGGCACTGCATTTTGTGTCCCAGCCCACCAGCGTGGAAACAGGTCTACCAGTAGCATGTGTTAGAGACAAGATGCAACACAACAGGACCCATGAGTCTGGAGTAAGCAATTCAGAAAATCAGTCAGTCCTGGCATTCGGGAAACTTGTTATGGTACTGGGCCTGGACCCAGGATCCTGTCTCTAGGCTAGAGTGGCCCTAGAAAGTTCTCCGCCCTGTGGCTCCTTTGTAGACTGAGTAATTGGAGGACAGGGCATTGCTTTATTTGTTCTGTGTCCCTTGATTGCCTGACACATCTCAGGGACTTAGGACCTGACCATTGAGGAGGTCAGAGATGCAGTGGGGTGTCTGGGGTTGGGTGGCTGGAGCCTTTTAATCCCAGTCTTCGAGGGGTCCCCTACTGCTTTCACACCAACATGTAGGCTTTTCATGTGGTGTTCCGCTTTGTTGATGGAGATGCCATATGTCAGGTATTGGGAAGGCTCAGTCCCTGGGGGGTGGAAATTACATTGGTTGTTTTCAACTTTGTCTAGCCAGCTTGGCTCCCCGGAGCTTTGTAGGTTAGGCTTAATGACTTTAAAACTTGAAAATGAATGCCTCCTTTCCAAACCACAACCACCAAACAGGCTCCTCCTCCTGCTTATTTCCCTTTACAGTGTGGAACGGTGGCTGCTGAAGTTATCAGAAACTCTGAAGGCATTTTGGCACTTCTGGTGCAAAGCTGGTCTTCTAGATGCTTCCCCCGCCCTGCCCCTTTACAGTGAGAATTCGTGATGTTGGAATTTTATAGACTACAATTTATAAAATTGGACTTTTCAGATGGAAACTATGTTATAGCTGTGATGTCCCAAGGTTGAGATGCCAAAAGAAAGAAGAGCTGGTGGTTTCTGATGAGTCCAGGCCCTTCTTTTCTTTGGCTGCCCAGAGCAGTTAATCCTGAACGGCAGATGGGGACAGTGGTGTAGGTCACCGGGGAGGTAGAGGTGTTTAGATCTGACCTGCTTCACCTGTCATCACCTGTCACTACTCCAGTTTCTTCTTTGGGAGGTAAACTCTGAGGCCACCTTTAACTTGTCTGCCCCTGGCTAGTGTCCTGGGGAGGCCTCTGGATAGTGACCTCCCCCAACTGTTGTACAGACAGCAGGCAGTGTGGTCTTTCCTCCCCCGGGGAAGCGATCTGACCCTCGGTGCCATTTCCTCCTTCGTCCAAGGGGCACAGCTGCTCTTGACTCCCTGGGTCAGAGAAGGTGTGGCAGGCAGTACGTGGCAGTCGGCCTGGCACTCACTGCAGAGCTGGAGGCTGGTGCGGGTGGATAGGACCTGTTACCAGGCTGTAGCATTGTCTTTGCTCCTTCCATGCTCACTCCCCCTCCCCATACACCTCTACATCTTGTCTTGGCACTTTCTTCCATCGGAGCACATTCCCTTGCCTACCTCTTTAAACCTGGGTTTAATGATTTTTTAATGATTTTTCCTGATCCCCATCATTTCAGAGCCCACCTGCCTTCTCTGGGTCCTACACCAGTTTACAGGTTTTTCACAGGGCTGGAACTGGCAGCCTGTGCCCTCCCAGGGACTGGGGGGTTAATAAATGCTGGCTGATGGGCCACCCTGTCACTTGGTGTGATCCCAAGAGCTGTGTCTGAAAGAAGCGGCACGGGGCCAGGCTGAGAACTGCCCAGGGCAAGCTGTCCATGACAGGCTGGAGTCCAGTGTTTCTGCTAGAGTGCATTCCCTGCACTGAGACTCTGGGTCTTTATTGTCTCTGGGGCTCAAAAGGTGGGATACGTTGGTTTCCAAAGGCAAAGTCACTTTGATAAGCCCTTTAGCAGCCTTTTTTAGACAGAAAGTAATCGGAATTGTCACCAGCAGAACCTTCCTCTTTTCCCTGTGAAAGTTTCCTCCTCTGGTTCTGACTGAGGTTTCCCTCTCTGCTCTTGGCAGGTCAAGGTCAGGGCGTGAGGTTTCCATGTTCATAACCACCCTCCACCTCCAAAGGATAGGGGGTTGGGTTCTTTTGGGAGCTGGAGGGCAGGCATATGGTAGAGGAGGTGACCCAGTGCCAAAGTTTTAGGTCATTTATGTTCCCAGTGCGTTGGAGCTCCTAGGTAAAGTCTGTGGAAGGGAGAGCTTGAGCCACCGAGGATGGCCAGGTTGGCTTTTATGGTGGTCCTGGTGGTGGCTGCCACCCTGAGAGTCCCCACAGGGCTGGGAGCAGCTGGCGGGAGTTGGGAAGGGAATTCATGATATGACTTTGAAATTGGAGTGTGTGTTCAGATTTGGGTGGGAGGAGTTTAGAACGTGTAAGAGATCACAACCGAAAGAAAGAAAGAGGAAAGAAAACATGGTATGTTGAGGAAAATTGACCTTTTAGTGTTTGAGTTGAGTCTTAGGCTATCTGATTTGAGAAATCGTCTTTGACTTAAAAAGCGAGTAAGAACGCCCATGCTCGTAGATTTATTTGTAAAAGCTGGGAGGTGTAGTGACCCAGGTGTCCCATCTCTGGGTGGATGGATTACAAAATACATACATACAATGGGATATTCACCTTATAAAGGGAATTTCTGACACCTGCCACAGCATGATGAACCCAGATGATGGGGTGCTTGTGAAGTAAGCCAGTCACGGAGACATGCAGACTGCGTGATCCCACTTCTGTAAGGGACCTGGAGCAGTTAGATCTGTAGAGATGGAAAGCAGAATGGTGGGTGCCAGGGACTGGGGAACAGGGTAGAGGAAATGGGGAGTTACGCTGTCCCGTGGGATAGAGTTTGACTTGGCAGGATGAAGAGGATTCTGGAGGTTGGTGTAGTTGTGAATGTACTTAACACTACTACACTGTACACTTGAGATCGGTTAAGCTGGTAAGTGTGAATGTGTATTTTCTGTGGTTTTTATGTTGTGTGTTCTACATAGTTTTACCAAAAATAAATAAATAAATAAAGGACTGAACCCATACCCTTTCCTTGTGGAAGCCCCTGGTCCCTCCATTTTCTGGTTCAGATAGGTGACCTGTGACCCAGGGACAGGAAGTAGGAAGTTTCCACTCCTTTCTCTGTTTTGGGAGAGTCTGTGTTGTTTTGGATTTCTTTGTTTCTAACTCCTTTGGGCTCTGGGAGTCCTCAAAGTAGAATGAGACCAACTGTTGGCTTTTTGCATATGGTACCAGGAAGGTGGCTTCAGTGACACTTTTTAGGAGGATACTGGGGAGGGGGGTAGTTGTGGGCTTTACCTCCTCAGGTTTGGCAGTGTGGACTAGACACAGCCAGTTAGAGAATCAAGAGGTTGGGCCGGTGCGTGCTCCCAGGAGACGTGTGCATCACAGCCCCAAGGATTTCCGCAGTGGGGACGCTTTATTTAGCACTGGTACCTGGGACATGCAGCCTTTGGTGTTCCTGCATTTAGCACAGAGCTCGAGGCATGTGTGTGAGTGTGACACTGAGTTAGATGCTCCCGCCTCCACACCGTAATGAGATGGAGATGCTAAAAGCATAAACAAAGAGGAAGATAGAAGGTTTCTGTGGAACATGTGGCTCTGCGCCAGACACTGGTCTCAAATATTTTCCACAGGAATGAAGAGAGCATCTAGTAAGAAAGTACGTGATATTGGTCACCAAGGGCTCGAAACCCCGGCCCCAGCTTAAGAGTACCGTGTGTCTGTCCCAGTCTGGTGGCTGATGGACCCTGTGTGGCTAGTTGAGCAGGGTCAATCAGCATTTCTTTTATTTCCCTTTCCTTTATCCTCCATCTTTCCTTGTTTTCTTTCTTTTTTTTTTTTTTTTCCTTTTTTTCCCCTCTTGTTTAAAAGAATAACCTTTTCACCTGGAGTCAGCATAGGGGTCTTTCCACCTCAAAGCAATTAATCTTAAATTTGGGCAGCCAGGCTGTCCCTGGGGATGATGGATAGTCCTGGGAGACGAGGACTTTTTAGAAGCTCTTGCTTAAATCAAACAAGGATTAAATTGTCAGACACAGAAGCGTCCCTTTCCCCTTGAAGTCTTTTGGGTCTAGGTCAATGACCTCCACTTTGAATTTGGGATCACTGTCTGTCTAGAAGAGCAGCCTGTGACTCCCTCCCCCGCACCACCTTCCTTACCGGGAGGCTGAGGAGGGAGCTGTAGTGGAGGGGACGGCCTGTAGCCCCTCCTATTCCCATTTTAGTGTCTGGACTTAGAGAGTGGTTGGAGCTGTTTTTTTTCTCCCAGCCCCCACGACCCCTTACCTAACCCTACCTGACCTATGGCCCCACTGCCCTGCGCGGTTGCTGCCTCGGCCTTACTATGAACTAATTGGACCCTCCTCCAGGTGAAAGGCAGGCATGCTCCCTGCGTTCCTCGGTTGGTCCTGAATCTGTGGTGGCCTGACATCCAGACTGATATCCTGCCTTGGGCTGGGGAACAATTGCCGGGGGAGAGGTCCTTTTCCATCTGGAAATGAGCTTTTTCCGCAACACCCCCCCACCCCGCCTACCGCCCCGTGAAGGAGACCTTGGCCTACTCTCCAGAACCAGGTATCTGGATGCTCTCTTTGCTGCCTTCTATTGTTACCACAGAACAGGATGGTACTCAGAATAAATCGTCACATAAAAAGAGAGAAGGCAGATGTCTCCCTACCATCCTGCCAGCTCAGCACATTAAAGTGGTTCGGAGTTCACTGTCCCTCCCAGCCTGTGGCTCTGCCCTGGGAAGGGAATCTCTGGCTTTCTTGGGGACAGCTGGGGGTTATTAATACCCAAGGAAGTCCTTCACATAGGCCCCGAAGGGGGAGGAGTGAGCCTCTCTGCCCCCAAGCTTGCTTCTGGGGCACAGCCCACTGTGAGAACAGATCTTGGTCTTTATTTGGTTGAAACGTCATGTGTTAGAGTGTTTTCGAGCCTTTTTTAGTCATTTTCTGTGCTGCCCCAGTGGCTGACAGCTTGCCATGTGTATTTCTTATTTACAGATGGCTTTGAGAGCTTACTGTGAGCTCCTGACTGAGGGCCTGGGTGCAGACACACACATGGTCTGCTCTGAGCGGTGCCTGGAGCTTGTGTCTCGCAGGAATGGCTGAGGTTCTTGGCCAGGATCTAGAGTCACGGTGGCGGAGCGTGACCGACACCTCAGCCTGGGGTGTCCCTGGGGCGGGTGCCCCCTGGTACCCTGAGCCCGGATCTCAGTGTTTGAGGACCCCAAGGGTTTAGGGGCAGCCTCAAAGCTCTGGAAGGCTGTGCTGAGGTTTATTACCCGGGAAGGGGGGTTGGGGTGGGGAGGCAGGGGGAGTGGGAGAAGGGCTTTGCTGCAGCCACATGGTGAGTGGAGCTGCAAGTCAGACCTCCTGTGACATGACCAAAATCTGTGTACGTTGATTGGGGCTCACTTACGACTCCCATCCTCTCTCTTGCCTGCCAGAGCTGTGGGTGGGACATGCCTGGGGCCTGAATACATGGTGGTGGTCAGGCTCAGGAGAATGTAATGGGGCCGGGGTGGCGGGGGTGGGGGGGCTGGTTCCGAACAATGGGGCTTGGCTGGCAGCGTGAAAGCCGGGAGGGAAGTGAGGAGTGGCCCAGTGCAGCGTTCTCACTCCGGAGTACCCGGAGCTCCTCAAAGGCAGTGTGTGGACCCTTCTGCCCCAAAGTGAGAGATTTGGCTTTTAGCTGGTCCTGCTGGGCTTGGGTATCAATACTGTTTCAGAGCTCTCTCCGAAGCTTCTAATCGGATGACTGCGATGAGCTGCTAGGCGGAGAGCCTCTGATCCTGTCCAGCCTGCTGCTCCTTTAGCAGACCGGGGGGGGGGGGGGGGGGGCAGAAGCCCCGGGGTGTGGAGTGGTTTTCTTTTGTCCCTCCGGAGATTTGGAGGCATCCGGCAGCTGAGCCCAGGATCCAAGGCCTCGGCTCCTGTCTCCCGCTCGTTGTGAGCTTCTCGGAGGCAGGTCAACCTGGGAACACCTGCCTTTGCTTCTCGGTGCCTTTTCCCAGCCTGACCGGACAGGGCAAGGTGGCTCCTGGCTTTCAGTTGCTGCGGACATCGGGGGAGACAGAAAGTGAGCGCGCAGAAGCGTGCAGCTGGAGTGTGTTTCCTAACGATGCCTGCCGCTCGAGTGGCATGGCCTGAGCGGGCTTCTGGGAGAGGACACGGGGGAGCCTGCTGTCCAGGCCTCCCAGGGCTGTGGACTGGCTTCTCTCCCCGGTCTGCCCCGGCACAGTGCTCAGGACAGCCCCGGAGCTATCCGAGCAGGAGCCTCGCCTCCAGGGGCTCACCTTACCAACTTGGGCCCTTTGAACCAGAGCTGACTTGTCCTTGGGCCCCTCAAGATAAGGCTGGAAAACACGCGCTGTTGGCAGAGACCTTGGAGGTTGTCCTTAGGCAGATGGATTGCTCCTGTTCGGTGTCATTATCTTGTTTCAAGCTTTAACCATCCGGAGGCGTTTTTCCGGAGTGTCGGATGCTCTTTTCGCATTTCGCTGCTGCTCCGCTGAAAGCCTTCCGCAGAAAACCTGGGGTGCTCATTGACCGCAGTCACTGCTCTGCGCTGCAGGCTGGGAGCCTCTGGGCTGAGCACCTGCTGTGTGCGCACAGCTTTCCATGGCCCCCGGAGAGGCTCTGCGATGTGGGAACTGAGCCGCCCAGTGGTCCGGCACCATAACCAGGCCGAGGCAACGCCTTCACCAGGTTCGGAGCCCGAACTCTCTGTTGACAGACCTCACAAACAAGTTCAGTGATCCTTGCGGAAACATTTTGTGTTTCCAGCCCTGTGGTTCATTTTCTTTCCCAACATGCATCCCCGTGTTAGAGGCCTCCACCCATGTTGACATGAACAGTGGCACCGAAAGCTGATGTCACCTCGGGCTTGTGACTCCGCTCCTTTGTGCCTCAGTTTCCCTTGTTTGTAAAATGGGAATCATAACAAGGTTGGACAGAGGATAAAGCAGCCAGTATATTGAGGAGGGCCTGGCCCTCGGTAGGTAACTGTCGGCAAGCACTGTCATCACTGCGTTTGATGGTAGAAGGGGCCCAGATCAACCTGTGGCATCAGTTTCTGGCCGCCTTCTTGGGTAGGTGCCACAGGTAGTTTTCCGGCCCCTGAGGTGGTCTAGGGGGCTAGGTGGTCCCTCTGGGTCCCTCGGGTCATCCCAGCATGGGGTATGAGGAGGAAGGGTGTCAGCCTAAGGAATTGGTGAGGATCTCCCCCAGTCTGAGCAGTCGTGTCCCACACCGTGATGGTGGCCTCGCAGGAGGCAGGCTCCACGGGCAGAAAACAGTTGGGCCTCTACAACGGAGACTGTCAGCCACCAGAGCAGGGAGGAACCAGGATGTGACCATGGTGAGGTTGTGTGTGTGCACGCATGTGCAAATACACACAAATCCCGTTGGTTCCGGCCTGAGTCTGCTGGCCGCATTTATGTTAATTGTAGGTTCATCGTAGGAGAGAGAGAGAGAACGCCCAGTCGTCAGGAGATCCATAAAAAGTATATGGCGAATGGCTCAGGGATTATCAGCCCCATTTCACAGATGAGAAGATGAGGCCTTGACTTCATTTCCATTGCACAGTGGCTGACTCAGGGTCACAAGCAGCTCCTGGGTGTCAGACCTGAAATTGGAAACTGGGCCTTTCTGGTCCCAATGCAGTGTTTTCCTCTGTGCTGGAGGACCTCGCGAATAAATACGCACGCGGGGTTTTCTGGGCGACGAGAAAGGTGGGTGGAGATGTGCCACAAGCAACAAGCCTTGTACCTGGTGACAAAAATAGACTTTTAACGCCTGAAATAGGGGCTCCTGTCGGTGAAGCCTTTGCCTCTTGATTCTTGCTCAGGTCATGCTCTCAGGGTCGTGAGCTTGAGCCCGGAGTGGGGCCTCACACTCAGCTGTGGAGTCTGCTTCACGTTCTCTCTCTCTTCCTCGCTCTGCCCCTCCCCAGTTCGTGTGCACACACACACATACACACTCACTTTCCCCCTACCCCTAAATAAATAAAATTTAAAACAAACCCCCCCCCGCCCCGATATCCAGATCCCTGGGCATACCCTGCACTTCCCAGGAAGGACACCAGCTTCTGGCTTCGACATCATCCAGCAGCTGGTGACCTGAAGCCCGTCTCCAAGCACAGGTTTGCTGTGATGGAAACCACCCCCCATGGCAGAGGGCCAGCGGAGATGCAAAAACGCCCTGCGCCTTGTCCTGCCCGTCGGCTCCCTTTCTCGTTGAGGTGGCAGGTGGCTCCCAGCTTGGTGATGCATACCTAGAGGCTGCTGTCGGAACCGGAACCAGAAAATGTCTGGGCCACCGGCCTGATGGGGAGGGCAGCCACGGGGGCATGGCTGGTGTTAAAATTCCCCATTTCAGCAGGACGAGAGAATGCTTCCCTACCACAGAGATGGGTAAAGGTATTGTTGGGACTCTGGTTGGATGAATTTGTTGGTAGGCTCCTTGTTTTCCCAGCTTGTTAGAAGTATCTGGAATTGTGGGTAGGGAGAGGGGGGTGGGGTTATGGACATTGGGGAGGATATGTGCTATGGTGAGTGCTGTGAAGTGTGTAAACCTTCATAGTGATTCATAGATCTGTACCCCTGGGGCTAATAATACATTATATGTTTATAAAAAATTTAAAAATTTATTAAAAAAAAAAGTATCCGGAATCCTGTAGATAAATCCTGGCCAACAAACCATGTTTCACCCGTAGTTCCAATGCTTTGGAGTCTTGGATACCCTTGAACTGAAACCTCAAAGTAGTACCATCTTGGGGCCCGTGTTCCTGATGGATCTTTTCTGTCAAAAAGGGAGAATTTGTGTATGCTGGTCTCAACCATGTAGTTGATTAGGAAGGGCTCTTAGGGACCTAAGCGATCACACTGCCGTGCTTCATGGGGAGGAGTTACTTAGGTTTTTGTGTGTTTTTTAAAGATTTTATTAGCACAGTGGTGGGGGAGGGAGAGGGCGAAGCAGACTCCACACTGAGCAGGGAGCTTGACTTGGGGCTCCATCCTAGGACCCTGGGATGGTGACCTGAGATGCTTCACCGACTGAGCCACCCAGGCATCCCCGGGGAGAAGTTACTTTGAAGGCAAACAATGGAAAACTTGATCTTCAGAGAGTAGGGACCGTACTGTCCTTTGATGCTGGGTGGATGGTGACCTAAGAGCCGCTCTATGCTATGGGTCTGAGGCCTCATCACATTCAGCCGTGTGTCCTCTCTCGAGGTTCTCCAGTGGCTGAGGGCACAGTGGGCTTGGATCCACGTGGGCTGTGACCAGGGAGGAAGGGAAGTGAGGATTGCAGAGCCCGTTGTGAGGAGCCCGAGTTGCCGGCTGGCCAGTGGAGTCACTGGAAGTGCAGGAGCATGTGGCCGACGGGGCCCTGGGGCTTGCTGGAGGAATGGTGAGCAGCCCTCCCTCCCCTGTGCTGGCACGTGGCGCACAGCCCAGTAGTGGGAGTCACAGCCTTTCCTCCTGTGAGTATCTGGAGGATCCCGGTGGCTTGGATTTCGATGCGTTGATTGTCTCCCCCTTGGGCTTACCGGGGGCACAAGAGCACCATGGTCCCCAGGTGGGCTCTCCGAGTATCTCCCTGGGATCCCCCTGTGCTCCGGGGTCTGCAGCTGTGGCTGTCCAGAAGCCCCCCACCCCCAATGGAAATGGAGGATGCCGGCTTTCTGCAGGCTTCACGGTGTCACCTGTTACTGGAAGAGTTGATACACACGGATAGATTTGTTTCTGTCTCCCTGGGAGAAAAACGGAGCTCCTGTAGTTTGAGGTGATCACATTTCGGGGGTCCGTCCTCTCTGCGGGTGGCCCCAGCTCCCTGTCCTAGCACGCAGCTGACAATAAAGTGGTTGATGACCCGCTGGAGCGCTTGTGTCTTTTCCCAGCGCTTCCTTTCTCCGCCAGAACGGTGCTGTTCCCAGGGGTGTCCGGTTTCCCAGTGCCACTCACCCAGCCCGGTCTTCAAGGGGCAGAAACTAGTTTTGCAAAGTAAACTGATACTTCCGCGGGGATTCTTCCGAATAAGCATGGAGCAGCTTAATAAGTTACTGGCGGACCTTTGAGGAGGCTGGATGACCCTGGCTCCTGGCCTTTTCCCCCACCCCCTTTTGCTCTGGGTCCTTAACACTCGAGTGCACACGCAGAATGAGGGAGGGCCTGGCCTTTCCTCGGCCTTGTGGGGGGAAGGGCTTGATAGTCATGGCCAGTCTTGCCTGGGGCCCTTCACTGGGTAGGGGGACTCCTGGGCTTAAAACAGATCCCTTGGGGGGATGAGCCTTTCCATCCATCTGACTCTTCCGAGCTTATGAGAAGGGGGCTCCTGCAGTTTGCTGTGGGCTTTTTAAAGTTTCTTGGCAGGGTTTGGCAGGAAGGCCCTGGAGCTCTGGAGCACATCGGGGGCTGAGAGGAGGTGCAGTGAGGTATGGGCGCCAGACCCTGGGGTCCTTCAGCAGTTCTCAGCCTGACCTTAGAGGCTGCAGCACAAGAAGCTGGGATGAGGGAGGGCAGCCACAGCTGGGAGGGTGGAGGGCAGGCATTTCAGGAGCCAGGGCCTTGTTCTCTCCCTGGGGACTTGAGGCTAAGGAATGCCCCCCCCCCCCCAGCAGGGTTGGCAGCCTCCTCTCCCTCTTATGGCACAGGTGTTTATTATTATTATTATTTTTTTAAAGATTTTATCTATTTATTTGACAGATAGAGATCACAAGTAGGCAGAAAGGCAGGCAGAGAGAGAGAGGAGGAAGCAGGCTCCCTGCTGAGCAGAAAGCCCTTATGCGGGGCTCCATCCCAGGACTCTGGGATCATGACCTGAGCTGAAGGCAGAGGCTTTAACCCACTGAGCCACCCAGGCGCCCCTATTATTATTTTTAATTTTATTTATTTTACAGACACAGTGAGAGAGGGAACACAAGCAGGAGGAGTGGGAGACGGAGAAGCAGGCTCCCTGAGGAGCAGGAGCTCTATTCTGGGCTCCATCCCAGGACCCTGGGATCATGACCTGAGCCGAAGGCAGATGCTTAATGACTGAGCCACCCAGGCGCCCTGGCACAGGTGTTTAAAGAGGCGCAGTCAGATCAGGCTGTGTGTCCTGAGTGGGATAAGTCAGGATTTAATCCTGGTGTGGGCGAGTCTGTGCCTTGTGTCCAGGAGGGCTGTGGTCTCCCCTTGGATTTTCTGTAGACCAGACAGTCTGTGGGACCCCGAAGAGACTTCCCTTGTGCCTCACCCCCTTCTCAGGCTGAAGTCAGGGGATGTGTTGTCCCTCAACCTTGGTGGCTCTTTCCTCCTCCTCTGCCCTCTCGCTCAACTGCTGGGTGCCTTAGGGTGTAGGGTGGTTGGGGCTGGGCCATGAGGAAGGATGGAGAGACGGGAGATGTCACCCCTCCGTCTGGGGCCTGGGTGCTGTGTTGTGCCTCCCCCCCTCCCCCGCTTATTTACAGTGTCCTTAGAAACCATCTCGCTGGGGGGAGGTGGCAGATGGGTTTAAGTCTGGGCACAGAGAGAACAGTTGTGGCAGCCCCGAGTCCTGTGTTGAGAAGGGCTGAGAGGCTGTGACCTGGATCTGTGGTAGCGATGTCTGCCACTGAGGTGGGAGGAGGAGGACAGTGGGTGTTCCCTCTCATTTCACAGATGAAGAAACAGAGACCTGGAGAAATTCGGACTCACTCTGCGTTTAACAGTGAGTCTGGGACCAGAACCTAAGGCTGCTCAGTCTCAGCCCAGGGCTCTTTCTGCTGCCTGGACACTGAAGAAGCCATCCTAGCTAGAGAGGCCAGACATGCAAGGGTGAAGCAGGGAGACTGGCCCGGGTCAAATGGGCTGGTCAGAAAATATACCTAAGAAGAAATCAGAAAGGTGACTGGGAGATGGGCTTGGGCTGGAGAGGGGAGTGAGCTGGGTTTTGCAGGAGAGGGCCCATTTGGACAGAAGGCAGTTCTGCTATTCCCCACAACCCCCCGCCACTAGGCAAGCCTGGCCACCTAGGGCGGAAGGTGCAGAAGCTGCTGTCTTCAGTCTTCTCTTGATGGGTCAGGCTAGGAAGCACCGACCTTCAGTAGCAGGAAGAATGTGTAACTTTGTGGGCGTAGGGGAATGTAGAGTCTGAAGATAAAATCCTAAACCCAAAAGACGGTTTCCCTGGCTTGTCACACTTGCTGTGTCCCCTGCATCTGTGCACTGGTGTTTCTGAGATCTAAGGTTTTCTTCCCCACCCCCCAGAAGGGTCCCCTTTGGTGATGTGTGATGGGTCTGGTGGGTCACAACCCCCTTTCTAGGATAGGCCAGGGATGGGAGACTCTGACTCCCCCCAGAGAAGCCCCTGCACGTTCAATTTCTCCATATGTTACCACACCCTTGCATGTTGTCAGTCCCTGCCTGCCCCACCCCTCCATTTCATATGCTCCTTGGCCAGTGGTTAGAGTCACAGAAGGAACAAGTCTTCATGGGTGTGCATATAGGAAACCCGCCCTGGAGCTTCTGCAGGCTCCCTAACGTGAACTCTGTATCCACACACTCCCCACCCCTCCCCACCCCACCCCTTCTCTTCCACTTCCGGCTGGCCTCCGAAAATGTACAGAGTGCTTCATTTTAAGAAGCACATAGGAAAACAAAAATGAAAGCATGTACTTGTGGTTTTGTAAGAAAACGCCATTGTTCATTAGAGAAACATTCTGAGGAGGCGAGATGACGTTGGAGTTCGCATTACAATAATTTTTGGAGCAAAGGGAGACATGATGGACGAACTAGGTCTTGCACATTGTTGGAGTGATGCATGCGTACATGGGGCTTGCTGGTTGCGCTGTTGTCTCCTTTTATTTCCATTTGGAACATTTCCGCAACAACCTTGCTGTAAAAGTGTATAGGATTCTCCTGGAAACTTTTTGGCTTGCGTGTAATTTTTGATGGTCTTCAATTAAGCTTCTCTACCTGCTTTGAGGTGCATGTCTGACTCTCAGACTGACGCGTGGCTCTTGTGTCCTTGCTTCTCTTGCTGCTTGTTGAAACAGATGTGCTTCTTCACGGACTGTTTTTTGAGGAATTGGAGGAACGTTCAGCCACCCCCAGGATGACCAGAATTCTATCCGTAGCATTTTACAAAGGTTTTGGGGTGCTCTTGTATAAGTAGTGATGTGAGCGTTGTTTTTATTGGGCAAGTGTTTATTGAGCATCTGTGTGTGAAGACCAGACAGCTGTGCGGAAGTGACGTGGGGGAAGGGCCCTGCTAGTGTCGAGAAGACACGTGAAGCTGGAAGGTGAGGCCCTGGGAAGAGGGAGCGTCCTGGGGCCCCATGGCATAGCGTGGAGGTGCCTTGTTCGGTCCCCAGCCATCTCACCCTGGCCCGATGTCCCGTAACACTTATAGTCCACTCAGACCCCTTTGCCTTTCCTTTCTGTTTTCAGGGTAGACCCTTTCGCCAGTCATTAAACTACCGAAGGGCAGGGAATGTTCAGTTTTTTGTGTGGGGGTCTCCAGCAGACCTGCAGCAAGTGGGAACAAGGCACTCCAATGGGAGGCCCAGGCATCCATGTGGGTACCATGGAAGGCCATCGCTGTCACCTGTCCTTGGAGCCCAGGATGAGAGCAGGTGCTGGAATGGAGTCGGAGGCAAGCTCGAGGGGCCAACGCTTGTGTGGTCCCAGCAGCCTCCTCCTCACACAGGCTCACCTGGAGGAGGCTCGAGAGCCCGGGGCAGCGGACGGCAGAGTGAGAAAAATTCTGGCCATGGAAGACCAGTTAGACCAGACCTCACAACAGCTCATCCCTAGTCCTGGGTGACAAGGGCAGGATCCTGTACAGACTGGCCTGGGGTATCACTGTTTCAGCCCTTGACATTGACCTTGATCCTTTTGAGGTGTCTTTGATGTCATGCTCTGCCTGCAGCCTCATCCTTGCCCTTCCAGCCTTCTCTGTCTGGCAGGAGTTGGCTTGTCCTGTGGGAGGCCTTTGTGGCTGGGAACGCAGGGTTTTAGAGTCAGGCTGGCAAGGGGTCAAGACCCAGGTCTTGCCTGCATTCAGGGATCGTGGTGCGGGGTCAGTGTTCGCTCCCAGGCTGACTTGAGGCTATCGGGAAGGGTTAAAGCTCTTGGTTAACGCTTGGGTGTTGCTGTTCTGCTTGATTTTCTATTTCTCAAACACTGCTAGAGAGTGCGGATTGGTGCAGTGGCTTTGGAAAACAGTCTGGCTTGAATGCCAAAAGTTCTGCATCCACGTACCCTGGCGTCCCACTCATTTTACACCTAGGGGTATACCCAAAGGAGTCTCGGGCATGTGGACTCTGGGAGACTCGTACAAGAATGTTCATAGCAGTTCTGTTCCCAACGGCAGAGACCTGGAAACAGCCCAGATGCCCATCAGTGCAGGAATAAGGATGAATGAGCTGAGATGTGGCCACACAATGGAATATTAGACAGCTGTTGAAATGGATTACCTGTGGCGATGTGAGGTGATGTAGATGAATTTTAGCAATTATAAATGCCAGGTAAAAAGAGCATGTGCTCCCGAAGAGTACATACAGCACCATTCCTTTTCTTACAACGTTAAAAGCGATAAAAATGTGCTTTTCAGGAATATTCATGGGTGAAGTAAAGCTGTTAAAAAAAAGGTGATTCAGGATAGAGGTGTCCTGGATGGGAGGAGGCAGGGCGGGATGGGGGCACCATCTGGTTAGATAGATTATCAGGGTCGGAGCCCATGTTCGGGGTGGTGGGTGTGCAGGTGGTTCTTACATTGTGAAAAGTAACTAAATGAAAGTGAGCCATGTGTGACCACAGAGGAGTGTCATGAGCCAAGGATTGTGATTAATAATTAACCCAGTTCTGTGCCTAGGGGGTCCAGCATACACGGCCCCCCAACCCTCACCTGCCACTGCCAAGTTAGTTGGAGCAAAGGCTATGATGACCTAATGTTCATGTGGAGGTAGGGGTCCCCTTTTCCAGAACCACCCTCCCCTGCTGCTGTCTCGCCTCACCCACGCCCCCCACCCACCCACCGCCGTCCGGCTCAGGCCTCCCTCTTCCACAAGGCCTGCCGGCTGTTGCAACCTTTGTGGCTTGTGGCTCGGTTCTTCCTTAACCACCTGTTTCCTGTGTGTCGAAGGGCCTGGCTAGAGGCGGCCTCACCCACCAATCATTTCCACATGTGTGTGTCTTTCTAACGAGGCGGTAGCTTGCACGAGGCCAGAGGTCGTGTTTTATCTCCTACCTTACAGGGCAGATTCCTCCCCAGCTCCCAGCCACTCTCCCCTTCTCCCCGTCACTAAAAGCAGCTCCAGCGTCCCCAGCGCTGCCGCTTACCCCACAGGGTTCCAGACAGTCGTTGCCAGCGAGGCGGGCCCTGGGGCCCATGTCCTCTCAGTGGGCAGTGTGGAGAGCCCTTTCTGGGAAGCCCGCCTGGGAGGCAGCAGCCTGCCTTTCTGAATGTTCTCGGTGCCCAGCTCCCTGACACCTGGAGCCGTGCTTGGAGGGGTGGTTCTTGTGGTTGGTCTGGCTTCTCAGTCTTGACTCTTGGGTCGTCTCTGTTGTCAGGTCATCTGTACTCACAGATTACTGTCCTTGTCAGGGCTGTTTTCATGGAACCCGCCCCCACCTCCATGATTTCTAGCTCTGCAAGGCGTGTCATGACCGCATAGTGAGGCCTGTGGGTTCGGTTAGGTCAGTGGGGCCTTCAACTGGCATCTGGACTCCCAGGAGCTGGCATTGGGTCCCACGCTCTACTCACCCGCTGCTGGCCTGGGTGTCACTTAACCCCTCTGAACCCAGCTAGTTCAGGGAGTTAGGACGGTGCCTACGGGCACCCGAGTTAATCAGCGTGGATGGTCAGCCAGCTGTGGGGAACCCTGTGTCCCGGGTGCTGTCACTTCCTCAGCAGCCGCATGAGCTCCGGAGTACCACTGTGGAGGAGTAAAGTCACAGCTCGGCCTGCCCTCAGCAGCGGTGACGCTCCCCCAGAATGGATTCAGGCCTGCCCTGACCCCCCGTGACCCAGCCTGATGCTGCCAGCCCTCAGCGGTCACAGCAACCCCCCGAGTGTCTAGAGAAGGCTCGCGTTGACGGTGTGAGATGAGATGAGCTTGCTCTTTCGGGGGTGGGGGTGCTTTCTCATGGCCTCGGTTTCTCCTTACCTTCCTGCCTTTAGCAGAGACCGGTGTGTCAGACACAGGGTTAGAGGCCCTCTGCAGCGGGGGCAGGCGGCAATGCTGGCCTAAGGGGCGCGGCAGAGGGGTAGGCTTGTGTGCACGCGGGGCGGCGGCCACAGGAGCCCCGGGGGGCAGCCAGCCTGCCTACCTGGAGCCAACGTGCAGCCTCAGTTTCCTGCGTCTCCACAGCCAGGGGAGCAGCAGTGTGACTGTGGGAGAAACGGCTTTCCTGCCTCCGCAGCCCCGGTGTGCCTCCCTGCCCCGGGGAGTGTGCTGTGAGCCAAGCCCAGTGCTGCAGCTTACCCCACGGCCACGGTCTTCCCTCGGGCCTGTGGCCCTGGCTGGGAGGACCCAGCACGTCCCACCTTTCTGTGTCTTTCCTCTCTGCTCCTGGGTGGGAGGTGGGGTTTATGACGGCCGGCTGCTGGCCTTCCAGCCTGCCTTCTCTCAGCTGCGTTCATTCGGGAAACATTTACCCGGAGCGCCGCCACTGGGCCCAACCAGAGCTCCACTCCTGACTCTGAGCTCACTCTCAAGGCAGGTGGGTGCATGGCCGGCTCAGCCATGGGTCCATGTTCACTCACTGTCACGTCCCTGACTCCAGCACGCCGCCTGGAATAGACCCAGGCTTGGTGAATACGTGTTCAGTGAGTTCCCTGATGAGCGTACGAGTGAGACAGCGGATGTAAAATGGGCACCGGCCCCAGTGACCAGGAGATGCTATGTCCCCACTGGACCAGAGTGAGCTCTTCTCCACACACCCTGCATAATGTGGGCGCCGGCAGTGGGTGCTCGGGCAGTGTGCGTGGATGAGTCTCATTGTCATTGGCTTGGCCTGGGAGAGGCCGCCTGCTGCGTGGCGGGTCAGGCACAGACCGTCATCCTGCTTGACTTGAGTTCAGAAACAGCTGGTGAGGGTGCCTTTGTCTAGAAGTGTAGGCGCTCAGCTAGCCCCGCGGGGAGCCGGAGCAGCTGGCCAGCCTTGTGACCAGGTGCTGGGGAGGGTCTGCGTGCCTTCGTTTTCCCACCTCCTCCCAAATGTTCTTTGGTTTTGGTGGTCGTCACACCCAGCTTATCCACAGCTGAAGGAAAGCACCCTCCCGGCCCCCGCCCCAACCGGTCTTCACATCCTCAGTGCAGAAAGGCAGGGCGCGGTTTCTGTGCCTGTCCTGTAGGGATCCTCGCTTGGGCCGTGCACACAGTGAGCCCCCATGCCAGCCTAGCTCCTCTGACAGACACGAAGCGAGCCCCTCCTGGTGCCATGCCCTGGTTGAGGGGGAGCCGTGGGGAGGGAGATGGCCAATCCACATCCCAGGGAACCCACAGCCTGGTAAGAAGGCTTCAGAAGTGAAGCTGGTTTGGCAGAGGAAGCCCAGTCTGCAGCCTCATAACGAGGGACTAAGAATTGCTGGTCCCTTTCCTCTCGTCCCCACAAATATGTATGCCACAAGCGGTTACAGCAGGGAGTGTCCCCGCAGCGTAGCTCAAGCAAACCTCACTCATCGACGGGGGCACTCTCTGACTCAGCCCTGGCCTCCAGGTCCTCACCATGGCACTCCAGGTCCATACGACCCGTCCCCCTGTGCCTGGTATCCAGGCTCAGAGTCTTTGTAAGCCCCGTGTCCTGACGAGTTTCCTGTGTGAGAGCTCCTGGGCTTCCTCAGGCGCCAGCAGGGGCTGTCTGACCCTGGAAATGGCCCCACTCTCCACGTGCGTCGTGCTCAGTAGGACCACAGCACATTCTCGCCGCAAGACTTTCCCCCTTGCTGGTCCCTGTGGCTGGAATTCTCCCATTCGTCATGTCCCCCTGTCTCCCACCCTCTCCACTCACGTTTGTCCCACCATCACTTCATCAGTGGGGTGGGGTGGGGCTTCTTTGGCTACCCGTCTGTAATTTCTTTCTCCTTCACTCTTGTCTTGTCTGCTTAGTTTTCTTAACCACTTAGTATTTCCTGGCACATACATCTGATACATTCACTGACCTCTTCATTGTTCTCATTTACTGCCTTATCCCCACCAGCCGAAGTTGTCATCGATCAAACAGATCTTGCCCTGGCAAATAGCCAGCCAGCCAGGACCTGGGGATCCAGAAGGCTAGCTCCTTAGGCCTTCTGACTGTTGTTCGTAAGCAAGGGTCTATTGACCTCTGGATGAAGGGTGAGGCTGGGTTCAGTGGGCAGAGGTCCTGGGGCCTCTGTTCTCACCAGACCTTCCTTCCCTGTGGTCAGTGGCTTTGGTTTAGCCAGCGGTTAGTGAGCATCTGTGGACAGCAGGTGCAGGAGGCCTGGGGTGGGGAGGGGGGACTCGGAGAGGAGCACCTTACAACACTCCAAGACCCTGAGGCTCCCAGTCACCTTGAACTGACTGTGGGGCTACACGGAGCAGGAGCTCAGGGGGACCCAGAGGAGAGAGTTATTTCCAGCCAAGGAATCTGGGTACAGGGTGGCATTGGACATGAGTGCTGTAGCATGGTGAGGGTTGCCTCCGGTGCTGGGGGCGAGGAGGTCGAGCTACCGCCAACCCCTGGTCCAGCTGCCTTGAAGTCCATACCATCTGTTGAGATTTTCACTTCCTGCTAAAACATTACCCATTACAGACTTGTCATTTCTTAACCTTCTTCCTCCCCAGTTTTTCAACTGTGTCCTGAGCTGCCCTCCCCCAGTTTCCTGCTATAGAATGCATTTTTGGTGATAGGGGGGGAAAAAAAAAAAACCTCCCAGAGTTTCTTGCTCTCTAGATGAAGTCTGGCCGTCAGTTGCAAACTCCCGTAATGATGAGAAGTGACTGGTTCTTACAAAATTTGTTTGCTTGTACTGTGTGTTTGTTGTTATTGTCATTCCCAGGTGGTGATCTATGTGATGGGAACACGTTTTCAGCCACCAGCATGACCCCTGTCCATACTCACATGCCTGGATGGCATCTGTTCTTCTTTGTCCCTCTGTAGCTCAGTGCCACCTCTTCCTGAAAGCCTTCCTGGATTTGCCTCTGTTGTTGTGCCTCAGTTCAGATGCCTCATATTCCCTCTGGCTGGCGAGTCTGTCCCCTGGGTCTTTCTCCCAGGCTCTTGCACGTGCACCCGGGACACCCTCACTGCTTTTTGCAGGTTTGCTGAACTTGTCTGTCTGCATATCATAGATTTGAGGACAGAGATCTTCTCTGTGTAGCCCCCTACCCCCCCCACACACAGCAGCACACCACCTGACCACCCTTAGGTGCCCAGAAACTCAGTGGTGCCAGAGAGAGAGGGATCGGCTGCCCTTCTGTTCTGCCGTGGGGGGATGGATGTGTGGAAGCCTGGCTGACTTGGGAGCATCGACACTCACCTGTGGGGTGGTGTGATGGCCTGGCTTCCCTGCCTGCCTTTCCCTGCCCTCACAGGTCCCAGCAGGCTGCCACGTGCAGCCGGAGGCTCCTGGGTACTCTGTGCCCCTCCTGCTCTGACTTGTATCCTGGGAGCGTGGGAGCCGCCATAGCACCCGCAGGCAGTGGGGGATGGCTTCCAGGGTGTGGCACCAGCTCTGGCCCTGCCCTGGCTGCTAGGGGAGGGGGTGGAAGAGAGTGGGACCCGGCGGACACACAGACGCCATGTGCCTCCAGCCCAGCAGCTTGCTGGGACAGGGGAGAGCCACGCCTTTCCCCCGATGCTCTGTGGGCAGGCCCAGGGCGGAAGGTGCCCAGGAAGTCAGTCTGGGACTCCCACTTGCTGGGGATGCAGGGGAGCAGTTGGGTCCCCTGGACCAGGTGGCGTTGGTGGCTGCTCCAGCCTTCCCTTTATGTGCACACGTCCGCGGCACTCTGGTCAACAGATGGTGCCGGTATGAGCCCCACGCCCTCCCTTACCTACCAGTCAACAAATATGTCAACTCTGCCAAGAAGCTTGAAGAAAGGTTCTCCAGGTACTGGCGCACGGCTGTACAATCCCTTGCTGCCATGAAGGGGGGCTCCCCGTGTCAATGCTAAGCACCAGTGCTGATGTTCGTGCTGGGGAGACAGCACAGGGCAGCTCTGAGCCACTCCAGGCAACGAGTGTGAGGACAAGACCACCCCTCTCTCCCCTGCGGCCCCTCCTGGAGCACAGCCCTGGGTGTGGGAGGCCCTCCGTAGACGCTGATGGAGGGCAGTGAGCTCCTTGCTGGAGCAGGAAGAGCTCCACGGCAGAGTCAGAGGAGAGACCTGGGTTTCTAGACCCAAAGGTGATGCAGCACCTCTGTGACTTTCCTCTCTGGGCCTCAGTTTCCCTGCTCTGTAGGTCATTTGGGAGGCTCTTTCTATTTCAAGAGCTGGTCTCACTGGCCCCCTGCTGCTGGCTGGGGTCTATCGGCAAGGCCATGTGTCCCTCTGCTGGGCCATCTGGGGCCCCGTGCCCCCGCCCCCTGCACCTGTGGTTGCCGTTGTTCCCTAGAGCCCTACTTCGGGTGCTGGTGACAGGCTTGTATTTACCATGTGAAGTGGTTCCTGAAACACCATTTATGGGCAGAAATTGTTCTCAGAGGAGCTGAATGCAGTGCCCTCCCCATGCTTCCGGGGCTCCCCCACCACCTTTTTTGGGCCAGGAGCTCAGAACAGGCACTTCCCAGCATCAGATAAGATGGGTCCTCCCACAGAGAGCTCCCCAGGCGTCACACCAGCCCTAGAGGGAAGGGGACAGGCATTTGTGGGGACACTTGAGCGTCCTCCAGCCCCATCCCTGTTGGGTTTCCCCTGGGTTCTTCCAGGCCGTGTGGGCACTTGCCCGTGTTCGGAGTTGGCCACCCTAAGTTAGTAACTGCATAAAAGTGTGCTGTGTTCCTCTGTGTCAGCACCGCGTCTCCTCTCCCAGTTCCCCTCCCCCAACTTTGGAGGGAGCCAGACATCCCTTAGAGATGGTCCCTGTCCTAGAACAGAGGAAGGTGCGGCTCAGAGAGGAACTGTGGCCTGCCTGAGGTCACACAGCAATTAGCTCTGCCTGCACACAGTGGTGATTGCATTTCCAGGGGCTCCTTCCCACAGGTCTGCTCCTCGATCCGCTCGGAGGAAACACTTGTTTCCCTTTCTATGAACAAAGCGCGGTCTTAGTTTGTTTTTGTGAACAGAGCCATGGGGAGAGGCCGCTACGAACACGAACACGGGGGCGGGTGGTTTTCTCCTGCTGCTGTAAGCCCGGGTGGCCCCAGCAGGTAGCTTTAAATCACCAGCTGCTTCGATGTGGTGTGGCTTAGTTAGGAGAGCCCGCGCTGTCAGGCTCGTGCAACTCTGCGCGGGTGTCAGGCCCTGGGGACCCCGGAGTAATTGAAAGGGGTTAGAACAGATGGATTGAATCTATCAGCAGCTTTACATGACAGCCTCTTAACATAAAGTACTTCATTACCACTCGTTTTGCCGGGGCTCCCTGCCCCAGCCACAGGGAATGCGCTAGGAGCCAGAGCCCCTTGTCCAGATGGGATTACAAGCCCGTGGCCCCATGGGCCCAGGCTTTGAACGGCCGGCTGAGGATAAATCATCAGGCTTGCACCTCCTCCCAGCAGTTCAATTAGAAACTCATGCTCTTGGCAGTGATACCCCAGAAAGCGTGCTGGGGCGCATGGTGTTGGAGTCAGGTCCCTATTGACCTCAGATGGGGCAAAACTGTGGGAAGCAGGATTTGCTGGGGGTTGGGGGCAGCAGGCTATGGGTGCCGTGAATCCCCATGGAAGGTACAGGCCAGCCTCACCAATAACGGAGTACTCTGATTTGGGCCATGGGGCAGGTGGCATGGTCCCGGGGAGAGCTTACTACCCAGAGTGCCATTCCTGGCCCCCGCTCTGACCCCACCATGAAGCCTCGTTGCCAGCACCATGTCCTGGTTCCCTCAGATTGGAAATTCTGATTCTTTTCCTGACCACCTCATGGGACTGTGGGGAGCAGGAAAGAGATGGGACCCTTTCTGTGGTTGGGCGTGTGTCTGGCAAGGCCAGGCTTTCGGGCAGTTTTTGTTTTGACCGAGGAGTATCAAAGGGTGTTATGGAACCCTTCTGGGCCAGACCTGGGTATGAGGTGTTGAGATGCGTCGCTGGGAGGACAGTTCTTTGGTGACATGAGCATAAACAGTGAGGAGGACATGTGTGCGGAGGACCCAGACACTATCCCCGCTCTGTGGGTCTGCCTGGGGTGCTCCATGAGCATCTGAGCCTTGTGGAGTCCCAGATGTACATCCTCTGCGTGAACCCTCACTGGTGTTGTGCACCCCCCGGCAGGGTTCTTGCTGTGGGGGTTAGACGTGTCTTCTCGTATAGGGCACTGTAATAGACCCTGGGAGCATTGGAATTCGGGCGGTACCTTTCTTGTCAGACTCGCTTCGGTAGTGTAGGAATTTTAAATGAAACTTGTTTTGCTTTGTTTGCTCTTAGAACAATCATATTAGGGAATTAACAATGGGAAAGCATGGCACATCCAAAGGAGCATTACAGACTCACTATGAGATGTTTTAACTTTCGTTAACACCTGTAGGCTGGTGAATCTTAAGGCCTACGGCTGCTGGTTTTACCAGGTTTCCAGACAAAGACAGTTGAGTTACTTCGATCGTGGTGGTGGAGCAAAGGAGATGGTTTTTAGGACCTGATTCCCCCATTAGTGAGAAAGAGACAGTTGAGTTACTTCGATCGTGGTGGTGGAGCAAAGGAGATGGTTTTTAGGACCTGATTCCCCCATTAGTGAGAAAGAGACAGAGAAGATGCCTCTTCCCTTAAAAAAGGAGAATTTTTTATTTTTATTTTATTTTTTTTTTTAGTAGGTTCCATGCTGGGTGTGGAGCCCGATGTGAGACTTAAACTCAGAACCCTGAGACCGAGACCTGAGCCGAGGTCAGGAGTCAAACACTTACGGGAGGACTGCGTCAGCCAGGTGCCCCCATTTAAAAAAAAAAAAAAATTTTTAATATGAATTTTGAGAAATCTTTTCTGGTCAGTCTAATTTTGTCAGCTGACATTGTAGCAGCTTTTCGCTGCCTCTGAGTGGTGGGTTGTTGTGTGGCAAGGCAAAATGCGAAAGGACCACAGACGTGGGCAAATGAAGCATTTGGAATTCAGGGGAAAGAAAGTTGCATGTGCTTCATGGCATCAAAGGTAGCTGGGTGGAGGAGGTGATACTTTCTGTGAGCTTTGGAGGATGAATAGGATTCTGACTGGGAGGAGTACAGGTTAGGGATGTGAGGGGAAGAAAACATGCCCCACTGGGACCTGCAGAGTGTGTGGGACGGCGTAACCCAAGACTCGGCTTGCTGGCCACATTCAGCAGTTTAGCCATCTCTGTGCTTTCTCCTTCTCCTCTGGGACTCCTAAGTATTCTGCATAGCCCAGCTCAAAAGCCACCTCCAGGAAGCCTTCCCAGACTTGCCTGGGTAGGGTTTGGCAGTGTTCCTTGCGCTGTGTTGCTCTGACCCCTGCCTTCTGGGCTATGATTTTCTACCTCCCTGCCTTTCCATTCAGGCTGAGAGTGCTCACCTCACAGCACAGTGCTCAGTGTGTGACTTCTGAGGATCTGAACCACAGACCTAGAGGCGGCAGGGTACATGCTTAAAGCTGATGCCATGTGTGTTTCTGATTTTCAGTGTTGACTCTGAGAACACGGCCAGGTCCATACAAGGCTCTTTGTCTCTTTGGCTGTGTGGAAGGCACATTTTTGCTATTCAGACTATCCCGACCTCCTTGGTAACCTTGTGGATGCCTCTGCTGGGTGATTGTCTGCACTTTTCTGGGATCCCCCCTCATTTACTCAGCATCAGCTCCTGGTCAAACCCCTATGGAGGGTCTCTTGTGATTCCGACAACCTGGCCTTTGACAGCACTTATTTTGTCTTTCTGGCATAATATCAAGCCATAAAACTGAGTTTCATTTGGAGGGGAGAAAAAGAATTCTTTCAGTGTCTTCGTAACACCTGTGTCCTTGATCCTGCAGTCCCAGTGTGCACGCACACGTACATGTACACAAGCGTTTCCACCCCGAAACTTCTCCGGGACCTTGTGTCTCTTCCACCATGAGAGAAGATGACCTTTCTGCTTGGGCGGGCGCAGAGGTCCAGATGGGCCCTGGCAGGATTGTGAGACTCTTCAGGGAGGCCCTTACACTGCCCCAGGTAGCGGATGGAACTTTCCTGGGACCCCCTGAGCCCCGATCATCAAGGGCCTAGTGCTCAGGAGCCCACCCCTCCCCCCAGGGCCTCCAGCCTCCATCCCCAGGATGCAGCGGGGACTGTAAATGAGCCCTCCCCACCCCCCGGCCCCCAGTCCGGGGTCACCGGGGTCCTACCAGCTGGCACCTGCTCTTCCCAGCTGAGGGAGGCTTTGCGTTTCCTGGCGGGAGATGCCAGAGTGCACTTCGATGAGGGAGCAGGGGCTGGTGTTCTAAAAAAATGGAAGTGAAATCCCGTCATTTTCCTCTTGGATACGTGGTGAGTTGTCTCAAAGGAAAAGATGATTTCTGGGAGCCTGTCATTGCACGGCTCAGTCGCTGGCAAGCCGATGCGGCCAACACAATCTGAGAAGCCAGGTCACAGGATAAAATAGCGTCATTTAAGGGGGTACAAGCCCCAGGATCATTAGAAAATGTTGGGCAGTGCCCTTGTCATGGTGGCTGTAGGAAAGAATGTGCTGTCATTTTGGTAGCTTCTCTCTGGGTTTCTGACGTGCCTTCAGGACTGCCCATGCAGTCGTGTATCCCTGGTTCAGGCATCGGTCATGGTCTCAGGAGCCAGGATGAGTGCTGGATCTCCCCGGACCTAACCGGCCCCCGGGATCCACTCGTAGCCACCGTGCGGAGGTGCCCCTCCTCGATCACTTGGCTCGTCATCCATTCCTTTGTATTTTGAGGTGTTGGGGCTGTTTTCGGCCCTCCATTTACTATGTTGCCGTTGACAATGGTATTGTGAGGTGGACTGTTTACATGCACTGGGTACGTGCACTGATGCCCAGGGGTCATTGGAGGGGTTTTAAGGGGCCTGAGCTGTGTCCCCCTATTCCTAAACCAAGAGAAGAGGTCCTGAGAGAAAGCATGGGCTCATTCTGGTTCTTCCAGGACATTCGGCTGCCATCGGTGGACAGGTGCACTCTCCGTAAGTCCTGAATAGGGACTGGCCAGAATGGAATTGGGGGCCCAGCTTCCACCGGGACCTCACAGTTTAATGGAGTGACTGGACAGAATGCAGCAAATGAGCTTCATCTACAAGCCCTGGGGAGCAAGGGGGTCCTATCAGGCCCCTGCTGGAGTCCATCCCTGGTCCCTCTCAGCCCCTGCTGCGCTGCCTCAGGCCTCTGACTCCCCCCTCACTGTGTCCTCCTGCCTCTAGCAGGGCAGCCCTGTCCACAGGGCAGTGACAGGGCCCTCCGGTCTTTTCATCCTGAGACTTTGCTGGTACCCGCCTAGTGCAGACGTTCGGGAAACCTTGAACGTCCCCGAGAGGAGTGAGGTGGGAAGAGGTTTGAGGAGGAGGGCTGGGGACTGAAGGGGTGCCGAGGGTGTAGCCTGACCTTGTGGCACCAGCCCACATTGTGGCCCCGGGCTCCATGGTGGCTTCAAAGATCAGCAGGACAAGCATTTGGTGTCACCGGTGGTGAGGCCATGCTCCTGGGTCCAACAGGGCCACCCGCTTAGTTGTAATCAAGTGTGAGGTGTGTGCGTCCCCCGGTCACCTCTGGAATCTGCTCATTAGCATCTTCTGTCATCCTTCCTGTCCCTAGCTGTGCTCCAGGACCCGTGAGGCCCAGAATGGGGCTCCCCCTCCGGTTTCCTGTGTTTTCCCCCCATTGAATACATTTGTACTTGCCGGGAGAGAATTCTAATAGGAAGGGAGTGTTTTCCTCCCACTCTGCTCCCTGGTTCTGTCCTCAGAACTTCTTCCCAGCCGTGACACTCTGCGTTCTCACCCTTGGGTTGCTGCTGAAATCAGGAAGCTGGGAATCGGACCGGGGCCGGGATGTCGTCAGGGGGAGCCTCCAGGCCTGTTGACACCATGTGCAAACACAGATGCGCAGCCCTCGGCACCGCCAACTGGGGCGACAGACGCTCCCTGCGGAGTGTCCTGGCCTACCCCATGGCTCCCCCAGCAGGTAGGGCTGACAGTCCCGGGAGGAACTTCAGAATTCTGGTAAGATCCAGCTTCTGGATTTGTAGCCTGGCTGGTGTCCAGGGGCTCTCTCCCCTTCTTACATCACAGAGCACTTTCCAGCCCTCCGCCACTGAGAATCCGCTACGCCAGCCCTCCTCTCCCCCATTCTCCGGACTCTGGGTTTGTTTACAGCAGTTACCAATGGGATCCTTCCAGGAGGCAGTTAGTTTATGAAAAGAAACATCTGGGGCTTCCCCAGCATCTTATGTTAGGATCTGAGAACACACTCAGAGGAGGGGACCAGGGGAGGTGCAGAGAAGAGGTACAGAATCCCTCCCGGATCTCCCGAGTTAACCTTTTGTGTCGTGTCGTGTGTCGTCGTCCCCCCCCAACCCCCGTTCCCAGAGACACGCCCCCCCACCCCCGTTCTCCACAGAAGGGGGGGCGTGTCTCTGGGAAAGCCGCACCCTGAGTCTGACTCTTCCCTCCTGCCCATCAGGCCCCAGGGATGCGGTGACAAGATGAAACTGCGTGGAGATTCGTGTGTGCCCCTTTCCCTCCTCTTTGCTTCTGCCTGTGACTGCCTTTTGCTTCTGCTCTTTGCAGAGGTCTGGGTTGGCACCAGGAGGGCTTGCTGGCAAGTTAGAGGGCTGCTCAGAGCACACCCCTGGGCTTGTGTTCTCCATCCTGGCTCTTTCTCACCCCACGCTGCAGGCCGGGGTGTGACCAGGTGCCCGCCGAGCCGAGCTGGCCAGAGTCAGCTGCGGCCTGCACAGTGGCTTTCTGTTCTGATTCCCAGGAGGGAGGGTCTCCTTGTCAGCAACCACCTCACGTCCCCACTAGATGGAGGGCCTGGCCTGTCGCCTTGGAGGCCCTGCCACCCTGAGGGGACGATAGATGTATTTTCTCGGCTTTCCTCGGGGACTGACTGCCACCGAGTCCTCTTGTCAGTGGTGTTGGGGAGTGACTGATATGTCCTGGGCATGACAGCTGTTAGTCACATGTGGCTGTTGGGGCCTCCGTGTGTGGCTGGTGTGACTGAGGAAGTGAAATTTTCCTGACATTTGAAAACTGACACTTGATTCGGTCATTGGAAGACTTTTAAGTGTGTTGGGAAACTACTTTTTTCAGATCAAGTGTTTCCAGTGAAAATTTAGCATCTGAGTTGACACGGATTGTGGGTATGATCTTAGTGGATTCTAGAGACCTTGGTACCAGAAGAGAATATAAAATATCTTGTTCATGATTTTATGTTGGTTGTATGGCAAAATGATAATATTTTGGATATGTTGGCTTAACATATTATTCGAATATTTTCATACACGCAAACACACCTTTTTTTCCTTATCCTTTTTAGGGTAGCTACAAGAACATTCGAAATTAATGTGTGCCTCATATTGTATTTCTACTGAATAGCTCTGTCCATGCCCTCACACCTTGGAGCCTGCTTTTGCTGAAAATGTGCTTGGCGGGCCTGTAGGGAGAAGGTTAGTGTGTCACGAGTGCTTTGCGCCACAGGATTAGATCTTAGGAGACCCACATGGTGGTGGTGGTGGTGGTGTTTGAAAGAAACAAATTTAAAAAATCATCAGTTCATAAAATAATACTTCTTGATTGCACAAGGGACACATTTCTTGTGGGAAAATTAAAAACACTGACGTGAAATACTCTGGGGAGAAGATACGTGGTTTTTCTAGCAATGGTTTGTAGCAGTGTTTCCAATGATCTTTTGCTGAGATAATCATTAGCATAAAAATACCACCTTGTTATTACTGGAGAATTCTTCGAGATGATTTCACATTGTGTCTCCTTTGTAAGCGTGAGCACCCAGTCATAGCTCTGGTGCTCCCAGACACTTGGACGGTGGGAGAGGGAAACCAGCCCGGGCTTCCAAAGGGACTGTAGCTGGTTGGACAGTGACAGCAAGTAAATCTTCCAGAAGCGGGGCTGAGTCCTTGAGTTCAGCGTGGAGGCAGAGTAGCGACTCCGTGACGGAATGTGCTTAATCTGACCTGGAGTCCTTCCTTTTGCTGGATGAGTGAGCTAGAAAGTAGATTTTGCTGATTTTATTCTCTGTGTGTGTTTTGCCCCAGGGAGAGACTGTGGAATCTTTTGGCGCGAGCATTCTGTTGAGAGACTGTTTTGTATGTGTGTTGACTTCTTCGGGGCCTGAGGCGGCTCTACAACTCATGCTTCTGTCTGGCACGGGCACTTGCCAATGAAGATGTGTTTGAGAGACCATTAGCCTCTCACATGGTGACCTGCAACCCCAGATAATAAAAACGTTCACCGGCATTGAGTGGAAAGCGGTCCGGTGTGTTTGAGTCTGCATCCGCTCCTCTCCCCCTGCCCCTAATCTGGTGTGGACAGGAACCATGGAAAGACACTGAGGGGGGAAGAGAAAATCACTTTATGTACATTTTGAAGGTATTGGCCTCTCCGGGCATGCTTGCCAAGGCTACCACTCTGATCTGACGATTTGGACATCGTTCTGGGCTGTTCAGCTGGGCCCCCACGGTGTTAGAGGACTGTGTGATTGTCCCTGTTTTCTTCCTCAGGGCTAGTTGCCATTATACAGATTACAGAGATGTTCGAGTTCACCTGGTGCAATAGAGTGACGCTGGAAAGAAGCTGTCTTGCTGGAAACACTTTTCCAAAAGGCATCAGAGAGGAGCACCTGGCTGGCTCAGTCAGTTACGCACTTGCCTTCGGCCCAGGTCATGATCCCCAGGTCCTGAGGTCTAGCCCTGAACTGGGCTCGTTCAGCAGGAAGTCTGGTTGTCCCTTGGCCCTGCTTGTGCTGTCTCTCTCACTCACTCTCTCTCAAGTAAATAAGTAACGAAATAATCTTAAAAAAAAAAAAAAAAGGCACAGGAGGCGCTTCGGTGAAAAATTTCTATAGTGACCCCTTTTGTAATCTTTTCAGACCGAGAATACTTAGGGAAACCTACCCCCTTCCTTGTCTTCTGTAAAATGAGACTTTAATCTTCCGATTGGTGAAAAGGCACGTCTGGGCGGAGAAGATGACCTGTCCTGAGAAGTGCTCTGGGAAACAGGTGCGGGGGCTCTGCACGTCAGAGCAGGCACGCTCCACTGGGGGAGCTTGTTAAAGACCCCAGACATGGGGGCATGACTGATGGCTGGTGCCTGGGCCCTTCTTTCAAAGCCCCTTGGTGTGAGGGCCAGAAGGCAGCTCATTTCCTCGAGCCTCCTTTAACGGGTGCAGATTAGCTGTGATTTATCCCCTCCCCCGGGGGCGCCGCTGCTGTAAATGAGGGAAGTCTCCTCATTTATAGCTCGTCCCAAATGCTAGGATCCTGAATCACCAGGTTATAAAGACTCCGTAGTCTCTCTCTCATCTTGGCTCTGTACTTTTTTTTAATTGCACCAGCAAACCATACAATAAACATAAAGACCTCTCTTAAAAAGAAACTTAGACCTAATCCTCTATCCTTGGCCTGCAGTAGGTCTCTCTGCATTGGCAGGCGTGATTTTTATGTGTTAGTGATCAAGGCGGAAACGTACTTAACTTGGGCTTTCCTCGTTTATTTATGTCCTAAATATTCCTTCCTATTTTAGAGGATCCTCAGACTTAGCACTTACTGGCCGCACGCTTATCCAGGGACAGACTGTAATTTTCTTAGTCATTCTTTAATTTTGTTTCCTGTTCTTAATGGTATCTTTTCCCCTTTGTTTCTGTAGGAAGTTCTCCAGCAGCTGATCGTAATGAATTTGCCCAATGTCTTGATGATTGGCAAAGACCCACTGTCTGGTGAGTGGCAGCTGCCCCCTGGGGTGCCCGGGCAGCGCCGTGGGCTCTGAGCAGCTGCTGGACACACAGCTCTGAGCCAGCTTGGTGAAAACACGGGATCGTTTGGGTGAGCTTCTGGAAGGGTGGTTTACTCCCCAGAGGCGTGAAGCCAAGAGTGTATTTTTTCCCTTACGAATGAGTCCTCCCAACCCCTGGACCCCTTGTTTGCAAGTGCAGAGGCAGGCGAGCCCACTGCTCTCTCTGGAGTTGCTGGGGGTCTCTCCGTAGTAAGTACGGAATCCACGCCATCTTACCTGTTGGCAAGAAGATCAGAGTATTTTGTGGGAACGAACGTCCCTTCCTCGGGGATCCCGACATGCTTTCATTGACCCCAAGTTGGATCTCTCCGGTATGTTCTGTCTTGTTTCAGCTTTCACACCTTCCGCTGGTCTCTGGAGACCAGCGTTGGGCAAGGTTTCTAAGTCCTGGGCTTGGACCCTCGGTGTGACTTTGAAGGACTGAAGGAAATGTCCTTCCGGACACCTTCCAGGAAAGCAGAGCTTAGTTCATACCTGCCAGCTAACTCACCGAGTGAGTTGAAGAGGGTGATGGATTTTTTTCCTGGCCACAATCGTGTGCCTTGACCCGCACTTGACGTCAGTGTGCAGGCCCCGGGACAGTGTACTCGCTGGCTGGGACTTGTTCTGGTGAGGACGTGGCTGGCGTCTGTCTCTAGCCTACTAGAATAGGTGAGGGTCCAGGAGTGCAGGAAAGGCCCCACACAAGAGTGGCTTTTACAGAAAAGACAAGCTTTCCTCTGTGGTGTCTCCTCACCCTGTTCCCACTGGCATCTGGCCCCTTTTGCCCTTTTCTTATGAGAGTAGCTGGTGTTGCCTCATGACTGAAGGAAGAGAACCCTGAGTGACCGGCCCAGGACAGTCCCCACAGAGAAGCCGTCTCTGAGTGCCGTGGCCCCAAGAGCTGCCGTCGTATCTGGAGGCACCGAGTCAGGACCACGGAGCATCAAATCACTTTGCTCGTGGCAGGTGTCCTTAGGGGCCCCGCTGGCTGGCGTGTTGCCTTGTCTCTGCGTGAGCCAAAAGGAAGAGGTTTCTTGGACCTCCCCTTGATCACTAGCACTGTGGGCCGTGAACATTCACAGCCTTGCACAGTGATGGCTTTGCAGAGGCCGCCCTGGCCCACCTGCTGGCCCACCTGCTGGCTCCTGGCAGCGAACACCCTTCCCTGCTCTGTGCGTTGGTAACAGGGAGCCCTTGGTTCGCCTTGGCCCTGGCTCTGCCTTTGGGTCATCTGGCTTTATTTCAGGGTTCCCCCAGGTTGAGGATGCCAGATGCAGCCCATTCTAGCCATAGCCCCGGGCCCCAAAGGCAGTTGGCACTCCCGTGTTTCTATGGTAACATCAGGAAAGTGGGGGGTCTGCTTTGCTGTGCAGAATTGTGCTTCCTGTCCTGATTTATTTGGCGGCTGGTTTTATAGGGGTGGGGAGAGGTGCCTGTGGGAGGTTGGTGGTTCAAACTTAGTTCCGCTATTCTGTCCGCTTTGGGGGAAGCCAGGGGTGTAAGGTGAAGAGGCAGGTGAAGCAGCAGGAAAGAAGGACGCTCCCTCCTCGAGGCTCTGGTGAGCCTACCACGTGCCGGGCATTGTGTATGTGTTAAAACATGGGAATGGGATCGTGCTTCTGGGGTGCAGCTGTGCCATCCCACTTACAGATGAGAAGACAGAGGCCCGTGGGGTCTAAGTGACAAGCCTGCGGTTACATGGCCTGTTAGCAGACCCTAGAGCCTGAGCTTCCCGCCTGTGTCACACGCAGACAGGCCAGGTTGGGCCAGGATTTGACCCTTTTGACCTACAGATGTGGCTGTGGCATATGGTTCAGCCTGACATTAAACACATCCCCCTCACCCCCCACCCACATCCAGCCATCCCGTCACCCCGTTGTGCCGTGTAATTTGCCTACCCTGCCTCTGGTGGGGTCCCTCCTCTTCCCTTTTCGTGCCCTCCCCACTCCCTTTCCTGCTGCCACCTGGAAGCCTGTCCTCCAGAGGCCCCCCCCTCCCAGCCACCTCCACACCCTGGGACACTGGCTCCAGCCTCTCCCCTAGCAGAGTCTCTCTTCCAGCCTCTGAACCACATGGGCCCAGAGGGGGCTATCTATACGCAGAGGACCCGGGTCCCCACTTCGGGTCTGGTGCAGAGCAAAAGAATCTACATGGGTATGGACACTGTGACTTGTTTTCGAAATTGCTTTATTGAGCTATAGTTTCGTGCCATCACATTCGCTCCCCCTCAGGATACAACGTAGTGATTTTTTTGTTGTAAGTGTATAGAATTGGGCAGCCTTCACCATCATTCAGGCTTAGAACATTGTGGGGCGGCTGCTTTTGAGGCTGTGACAGGTGAACGGAGTGTCCCTAGCACCGAATAGAGTCAGTACCCATCCGTCGAAAAGGTGGTGTCACCAGCTCTGACGGACAGGCCGGGAAGAGAGCGTGCATGTTGGCCTGGCAGCAAGCTCAGGGGGGCCTCCGGGCCGGCCTGACTCCCCGTGGCTTCAGCAAGCTCTGCCCGGGGGGCTGGGGCCGCCTCACCCCGCCGTCACCGCGGGGAGCTGTGAGTTGGGTGCACGCTTGGGTAGTTCTGACAGGTCCCAGGGCCTCTGAGAACAGGGGAGGTTGGCAAGGGAGGCCCGCCAGCGAGAAGACACAGAGGCATGTTTATGGAATAGTGTGTTCTGTCTTAAATTTTAAAACATAGATGAGTGAAGAGGCATTTTGGGTTTCTTTTTAAATGAAGAACAAAGCCTTTTGGTTTCTTTTTTGTGTGGTTGCCTAGAAGTGGGTTTGGGAGTTGGGAGGGGTGCTGCCTTTTCACTAATGCTGCCACACATATCTTAGGGGCAGGTCTGTGCTCTTGCTGGCTGGTGGGGGAACCGTACTGTTACTTACAACGTTTCACAGTTCGTGGTTTTGTTTGGTGGGTGGGGGCTTTTTTTTTTTTTTCTTTTTTGGCAAATGCACCTCAGTGGAGCCTGGTGCCAGGGGCGGGACAGAGCCCAGCAAAGTGTCTAGTCAGACACACATACACACACACACACACACACACACAGTGACACCCATCCCGAGACACCAAGCATTTGCCCCCAACCTCCGACCTAGGGAAGGAAGATGTCATAATTCCTACTATTAAGAGATTTTTTCTGTGTATAGAACCTGTCACACCCATTGAACAAAAGGATGTTCTCTTTTTTTTTTTTTTCTGCCTTGGGTGGGATTCAGGGACAGCTCCATGAATGTGAGGAAGAACTTCATATACTTTAAATTGCTTTTTTTTTTTTTTTTAATTTTATTTTTTATAAACATATATTTTTCCCCAGGGGTACAGGTCTGTGAATCGCCAGGTTTACACACTTCACAGCACTCACCATAGCACATACCCTCCCCAATGTCCATAACCCCACCCCCCGTCTCCCAACCCCCTCCCCCCAACAACCCTCAGTTTGTTTTGTGAGATTAAGAGTCACTTATGGTTTATCTCCCTCCCAATCCCATCTTGCTTCATTTACTTTAAATTGCTTTTTAAATCTCTCCTCAGGGGCGCCTGGGTGGCTCAGTGGGTTAAGCCGCTGCCTTCGGCTCAGGTCATGATCTTAGGGTCCTGGGATCAAGTCCCGCATCGGGCTCTCTGCTCGGCAGGGAGCCTGCTTCCCTCTCTCTCTCTCTGCCTGCCTCTCTGCCTACTTATGATCTCTCTCTGTCAAATAAATAAATAAAATCTTAAAAAAAAAAAAAAAATCTCTCCTCAGTGTCTGTCCCCGCCTGACCCCAAATCCTCTTTCTCCCTTGTCTCTTTTGTACCTTGATGGCCTCTCTGGGTTTTCTCTCTATCGGTTTTTGGTTTTACAGCGGTCTCTCAACTGGATATCAGTCCCTTGGGAGGCGTCTGTCTAGTGCCTCATTACTGTGGACCCCACGTCTTAGAGCCTTCACAGGACCCTGCTCTGAGCCCCTTGCTCACTTTTATATGACAGCTGTTGGTGGGAAAGCCTTGCGCTGGGGCTCTCAGGGCTGGGTCTTGTAGGGTGTCATGTGTTCTGCTTCTGATTGGCCAAATCCTGCTCTCCTCTCTCACCCACACTCGCTTGTCAGGCTGATGCCTCGGCTCTACCTTCCAAACACCTGAGCTCTTCTTCCCTCTTCCTGCCTCACTGCCACCCCGGTTCCAGGCACCCCTGACTTTCACCTGGCTACACACCAGAGTAGCCTTCTGCCCACCTGTCATCCCTGTCCTTGCTCCCTGCTGTCTGTCCTCTGCTCTGGTCTCCTTAGCAAGTGAGTCAGATTGTGTTACTTTACTGCCCCCTCCCTCCTGGTGCTAGGACCCGCACACGCTGGCCGGTTCCACCACCTGGCTCCCTTTTCCCAGGCACGCACGGGTCTTGGCTCAGGGGCCACCTGTGACTTCAGCCCCTCGGCCTCTGGGATCCCATCCCCTCATTCTGCTCTGCCCTCCCTTTCTCACAGTATTTATCACTCTCTGGTGTACTTGATCATTTATTTTTCATGACTGTCGCATTGTTTATCACCCCCCCACACACACACACACATACATGCACGCACGTGCGCACGCACACACACGATGTAATCTCTCATGAGGGCAAGATCTTTGGGTTTTTATTTTTCTATTGTTGCCACTATGTTCCAGATGTCTAGATCAGTGCCTGGCACATAGTAGGTGCTCAGTAAAGGACTGCTGGAGACCCACCTTCATCCTCTCTCCTGTCCCCACTTTCCTGTTCCTTCAAGCGAGCGCTCCTGAGGAGGGTTAAACACAAGCTCTCCCAGATGCGAAGGTCAGATGTCCGTGGTCAGGGTCTCGTGAGAGCTGCTCTCTGCCCAAGCCCGCGTGTGCGGCTCTGCAAGGCCCGAGGGGAGGCCCTGGAAACTGCCCTCGCCCCAATCTTGCCAGCTGCGCGTCCATTAAGTACACTGGCGTGATTTTCCAGAGTCTTTTCTGGATGTCCGCTTTGTCCGTAAAGCAAGGGAAGGTTTTGGACCAGACCTAGACCAGCTTCCCCGTCCCTTCAAGCCCTGTTTTCTCAGCAGCCAGACCTGTCACCGTGCCACACACACAAAAAACTAGATTCGCCTGTTGGGAAGCCAGGGTGGTGTTAGCAAATTAATTTCTCCGCTGAGTCATTCAACAGTCGTGCTGGGAGAGAGCATGGCTCTTCTTGCCAGGTTTGTATCCAAGTGCAGCCGTGGTATTCTGACTTGTACATGGCTGATCCCACCTCAGACATGCAGAACAGGAGGGAGGGAGCCACTGAGGTGCAGAAACCCAGCCCAGAGAGGAGAGGGAAGGCATTCAGAGGCACACAGCGTGAGGATCGCATGGAAGAGAGACGTATCTGTCACTGTGAGTTCTGCAGGGGATGCGTATGTGGGCAGGCAGAAGTGCCAGCCACCCTCCTCGTTCTTCCTGGTGCAGACACCCGGTGAGATCCCCGGGCCCTGGGAGGTCTGACCCCAGAGCCTACAGAGTGCTGCCTGCGAACACGGCTAGAGCTTTAGAGGAGAGTCTGGGGCCTTCCATTTATCCCTATTCAGTGTGCTTGCCCTTGGTCTTCGGTTTTCTCCATGTACTGGGGGTCCTAAAACGGCTTCTAGAGACACAGAAAGCACCATGAGGTGTCAGAGTGTTCTGAGCCCACAGATCCTGTGAATGTCCTTCCTCCCAGCCCATGCAGGCCTCCATTCTGATTGCTGCTCTGGCTGAGGAAACCAGAGGGCCACTTTCCAATCCGCGCCCCCCCCCACCTCCCACATAGTAGATGAGAATGACTCTATATCTTTCCTTTTCTGAGAAGGCTACCTACCCTTCAGCCAGAGCCCCCACAGAGAAGCTCAGCCTGTCCCTCTTCTCCAGCTTTTGTGTCAATGCCCACCCTCTCCCGGTGGGTCCAGGGGCCCTGGAACCAAGCAGGCTATCTGTGCTCAAGAAGCTCCCAGTCTTTGTTAGGGAAAGGACAGGAGGAAGACAGCATTGGTAACTATTAGATCTGTTCCAGGGTGAGAAGTGATGCAAGTGTACTTTCCAAAGAGTGCAGAGCAGATAATAAGCTCTGCCTAGGCAGGTCAGGAAGACTTCCTGGAGGAGGTGTTTGGCAGAGCATCAGAAAGGAAGGTGTCCTGGGATGGAGGAGATTGAGGGGGGAGAATTGTGTTGGACTCCCAGTGAAGGGCATCATACTCGGGACACAGCTGACACACATTCAAAGGCCAGAGGAAAACGGAGCTCCCTGAGACTCCCAGAATTTAACAGTGTTTGCTTGCTTTCCTGTCAGGGGTATTTTGGAAGTACTTTTTCAGATCCCATGGAAGCCTTCCCTCGTGGTCCACACTGTACTGCTCCATGTTTCAGTGGTAAACAGGGAGATTGTGCGGGGCTGGTGTGCCCATGGCAGCCAGGAAAGAGGGCCCAGAGTCTGGATTATTATGAACAATCTTCTTGTCCCCACAGACTACTGTCTTAAAGAACACAAGGGCTGGCTTCCCTCCCCTGCCATCTTCCTGCAGTCCTACCCTCCCCTCTGTCCTGTTTGGCAAGGGACATGGTGGCAAGCATCCACCGTTGGAGGTTAATGAGACATTCTTCGGTTCTTTCTCCATACTTTTTTTTTTTTTTTTTTTCAATTTCTCCCTGAGTCTGATCTTGTCTTGTATGCATATGTTTTTATTTCTGGTTTTATTATAAAAACCTCAGGTCCTTGAAATGAAGAGGGAAGAAGTAAGCGAACAAAAAGCAAAACCAACCTTGCAGCCGTCTGATTCTGTTTATGCTCCCTGTCCCCTCCTCGAGGGAACAGGCTCAGAAAATCTCCCAAACCCTATTTCGCATGGCGAGGCCATATTGTGCTCCTTGGCTTCTTTGCTGCTGGCTGGATTCAGAAATGAGTTTTTTAGTCCCATCTAGAACGTGGGGGATGGCTGGGCCCTTCATCGGCAAGCTAGCTCTTGGCTCCTCCAGGAACGTGAGGAGCTTGGCTAACACCAGGCCCAGGCAAGCGTTCCAGCATGGCCAAAGGCCGGCCTTCGGAACAGCCCGTGGGATCCGCCTGGAGACCAGCCTTTGTTTAGCAAACTTCTTAGCGATGGGCTGTACACAGAGAGGGCTCCCCTGGCTGCAGTCACCACACCATGGCTTCCAGCGGGACTGTGCCCTGTGGCCGTGGCCGTCCGCCGAGGAGGGACGAGATGTTATTTGTGAAAGGTCTTTATGGTCCCCGAGAGAATTTGGGCTTTGAGTCTTTTGTCTGGTGGTCGGGAAGGATCCTGCCTCCTGTCCTCTCCTGCCCACGCAGACCCTGGGTCTCCGGCTGAATTCTGGTGGTCGATTCTGCTTTTTCTGGTCTTCTGTGGCTGGCTGCTCAGGAGAAGTAGCTCTCACCTGCTGGGCCCGGGGAAGGGCGGGGGCGGGGGGTCCTTTTTGTTGGTGATGCCATCCGAGGGGCATGGTGGGACTGTTTTGGGTATTCTTTGTCATCTGGGAGCAGCTGCCTCCCGTTAGAGGCCTCTTGTTGCCCACGTGGTGGTGCCGGGGGGCCCAAGGGGTGGGGGAAGGCTTGCTGTGGGCAGTGGACAGACACTGGGATGTGCGGGCCGCTGGTCACTGTGCACTTCGGAGGCCTCTGCCCCATTTCGCACAGACATGTGACTCTGTGCCTGCCAGAGCCCACCTGTGATGACCATTTACTTAATAATTAAAGGGGTTATGGTAATGCCTGGTGGGGGCTGCGTTCTGGGTATGAGAAAGCTAGGTAAAGGTTTCACAGGGTTCACGCTTCAGAGAGGGAGGTAGCAGGTGTGTGGGGGGTGCCTGCCTCAGCCCTCACGGACCCGGACAGGTACATGGAGGGTCCCCATGGGCCCACCTGCTAGGAAATCGCCCTTTGTACTGTTCTCCAGCAATGCCCGGGGAAGGTGACCCTGACTGTTAAAATAGTAATAAACAGCTGTTTTTTTATATAAGTGGAACCCCAGGAGGGCCCGCAGAGCTGTGCCCGTGTGGGTGAGTCCCGGGTGTCTCCACTGAGGAGACACGTACATGGGTCATGCTCAGTGCAGGGCTAGTTTCAAATCAACAAAACAGGCCCACGATCATCCTCAGGAAATAGCCATTTTTAAAATAAGAAACTGGGAAGAGCATAGTTGGTGATTGACTCAAGCCCATAAGGCAGAGGAGAGCAGTGTGAGGAAGTATTAAGGAAAAGTATGTTCATGTGTATGTGAGGCCTCCACCGCGTCAGGGAAGGAAGGCGAGCCTGTTCTCTGGGTCCTTCTGCCAGGGGTTCCATGTGAGCTGCTCAGGTGACTGGTCTAGTCCGCAGGCGCTGGTTAACTACCCGCCCACTAGCACACTGGGATCAGATGCTCAACCAGATAGAGCCTTGCCCTGGAAGGAACTGGGACCATCGGTAATGACAGGGGTGGTAGGGAGTTGGAGCAAAGCAAGCAGTGGCCAGTCTGGAACCAGATCTGAGCTCGGGACCCCGCTTGTCTAAACCCGTCCTTGTTTGTAAGATGGAGAGACTACTGTCATCTGGGGGTTCAGTCCAATGACCGTGAGTTCTGTGCAAGGGCAGACATGGTCTGTAGGCATGACGGGCACGTGGGGAGACAGAATTAACTTGAATGTGTCCATTTTCCAGCCTGTGAGGGTTAAACCCTCAGCCTTGGTGGCCGTTTGCAGATCTTGGGCCTCTGTGGTTGTAGAGAGTGGAGTTAGCGAGATGGAGGGGACTCTGTGTTGCTACCTTTCTCTGGTCTTAAAGGTAATCACTGTCTTCCAACCGCAGCCAGGCAAAGGGTGTGCAGCTGGGGGTTGGAGGAGCTCCATCTAAGAGGGGCCTTGGTGTCCCCTTGCCCAAATCCCCACCTTCATAGCTCAGTGATCATTTATAGATGATAAGCTTTATTTTCCGTATCCAGAGACTAGGAAGTGGCTGCCTCTTAGCAAATCCGAGTAGAGCCAAAAGGGACTCTTGAGATCGTGTACTGGGCACAGGGGACGGGTTTTGTTTCATGTGTCAGCTTCCATTGATCGACAGTGGCTGTCGTGTGCTCTGTTCAGGAGGATTCTGAGGCCTCATTTCAGGTTCTGTAAGAAGCCAGTGAGATGATGTGTACCATGGACGCAAGATGAGAGAGGGGATTTTCCAACCCAGATCTAACCCAGCTGCCACATTTCAGAAGTTCATGTACTTTTTTTTTTTTTTTTAAGATCTTATTTATTTGACACATAGAAAAATCACAAGTAGGCAGAGGGGCAGGCAGAGAAAGAGGAGGAAGCAGGCTCTCTGCTGAGCAGAGAGCCCAATGCAGGGCTTGATCCCAGGACCCTGAGATCATGACCTGAGCTGAAGGCAGAGGCTTAACCCACTGAGCCACCCAGGCGCCCCATGTTCATGTACTTTAATTGTCCAACCATCCTCCTATCCCCAAGCCCACCCTCACCCCACGTGCAACGTCAGATAGCTCCTCTTCTGTTTTGGAAGCTGATTACCGCACACATCTGTAGCTTTATACGTGGCTTCGATCAGCAGATGCATTCCAGCTCTGTGAAGAAAGGCCGCTGTGAGTTTCTCTGTGTCAAGGCTTCAGGAAGCAGGTAGTAAAGTAACTAAGGTTTTTCTTAGACTCAGCCATCAGCTCAGGCCGTCATGGGATTCCCCCTGGGGTTGCGAGTAGATGCAGAGGCTGTCGGAGGTTTTCAGCCCTCCCCCCACTCCTTGGTTGCTTATGACTCACTCAGTACAGAAGTCCACATCGCTTCGTGCCCTGCCCCCATTTCTCCGAAAAACCACCCTAGTGAGCTTAACCAGGAAGCATTTATAATTTGACACACGCTCTGTTCCCTTTCCTCCAGGCCTTGCATGTGCTGGTCCCGTGCCTGAAAGGCTCTGGTTCACCTGCCTCCCACATTGTTTCTCATCCTTGGGTCACAGCTCAGAGGTCCCTTCCTTGAGGAAGCCTTGCCTGAGCCTCACTGCAAGCTAGATGTCCTTCCTCAGGGTTTCCGTAGCGCTTGTTGGCTTTTTAGAATTGCTGGCGGTCTCGGTCTGCGCTCCTGAGCTCAGCGAGCCCCTGGCACGTAGTAGGTGCTTGGGAGGGTGTTGTCAGTAGGTCTATTTCTTCTTTGCCTGCGTAACTCTGTCCCTGAGCCAGTCTCGCTGGCAGGGACCCAGTACAGAGTCTTCTGGTATGTTTTGAAACTATTCAAAACCCAGATCGGGCAGATTTATGAAAATAGCAGTAGTTTGCCTTACTGTTGAAATCTTGAGAAATTGGGCAGCAGCTGCCCAGGAGAAACGAGGAATCTTGTGCTTTTTAAAATATATTTATTTTTTAAATTGCATAGGAATCTATGTACGGGGTGAAAATCACAGGGTGCATCTGTTGTAAGCAAATGTTTGTACTCACTTCGCCCGGTGAGACCGAGCACACACAGCACAGCCTCATTTCAGTGAGGGCAGAGGTGGGCGCCCGGGTGGCCCCGTCGGTTAAGCATCTGCCTCTGGCTCAGGTCGTGATTCCAGGGTCCTGGGATCGAGCCCTGCCCCGGGCTCCCTGCTCGGCAGGGAGTCTGCTTCTCCCTCTCCCTCTGTGCACGTGGTCTCTCTCTCTTTCTCTCTCAAATAAATAAAATCTTTAAAAAAATGAGTGAGGGCAGAGGTAATTTCCCTAGGACCCCGTTCATGGCCAGAAAGTTCACTTTAAATAATTTTTTTTCCATGAAAATTTTTTCAAAGACACTCTCTCCCTTTAAAACCTCTGCCCCAACTCTGTTCTAAAACATAGCGAACAGGAATTCCGTACTTTTCTAATGGGTATGAGCAAGTGAGTGACTCACGGTTGTCATTGTGTGTGGCTGCTGGGTGCTGAGGGAACAGAACCCTTTGTTCTCCCACTGAGCAGCAGAATGTGGGCTGAGCCCTTTGTGTACATGCACATGGGGTTTCTGGGCTCTTCCCTGCAGCCGGTGCCTCTGCTGCTGGCAGTGGGCCTGCCCAGGACTTGTTCCCGCGGTCAGTTTGCCGTTTTTATCCGTTGCGAGCTGGGAATGTGGATCATCGGAGTTGCTTAAATTATTCTAGAGTATGATATAATTAGGACCTTTGGGGCCTTTCCTGTGAACAGAGCAGGTAGAGATTTGCCTTGTGAACTCTGACTTCCGTCTGGGCCGATCTGAGACCTTCCAAATGCTTTCCTCCTGCGTGTCCGCTCCCTGCTGGTTATACACCAGGCGCATGCCTGTGCAAGGTGAATCATCACTGGCAACAGCTTGGCGGTGGTTGGGGGGGTGTCCTGCACCTGTTAGATCCACCAAAGGCTTATGAGGGGCACTTGTCAGGTGTCCGGGGACTGACCGAGGGGCCAGAGGTGAGAGCACGCATGTGGGCTGGATACAGCACTGTGGCCAGGGAAAGATTTTGGTGAGACTGACTGTAGGCTCTGAATATTCCCGTGGGCATTTCCTTGTCACCCAGACTAAAACCGTGATTGATCTTCAGCTCAGGTTTAAGGCAGAACTTAGTCATTGTGGTCTTGCATTTATTTATGTCTGTGGATTAGGACCTCTGGGGCCAAGGAAAAGGTCTCCAGGTAACAAAAAGGCTTTAGCCTGAAATTTTTTCCATTTCAGACATTGATGAAGTTCTGTACTTTATCAGCAAAGAGAAGGGCTTGACCATCTCCCCGCACGTGCAGTGCCAGACCTTAAGCATATTCTTAGGACTGTGGATCTGAGTGCTCTCAGGGGTCCCCGAGGCCCAGTCCCCCAACCCGTCCTGCCCACCTGGAAGGTGACAACGGAGGGGGGGGGTTGCAGCTTTGGTTGAGCGAATGCCCAGCCCCCATACCTGAGACTCAGCCGTGATCTCGGGGAAAGCCATGTTGAGCTGCTTCTCAGGAGAAATATTAGGACAAGATCACACATCACTCCACACAGGTTACACCCAGGGACTGGAAACGAACCATGACACTAATTCCTGGGGCTCTGGCTGGGTTTGCTTGTCCCAGCGGTTGCTCGGGATATGTTGGGCCATTTTTGCCCAGAATGAGTGGGTGTCGGTAAGTCTGTCAAGAAAACCGAGCTATTGGTGGCTTGTCGCCTCTCCCCCCAGTAGAACAGGACATGATAAGAAAGGGAGAGCCCCGTGGAATTTTTCACCTGGCAGCAAACTTGCTCATCACCCAGCTCATGGCATCGGAAAGTGGAGAGACGGTTTCGTAGATATGGAGACCAAGGCTGCGAGACAGAGTTCGGCTGGTCGGAGCCACACCTCTCTGGGTGACGGAGCCGGTGTGGAGCCCAGTTCCAACTCTGTTTATTTACGTGATCAAAACCAATTAGGCTGGCCGAGGAGGGTGTGTGCGGCCTCAACCATAATCGGAGAGACACAGTGCGAAACGGCGAAATAAGAGTGTTTTGGCAAAATGGAGGCGGACTGGAAGGACAGAGGCATCGGAGAACGGGGTATTGGGACTGGCTGTTTTGGGGTCGTGAGAAAGTAGAATGGCAAAGTCTTTCTGCAGGGCAATTTATTAAAGAAGGAAGGAGGGACGTGCATACTTAGCCACGAGGTGTTCTCTGTAGCAGTGTTCACATCAAAATACCGAAGACTTGAACCCTTGAAGGGGATTGATTGTTTGGCCTTTGTACAAAGTCAACATGAGACCATCACAAATGATGCATACAGGGGCGCCTAGGGGGCTCAGTCTATTGATAAGCGTCTGCCTTTGGCTTGGGTTGTGATCTCAGGGTCCTGGGATCGAGCCCTGTGTCAGGCTCTCTGCTCAGCTGGGAGCCTGCTTATCCCTTTCCCTCTGCCCCTCTCCCCACTTGTGCTCACTCACTCTCTTCCTCTCTCTCTCGCAAATGAATAAAACCGTAAAAAAAAAAAAAATGACACGTATATATTTGGGATTTGCTCTAGAATACTCCAGCCAAACACTGATACAGAGGACGTGGGGGAGGGGTGTGGAACCGATGGGTAAACTGTTGATTCTGTGAGGTGGGGGGTATGGGGTGGGGGGTTTTGCAGCTGCACTCCCTTGTCTGTTCGACGTTCTGCATGATGGAAAGGTGGAGTTCCATGCAGCCTTATTTTGGAGGACTCGGTATTTCCCGTGGGGAGTACTCTCTCCCCTGTGCTTTGCTTCCCACACACAAAAAAGAGTTGCTGGTTCTGTGGTTCATTCATTATCATGAGAGGATATTTATGTTATCGGAATGGAAAAGGGCCACAGATAGCTACGGATGGAATTTTCATTTGTTAAAAAAAAAAATCACCCATATGAAGAAAACAGGTGGGAGTATGTTGACCCAGATGAATATCGCTGGGCAGAAAGACTACCGTTTTTCTAGCTGGGTTTCCCCTCCCTGCCCCCTGCAGCAGGCAGAGATCCCCAGTGAAACTTCAACAGTTGAGCTTAACTACATATGTTGTTCTTTGGTTTAGGGAAGAGCATGGAAGAGATCAAGAAGCTGCTGTTGCTGGTGCTGGGTTGTGCCGTCCAGGTAAGGACTGGGCCAGGGACGGGGAGGTCCACTTCTCAGCCGTCTTGCGCTGGGATTCCTGAGGGAGGAGTTTTAGGGTTCCTGAGAGCGCGGTGGACACTATGTCTGGTACAAGGCACCGTGGGCCAGACAGCAGGTGGGGACCCGTGGGCCAGGATGCTGTTAGCACACTGTTCCCAGTATCGAAGCATCCAGAGATCTAGAGAAGCATCAGTAAACTAGGGCCTGTGGCCACGTTAGCTTGTGGCCACCTTTTTTTTTTATGTTTTTTTTTTTTTTTTTATAAAAAAAAAAAAACATCTGGACCTTTACAGATGAAGTTGGCCAGGTTCTGGCCGAGACCCGGTGTTCTTGTTCTTTGCTTGTTTAAGAATCCCCCGGAGAGCTGATTTAAATTACAGATTTCGGCATCCCCACCCCCCCACCTGACCTAGTGTTGTCAGTCTGGGATGAGCTTTTTCAAAATCACCCCCCAGGTGATTCTGCTGTAGGTCTGATGCGGGTCGTCTGACAACTTCTAGGGAAACCTCCGTGGGAGGGCTGGTGGGTGGACAGGAGCTTGCTTGGTTGTGAAGGAGAAAGCCAGGAGAAGGCTTGGGTAGCTGGCCAGTTTGGTCTGAAACCGTACTTTTAGGCGGTGGGGTGGCCCTAGGTCGCCCTCGCACGATGCTTCCTTTAATGCCTGTAACCCTCCACAGTGTGAGAGGAAAGAGGAATTTATCGAAAGAATCAAACAGCTGGACATTGAGACCCAAGCTGGGATCGTGGCCCATATACAGGAGGTAGGTGTGTGGCTCTGGGGGGCGTGGCTGTAGACTGCTCCTGTGGCCACCCGGACCGGAGCACCCTCCCCCGGCAAAAGCTTACCGAGTAGATCACCTGTTAATGATCTTGCCACTAATAAGATGCAGATGCCGCAGACACATTGATTCTATTTGGAAAGGTAACCATAGGCAAGCTAAAACGGGATAAAAATAAGAAAAAAAAATTTTTTAAACCCTCAATCAAGTCTTCTTTTGCCTCTTCTTCTTGCCTAATATGGACTCAGACTATTTTTAAGAGCTGTCAAGTGGTTTAGGCTCAGAATTTGATTTACAGACCCTGAGGATGTCTTCTGGCAAATCCCTCCTTCAAATGGTAGATCTTTATAGAGAGAAATTCTCCACCTCTGTTGGTGACACGGCAGAGAAACAAGCCGCCCCCACTTGGGGAGGTAAAACCCAGCAAGTCCCAGAGGGCTGTGAGGAGACCAAGCCTCCTGGGTCGGGAGGGCTCTGCACCGAGAGCAGCCCCTCCACCATTGCCCTTAGGTGGACGTGGTTTCGCTGGAAAGGCAAGAGCCCACCTGATTTCCTCCCCCAACCACCACCCCACCCTGTCTCCAGAAGGATCACTGTATGCTGTAATCACATCCAGAGATACAGTTCAGCCTGCGGCGAAGACACAAAAAAGACACAAGCGGGAGCCCATAGGAGCAGGTGGATAACTGGCAGGGGCAGCTGGGGACAAAGCTCCCCGTGCCAGCACGAGGGACCGCAGCTCCTGGGCTTAGGGGCTCCCACAGCTGCGCAGGGCATGGTTCGTGGGGCTGGTGAGTTCTGAGCCAGGACTGGAAGCAGGAGCTGGAGGCAGCTCGCCACAGGGAGGGTCTGTCAGGGAAAGTCAGTAATGTAGCGGATATTTTCAGCCCCCGTATCTGGCTGAGCGACGGTGAGCCTCAGAATGATTCTGCTCTTTAATTTTCCTTGCACGTCTGTGTGTTTGGAAAATAGCGTTTATTCCGGGACCTGGGTCCTTGAGACTCGCTGGTTCTTTCCACTTGCTGCCTTTCCTGCTCAGACAGCAGGATATTAGAGAGGTAGAAGGGATGTAGCCAGAAAGGAGTCCTGTATCTCTCTCAGGCTGGTGGAGGGGCCTGGCCTTCACGATTGGCTGGGTGCTGCTTAGACATCCAGGTGTGCAGAACTGGGGGAGGATGGGCACCAGCCTTTAAAAGCTCCTTGGGCAACTGACGTATTCCCGGGGTTGAGCCCCTGTGCTCCTTCCTCAGAGGCCTTTCCCCAGCCTCGGCTTGGGGCAGGCCTAGCACTCAGCCTCTCCTCCTCGTCCTGAGACTGCCCTGGACCACGGGCTGAGATTTCTTCTGATTCTTCACGATCAGCTGAATCTGTTTTTCCTTTGTAAGGTGAGGAGAGGTTAGAAAGGGGGTGCCTTTTGAGAAACTAAAGGAATCTATCTTTCTTTTTTTTTTTTTTTTAAAGATTTTATTTATCTGAGCGAGAGAAAGCATGAGCAGGGGGAGCAGGAGACGGAGAAGCTTAGCAGGAAGCCCAACGTAGGACTCGATCCCAGGACCCTGGGATCATGACCTGAGCCAAAGGCAGACACTAAACCGACTGAGCCATCCAGGCGCCCCTCTGCCTTTCATTTTTGTTTATTTTGTCTCTCTGCACGGCTCTGAAAAATTTAAGAACGTTTTTGGTGTGCCTCACTGAGTGGATGGCCCTGATTTTTTATTTTCCTGTTGAGACCTGTGTCTGAGATTACTTCTTTTCCCAAACTGAAACATCAGGTACTCAAAACAGGGGGCTTGTGCACCCTTGGCAGGTCTGGAAGGGGAGGAGGTGAGAAGTCAGGCCGGCAGAAGCCACAGAGAGGCAGCCCAGTACAGACGTAGCCGTGGGCCTCCGCTCACACCTGTCGGAAAGGGGAAGATCTCACATGACCTTTGGGGCTAAGATACAGGTTTACCTGAAGATTGCTTTAAATTGATTCCGACCTATTTCCTGCCCCCAAATAAAATTGTCGTGTGCCCAACATTCTGGCAGAAGAGTTTGATTTAACATTTGGTGTATTCCCATTGGGTTGGAAGTAGTAACACACAGTCCCTCTCCTCCCCCTCGGAGCGCCTGAGGCTTCCCTGCCTTGTGTTGGAAGCTGGCAGTGCTCCGGGAACAGCGTCAGAGGACTCTTGAGGGAAATACCATACTGGAGGAGTGCTTTTTGGCATTAAAGCCAACCCCCGGGTCCTCATTTCAGGCAGTGTTGAAAGCGGGAGTGACTTGCTGAGGGGAGCTGGCGCTTCCTTACGCAGCCCCCTTCCCGCAGCAGAGGGCTTGTCCGTGAAGGGCCGCTGGTGTCGGTGGGGCAAGTCAGCCAGCCGGAGGTGGATGCTCCTGGCCGGCCTCCGCAGCGCCTGCCCCTGTGCCCACAGGTGACCCACAACCAGGAGAACGTGTTTGACCTGCAGTGGCTGGAGCTCCCGGACGTGGCCCCAGAGGAGCTGGAGGCCCTCTCGAGGAACATGGTGTTTCACCTCAGGAGGCTCATCGATGAACGCGACGAATGCGCAGAGGTGCGTCCCCTGACACCAGCGGGAGAAGGTTCTAGAAATGCCGAGCTGGTCAAGGGGGGGCTCCTCCATTCATATGCTCCTGGTCGTCCCACTGAATATTTCGTCTCTTAAAACTCCTACCTCCTTTCTCCTGCCTCCCTCTCTCGGGGTGTCTGGCTCCCAGCGGGGGTTTTCCTCCTTGTCTTCTGATGTGTGTGGCCGCCTTGGCGGGGGGCACGGGCACCGTGTGGGCTGCACTAGTGAGACTGCCCCCCCCGCCCCCCCGCCGCAGTTGATCGTGGACCTGACCCAGGAGCGGGACTACCTGCAGGCGCAGCAGCCGCCCAGCCCGCTCAAGTCGTCCAGCACGGAGTCCACCCCCAGCCCCACCAGCAGCCTCTCCAGCGAGGACAAGCAGCACCTGGCCGTGGAGCTGGCTGACACCAAGGCCAGGCTGCGCCGTGTCAGGCAGGAACTGTGAGTCTCCAGTGACCCCAGGCTGCCATTCTGCTGTCGTGTGGGGGCTCGCCAGCACAGTGTCTGTTGTGCCATCTCCCTTGGTGCAGCGTGGCCGACCGGAGCGCGCTGGTGTGGGCCCCAGTGTCAGTGGGGCTCGGCTGTGCCCCGAGCTTGGTCGCAGTTTGAACATGGCCCGGTCGCCTCCCTGTCTGGGCTCCTGCGAGTCCAGGTTACAGATCGTCTGTCCACACCCGTCTGGTCAGGGGCAGGAATAATCACACCCGGGGAGGTTTTCTTGCCTGGAGGGAGGATGTGGCTCCCCCCATCAGGTGAACTTGTTGTCCCCTCTTTCCTGCAGCAGGTGAAGTGACATTCACGTCACCCCACCCTGGGAGCTGCCCGCCTCCCCCTGGCTGCCTGCCTGGCTGTGGGGGATGCACCTGTAGTTAGAGCCTTCTTACCTGCCCGCACCCTCAGAAGGAAATCCGGTGTCTGGTGGGGGGTGTTTGAGAGCAGGTTTTTAAAGGTTAGAAATGGGAGAAGAATTTGAGTAGGAACATTTTGGCGGGCTCAGTCTGCAGACTGCCCTCCTGGCTCCCGGAAGTGTCCCCTTCCCTCTCCCTGCTGTGGTCTCATGAGGTGGGGGGCTGGTGAGGGTGCTGAGAAGGGCTCACCATGGTGCCTCCACGTCGCCCCCAGGGAGGAGAAGACGGAGCAGCTTGGGGACACCAGGCACGAGGTGGACCAGCTGGTGCTAGAGCTGCAGAAAGTCAAGCAGGAGGTGAGTGGGAGGGGCTGTGCACATGTCTGGGGGGTAGGGGGCTGTGCACATGTCTGGGGGGCTCCCCCAGAACTGTGGCCTTGAGGTTTGGGAATGTGGCCTCAGGAGCTTCCAGCGAAGGCCTCTGTTTCTGTCTGGCCCAAAGCAGCACGGCCTGAGAGCCAGTTGTCCTAAGAACTGCTTTGGAGGGGGAGTGACCATGTATGTGGGGGACCCCCCTCAACATGGACGTGCTCGGCCACCAGAACCTGGCTTCTCCTGGGGTGTCCTGGAAATGTTACACCCCTGGGTCTCGACCCCTCCTCCCTCTGCAGAGGGATGCCCTGAGTTGGGTTCCCCTGCCTTTTCCCACCTTCCAGAACATCCAGCTGGCGGCTGACGCCCGCTCTGCTCGCGCCTACCGAGACGAGCTAGACTCCCTGAGGGAGAAGGCGAACCGCGTGGAGAGGCTGGAGATGGAGCTCGTGCGCTGCAAGGAGAAGCTGCATGACGTGGACTTCTACAAGGCCCGCATGGAGGTGAGCCCAAGCCTCCCAGACGCACCTGCCAGGTGTGGGGAAAAGGGAGCCATGGGATCTCCATGGCGATACTTCCCTGGAAGGTCCCCCTCTGTGCTCCCTGCCTGGCTGGAGATGGGGAGGGCAGGGGGAGGAGGGAGAGCTCCTATAATGAAGTCCTCTGATTTCTTTTAGGATTTTTCCTTCTCCTGCTTCATACCACAGTGATGACCTTCTACTCAAGGATTTTTCTTTTTCTTCTTCTTGCTGTTTTTGGTGGTTAACTCTTGCTAGAACTCTGTTTCTTCATCCTTAAAATAGAGATAGTCCTACCACTTCATGAGGTTTTGTTTTTTTTTTTTTCAGATGAAAGGGGCAGAATTCCTGGCACTTGGGCTGGTCCCATAGTAAGCCCTCAGTCATGGAACCCACTCGGATCCTGAGGTTCTGGGTGGATGGTGCCGGGGAGGGCATCAGGGCTGACGGGACTGGAGACCAAGACCCAGGTGGGGTCCCTGATGCCTCAGTCGTTCACCCCAACTGCCTCATGTCAGCTGCAGGTTCTAGGACCCTCTTTTCCAAGGCTTCGGGGGTTTTGCCCCCATCACTAACCCCGGGGGCTGTGGAAGTAGTTGTACTGGGCTGGTAGAATCAGGCTGTCCGCACCTACCAAGTGGGCTTGTTTGGTAAGAAATAATCCCAATTGCCACCCAGGAAGTTTTGAGGGGACTGAGCACAGGTCTGGGGAGCACAGTGGTCCTCTCCCAGCCGTGCTGCTGGCAGGCATGCATGGGGAAGGCTGTGCTGCTGAAGAGCAGACAGGCTCTCCTGCAGCAGGCAGGGCCTGTTGGTTGCCCAAGGAGTATCTGTTCCCTGAGGAATGTGACACCCTACCTCCTGCGGAGAAGGCACCTTTGGTGCTGCTGCCTTGGCCTGAGCCTGGGGTGCGTGTGGGACGCCAGCTCTTTGTTCTGGAAATGGTTGGCTGGTTGGCTGGCTGTGCTGAATTTGAAAGGCATAAATCCTGGGACAGACAGGTTGTGGGACGTGGGCACACAGCAGGGCCTCTCCTCACTTACTAGAAATGCCATAGTTGGGAGAAGGAGAGACAGTCCTTCATGTTTGCCCAGACCACTGCCCCAGCCGCGCCTCCTGCACACTGGTGCCTGGGGAGGGGGGGCGCACCCGATGCAGCCCCCAGGTGGGATCAGGGGCAGAGTGTGATTCCCACCTCTTCCCTCAGCTCTGTCCCGTGGGGTGGTGGGTGTCAGGATCCGGCCTCTAATCTCCGTGCTCATGCCTGGCCCTGTCCGAGCGGCCTTGTGCAGTCCTCCGGACATAGCCCGTGGAGCATCCGTGGCGTGCGAAGCTGGGGCAGCATTGAGGGATCTAGATGCAGGATGACACGTGCCCTGCTTCACGGAGCTCCCAGACTTTCAGGGTTTCTCCTGGGACCCCCAGTCTGATTTTTCCAGTTCTCATGTTTCATGGCTCTCTGCGGCAACCACAACATTTTTCACCTTGATGCATGTCCTAGTGAAGAGCTACCGTGAAACTGGTAGTGCTTGAAATTTTGCTTTAGTTTTTTTAGCGACGAAAGAAATAGCATGCGTCTCCGTGAGGTGTTTACTTGGGGGCAGGTGGCAGGTTTGCAGATGCTTTGCCGCCCAGGCTGGCTGATGCCCTGGGACTGGTCCGCAGAGTTCAGACTGCCAGAGAGAGAATGAGTCGTGCTGTGATGCCCGTGATAACAGGGGTCAGCGGATGGCAGTACGTGGGCACTCCTCCTTAGATCTGAAGTAGTTACATGAGCCTTGCTCACTGTCTGGAGGGGCATCCCTGGCCCTAGGTACTGCCATCCTCAGGAAGCATGTCAGTGAGGGGAACAGTGTGGTTTCGTTTCAGAAAGTACATTGGGTTGCTGGGTGGGAAACGGATCACGGGGTTTCAGGAAGCCACGGGCTATGAGAAGTCTACCAGCCAGGTATCACCCGCCCGGACGGGCCCACCTCCTCCAGCCCACTCCCTGCCACAAAGCCAGGAGGGGCTGAGCAGGAGTAGAGCAACAGCTGTGTGCTCTCGTTCATTTCTCACAGCAGCCCCGGGGACGCGCTGAGCTCGGGGCGGTTGCATGGACCGTGCAGGGTCGATGGCATCCCGTGTGGACCCGGGTCTGCCTCATGTTCCAGGTTCCCTGTCTGCTGTAGCTTCCCTCACTCCCACTGGCAAAGGCCCCGAGGTCGGGAGTGTGTTTGCTGTGATTGTGGCTCCATGCTCAGCATCTAGACCAGTGGACAGACACTTGCTGAAAGAATGCTGTCTGGGGTTTTCCTGGGGCAGCGTCTGCAGACCTGGCTGCTACTGGGCCACCGTGGAATATCCCCCTCCCAGACCCCTGCCTAGAGCCCCCCCCCCGCCCCCCTCCAGCTGGCCACCCACCGGAGCACTTGGCTCTGTGCTGGGATTGAACCTGGAATGCAGCTCAGAAACCTCAAAGCAGGCTGCTTTCGGAGGAGAGCCAGCAGTATTAGGGACCCCCAGGGATGGAGGTAGGCTGTCTGGCCCCGAATGTGGAGGCCTAGGCCTGGGCCACTTGGTCCCTCCCAGTGCTTTGTGTCAGGGGCAACAGTGCCTTGATGCACAGGTGTGTTGGATGGGCCCATGTTTGTGTTTCAGTAAACAAGGTTGCCCAGCTTTTATGGAAAATCAGATTTTCCAGGGTGTGCTGATGTCCATTCCCAAGGGATTCACCATAAGATTTCCGAACAATTTCTAAACAATGAGAAGTGTGCAGTGACACACAGAAATGTGGCTGTGACTTGAGATCGACCTGCATATGCTAAAATCAGATTAGAAAAGAATGAAGGATGATGTGTACACATCCAAAAACCAAAGACAAAATGGACAGAGGGCTGGGTAGATGAGTGGACGTGTGACAAGGAGAAAGCAGAACATTAATTATGAATCTAGGTGGTCTGTGCCTGACGTTCAGAATACTTACTTCAACTTTTCAGGGTACTTTAAATTTCCATAACAAAATACGGGGAGGGGTGGAAAGTAAAAAGATAGCAGTGGGCATTAACTGTTTTGAATAAGCTGATTCAGGATTAACATCAACTTACTAATGAGATAATGTAAAATATTAATCAGTTTCAAGCTGTGAAACCGCTCCACGGGGAGTGTTAGATCATCTCTGTTTCTCAAGATGTGGTCTGTATCCACCTGTGGCGTGTCCCCATCTGTTCAGGTTGCCTGTTCAAAATGCAGATTCCTAGGTACCACCTTTGGTCCTGGGAGTGGACCCCGGGAATGTGCATCCTGCGGGCTCGCTCTCAGATGGCTCTTCTGCTCTGACAGGCACGAAACCCCGTCGTTGATGGACAGGGTGCTTTCTCCTTCCTGCTGGCTTTTCTGGGCCAGAGATGGGGTGGGCGGGGTGGACGGCAGGTCTGTGGGTGGACCTTGGGGGGAGGCCTTCTGTGTGCCCCTGGAGCCCCTGAGGGCAGGGACGGGTCTTAACCGGACTGCATGCCCCGGGGCCTGGTACTCACTGGGCGTTTCATAATCACCCCACAAGTCGGGCCGAGCCCCGTTGCTCAGCAATGGAGAGACTTAGCCTGGGGAGAAGGACAGGAAAGATCAAGAGCTCTTGTCCCCTCCAGGAGGGAGTGGTGGTAGGTGACTGTTGTGTTCGTGCCCGCTCATGCTGTGGATACCTACGCCATAGGGGACTAACTTCTAGACACAGGGCGTGGCAGGTGGCCCAGGTGCCTTCCCGGAGATCCTGGCCAGTCTCACTGAGGAGAAACACGGGAACCCGTGTCATGGGGGGCAGCATGTGTTAGTGCCACATGGGAGGAAACTTTCGATCAAAGGCCTTGGAGTTCAGGGCAAGGGCAGGGTTAATTTTGGTTTGAAAAATATGGACCATGAGTTTCCATGTTTTGTCGTTAACACTCCTGGCAGCTCTTCTGTGGCTCATAGTCTGGTTTGTACGATGGCTCACGCAGCAGGAGACCGGCATGGAGGGAAGCCTGGGGTGGGTACACCAGTAGTCCTGACTCCCCTTTGCAAGCCGGTGACCCCCCTCGCTCCTGCCAGCAGGGCATGTGGGAGGACAGAAGCAGAGCTGCTTCCTGGAGGTTCGTCTTGTTCCACAGTTTGCTTTTGGCTGAAATTCCCAATAGCAAAGGGCAGGTGCCTCGCTACCGTGTGCGTCTTAAGCAGAATAAAGGTAAGACGGGCCTTGTCCTCACTCTTCTGAGATTGATGGCTTTCTGGGCAGTGCTGGCTCCAAAGTCAACATAGTCTGAGAGGTGGAGACCGAGCAGGACGCAGTCCTAGCTGCCACACACCCTGCTGGGTTGTTGAGGGAGGCTTGCCCCCATCTGTAAAAGGGGGTGCCCTGGCATCGTGTTTCCAGTGCACTTATCCTAGCGAGACCCGGGAACCAACCGATCCTGCACCAAGGGGTGGGGTGGATTGTTGGGAGGGCAGTTAGCAGCTGGATTCGTGAGCAGTCCACCCCAGCCCCGCCTGGCCCCAGGGGCTCCCCATCCTCCAGAGCCCATTTCCCCACCTGCAGCATGTCCTTGCCACTGCCTGAAGGCAGGCTGAAGAGTGAGGGCCTCTGCCCACCTTCTCTGTCGTTGGTCATTCACCCCAGGGCCTGCCCTCAAGATGCCCTCCACAAGCATCTGAACTGACCGCTCAGCCTCCATCTGTCCTCATTCATACCCCTCTGTCCTGCCCCCATGGTGACCCTTCTAAGAGTTCCTCGGGCATCTGTGCATTGCTCTGGGGTAGAAATCCACACTCTGCCTTGTCCGGCACTCACCCACTTCAGGTCTCCCCATTGCCCCACTGAGGCATCCTGGGCCCAGTCTGTCTCCTCCAGCAAGGCCAGATGAGGAGAGGATAGGTCAAGCTCTCTGCGGGTCCTTCCGAAGTTTCTCATTTCCTGTAGGCCCCCTGCACAGCCCCAGCAGTGTTCAACCCGTGGGGCTGTGATGGTGAATGTTCCTCTGTCCCCGCCAACTTGTGCCTCACTGACCTAGAGCTTGAGTCCTCGAGCATGTTGTGTAGCTTGGGTATGGGCAAACTACAGTCCATCAAGACTGAAATCCCATCCCCCATCCGTTGTAAGTATAAAGTTTTATTGGAACGTCGCTGCATCCATCCATGCACAATGATTTCTGTGGCGGCTTCTGGTACACCTGCAGAGTTGAGGCGTTGTGACAGAAACTGATAGCCCGAAAAGCCAGAAGTACGCAGCTGTGGTCTGGCCCAGGGTAGGTGCACAGCGAGGTTTTTAGATGAGCAGTAAGAATTGGGTTTTTGGAGCTTTTTCTGCCTGCCAGGAGTGCCTAAGCTCCAGCCACATCATCACATGTAAACCTTGGGGTGGCCCACCAGGTTTAGCGGCCACTGCAGCTTCCTCTCACTTTCTCCAGACAGGAAAGCGGAGGGTTCCTCCACCCTTCGTGCATCTGGCCCTGCCAGTAAGGAGGCACACCTGGCGTTGGAACACGTGTGTCTGTTTACAGGGCTGCAGCCTTGCTGAGGAAGGAAATAAGGGAGGGGGCTTGTAGAGACAAAGAGGGTGTGGGAGAGAGGTGAGATGGGGGGCCTCGAGGAGGGGGTGATGGCGGAAGAGCAGGGGGGCTGGCCTCCAGCAGTCCATGTTGGAATTCAGACATCATGCCGTAAGCAGGGAAGGTTCAGACTCAGGGAATGGAGCAAGAACCTTGGAGCCTTGATCGTCCGTTTCCACCAGCGACTTTGCGTTTCTCTGTGTTCTAAAGAGTTCTGATGAAATTCGGTATGGTGTGAAGTTAAAGCAGGGCAGATCCGATGCTGGGCTTACGCTTCAGTCCACCACGCTCCTGGAACTGTCCATGGAGCTTAGCAGACCGCGGTGCAAAGGGCCGAGCAGATGGTGTTCCGCCAGGAGGTGATCTCTACGGAGTGAGCTGGAGGTCCGCCTGCCGGAGTGGAGGGCCCTGTCTCCCTCCTGAGGACACCTCTGGGCTGGGTGCTGCAGTCTGAGCCCAGCGGGAAGGAGCTGGTTGTGTCTTTGATTCTGCCCCTACCCCCCAGGCCCACCCCACTGCTGCCTCTGCTGTTTGGTGCTCATTGGGGTCAAGGAGGCCCCATGGAAACGAGTCTCTGCCTGCTGCTTGGTGGATGGAGGCTCAGGGGCTGCCGGGCTGACTGGTGTCTTCCAGGGGTGTGAGGAAATGGTGACAGCCCGTTGCTCCCCGGGCCTTGGGTGTCATGTCTGGAGTACGTCCTGGGCATTACCACACCTGATCCCGGGTCCGCCCTGTCGGTGTTAGAGAGGGAGGGATCCCTGATGGAGGGACAAGCTCTTGCCTCACGTCCCACAGCTAACGGCGCGTTAGCAGGCCTGGGAGCCATAGCCTGTCGGCCTATATCCCCAGTCCCTGCTCCCAGTCACCATGCCAGATTAGCGGTGGCAGCTCTCGAGCCCTTGGGGACCAGCCATCAGGCCTGGCCTGTGACTGCCTAAATGTGGCCCCTCAGCTGTTCACAGAGCTGGGTCAGGCCTTGAAATAGCCTCCTGGTTCAGTCGAGGTCAGGTCTGCAGGGGGGCGGGCTGGCTTTGGGCTGCTGCCCCAGCATGAGGAACGAGGCCTCTCAGTCCTCCAGGCCGAGCCCTCGGCTTGCTGTAGCAGCTTGGGCACAACTTTGCGCGGATCCGGTTTCTCGCTTCTGAGGGAGTAGGGTGTACGAGGCAAGCTGAGCTATTTCTGTTGGCTTGAATACGGTGGAGGTCGAGGTGGAGGCCAGAAGATGGGAGACGTATTTGCGCTTGATCTTAGTCAAAAGGCCAGGAAGCGATGATGGAGACGTATTTGGGAAGTAGTTAAAAACCATCATGTTCCATGCTCTGTTTCTCTCCTGTACACTTTTCTCCATCCCTGCCTGTTGGAGGTCGCTGAGTCCTTCAGGGCCCATGTCACATGCCCTCTGACTGCCCCCCGCCCTCCCATGGTATGATTCAGCCAACAGGTGTTATTGAACATACCTCTGAGGCCCACAAGAACAGACGTGGAACAGCCCTACCCTGGGAAGCTGATGGGTCTCAGGGAGGAGCGAAGGCCACGTTGCCTTACGGTGTGTCCAGAGCACTCTGGGAGCCCAAGTACCTGGCTCAGCAGGCAGGACAGAAAATTTGCAAGCATTTCTCAGAGGGGGCAACCCAGGCTGGGTTTTGCATGCTGATTAGGAGCTGGTTATGAGGCTGAAGGGACAGCCGTGAGGTGATATGGGGAGTGCGGCTGGGTGGGTCTGCTGGAGCTCCGTGTGTGAGCTGTGCAGGCTGGAGAGGGAAGGCCAGGCCTTCTTCCTGCTCAAAACTCCTCTGTGTGCTCTAGGTCACGTCATTATTGCTCGCTGGGGCCTCTTTCCCCCATGAACCCCTTGAGGATGGTTTGCAGACAGTTGAGGCAGTGGAGAGAACACAAGTCTGGAGTTCTTGGGCCAGAATTCAAATCCCAGCTCCTCTCGAGCTTCGTGGCTTTGGGTTCATCCCTTAATTTACCCAAGTAAGAGTCTCCCTCTGTAGGAGGGGACAGTCCCTACTTCCGTCCTGGGGCTGTGGGACTGAGTGAGGGAGGGAGGGATGGAGAGCACCCAGTTCAGGACCAGCCTCATGGTGGACATGTTCTCTTAACAGAAGGAGGGCACTTAGGTAATCCTGAGGTTTAAAGCCTTCTCAGCAGCCAGCCTTTGATCAGAACCGTGACCGCTGACCAGAAGGCACGTGGTTTCCCCTTTCCTGAGAATCTCTGATGCAGGGAAACTGAACATGCAGTGGGCAAGCAGGAGCTACCCAGCTGTCAGCAGGACAAGCCTTTGAAAACTGCCACTGAGAAAAGCAGACACGTCCCCACATCTGGGTGTTTGCACACTGTGAAGGCATTTGGGGAAACTCAGTGCCTCCAACATACTGAGTGGTGCTGGAAGGGCTCTGGGGAGAGGAGAAACCAAGAGGCCCCATAAGTGGGGTAGGGAGGGGAGGAGAAATGGCACCGCCTGGTGCAGGATTATGAGTCCAGCAACCCCTCCTACGTGAAGGGGCTCTGCGAGGAAATGGCCATCTCATTCCACACCTGGCATGTGCAAACACACAAGGAGTGGGGTGCTAATTTGTGGGGTTCCCCTCTGATTGTGACTTAAGTCTTAGAGAGTCCCCATTTCTAGAACCATTGTTTGTCCAAGAGCATGTATGTAGGATGTTCGGGTAGGAGCCGGATCTGGATCGAAAACTCGTGTCAATAGCTCCTTTCTCCCTGGACCCTGATCACGAAATACATGTTGAGTCCCGAGGACTGGACTCAGCCTTCGAGCCCGGGACTGTTTCTCAGCCCCACCTCTTCCTGCTTAAGGAAATGGGGCTCGGCAAGGTCCCATGTCGGTCGGCAGCATCCACTTGTCCACCCCGATGAGTTTGTAGGTGCCAAACGCCTTCCTACCACAGCGGCACGAAGTAGGCACCGAGGACGAGTGCACTGAAGGAGGGCCCGAGTTCAGGGAGCTGCCTGATGGTGGATTTTCTCTTCCAGTAATGACTCCCGTCTGGCCTGGCGCAGCCTGACGGTGAAGGTGCTCAGAGGTGGAGCCCCGCCCACACCCGAACCCCTCCCCCCAGTGCTACAGCCCCACCCGACCCCTGCAGCATGTGTCTGGGCCTCGATCCCTTGTGACCCGGGTGCCTTCATCTGACAGTTCTCATGTGTGTCTTTGTGGAGCAGGAGCTGAGAGAAGACAACATCATTTTAATCGAGACCAAGGCCATGCTGGAGGAGCAGCTGACCGCGGCCCGGGCCCGGGGCGACAAAGTTCACGAGCTAGAGAAAGAGAACCTGCAGCTCAAGTCCAAGCTTCACGACCTGGAACTGGTATTGCCGCCACTCCCCCCCATTGCCCCACTGCATCCCCCATGGACTGGGGCAGGTTCAAGTTTACGCTATGCCCTTCTCTGGGCTTTTGGCCTGGGCTCACGCTGCTGCTGCTGCCATGGTGGTCCCGGGGGCCGTGGAGGGGGCAGGATTTGATGCCTACAAGATAGGGCTCGACTGCTCATGCTTTCCTGTAAGGATGGATGTCCACGTGTGTCTGTTACAAGAAGGTCTCTGCTGGCCTCCACGGTGTGGGCTGAACTGTGATGCGGAAGCGTCTTGAAGGCCCGTTGGGCCTGCTTGAAGGCCACAGAGCCGCCAGGCCTCACGGTACTTTCTCTAAGGCCCCACGTGGTATGTCACTCTGTCCAGACAGCATTCATTAGAGACCTCGGGGCTCTGTTCATCACCCAGGTCACTGGGACAGGGTGTCTTTTGGCAGCTGTAACTCTCACAGCTGGCTGTGGGGTGGGAGACATTTCCTTGCAGCTGGGCTTTTTTGTTTGTTTGTTTGTTTGTTTGTTTTGGGGTTTTTTTTGCAGTGAGCAGGTGCATGGAGTCCCTTCATCCTGGGGGAAATGAGGGCAGGTGCCTGGGGGGCCAGGGTCTTACTCCTTCCCTCTTTCTGCACCAGGACCGGGACACAGACAAGAAGAGAATCGAGGAGCTGCTGGAGGAAAACATGGTCCTTGAGATAGCCCAGAAGCAGAGCATGAACGAGTCCGCCCACCTCGGCTGGGAGCTGGAGCAGCTGTCCAAGAACGCGGACCTGTCCGACGGTGGGTAGCACCTGGTGTCTCCAGCCAACCCGGCTGCCCCTTCTCCCTCGGCCGGGGAGCTGAACACTTGGCTCAGAATCTTCCATGTCAGTCTGTCCACTCGCCCTCAAGTAAAAAGGACTTCTTTCAAGTGCCATTTGGAACAGTTTCCTTGCAGTTCTCCCCCAGGAGAACATGAGGGGTCTGGCAGCCTCCTTGTTGGGACGTGAAATGCAAATTAAGTGTTGCCCGCTTTCTCATTTCCCATATGGACCGTCCTAGGAGCTTCCAGATTACAGCATGCTGACCCACAGAGGACATCTTAGGCTTCTCTGTGGATGGTTGAAAGCTCTGGATGGCAGGTGACATCCCCAGGGGCCATTAATCTCCACTCTAGCTGTACCACCAGCGTTATTTCCTCTGTTCATTTGCATAATTGGGCAAGATGGATGCAGTCTGTTTTCTGTCTCTCCGGGTGGGGATTGCTAAGTGGCTGCTGCTCACGGGAGCGGGACCTCTTTCTCTCTCCCTGTGCTTGTGCGGCGGCGGTGGCAGCGGCGGCTGCCCAGCACCCCAGACGAGGTGTTGGCCTGGGGGAAGGTGGGTGGGGCAGGAGTCAGCCCAGCAGCAGGAAGCTCTGCTTGCTGGGCAAACAATAAGCCAGTTCCTTTGTTCAAAAATAGTACTCCTGCACCTGATAGCACAAGTTAATGTTTACTTAGAACTTTACAGAGCGTTGGTAGGTCAATGGCTGGTTTGGGGGTGGCTTTTTCAATTCTAGTACAATCCCTAAGCATAATGAAAAGGTCGCTGAGAGCAGCTGGTTATTTCTTATCTTTGAGCTCCGAACCTAAAATCAGTTGAGTAAATTGTTAATCTATGTGAGAAGTTAGTTCTGTCCGAGTTTTGGTGCCCCAGTGCTGTTGGCGGGGTGGGCCCGCAGGGCAGGGGGGTCACAGGGATCCCTGGCTCTGCGAGTTGAGGTCCACTGGAGAGGACTGCTGCCCCCTGGTGGAGCAGAGACGTGGTGCGGGCTGCCTAGGACAGGCTCAGACCAACCACGAGGGGCAGCTGATGGGGTGGGTAAGCCTCACCAATTCAGACTAAAGTATGTTTGTGAGCCCTTTCAGGTCAGTGATGATGATTTCTTCTTGGTGGTCCAGCTCCTAGTGCTTATCTGGAAGCTGAGGGGCGTTGGTTTGAATGGCGGCATAGGGGGAGTAGAGCCTGAACATCCTGGTGCGTGTGCGCCGTGGTGGCTTCTCCAGTCAGAGCAGCTGGCTAGATGACCTCCTTTAAACCTCGGTTTCTTATCCTGCAAAATGGGGGTAACGAAGCCACCTCGCAGGATTGCTGTGAATATCCAGTGACAGGAGGCGTGAAGCGTTACACCATGCCTGGCCCACGGACGGGCAATCTGTGCTGAGCACCTTTCCTCTTGGTCGCATCAAAACCCATCCCCCCCACATGCACCTGCACACACACATGTATGCACACGCACACACATGCTCACGCACACCCGATTGCTGGGGATGCTGATGAACACAGCACCCGGCGAAGAGCCGTTGGTTTTCTTTGTGATAAACTGTTGTGTCCTCATTGTGGTCTCTGAGGCCCTGCCTTTCACTGAAGAGGAAATGAGGCTTGTAATCAGTTCCATTGTTTAACTTGTGGAACCTTCTTTTGATGCCGTGAGCACAGAGCTGCAGTCGGGAATGACCACAAAGTCTGAAGGTAGACGGCGGGGCCAGTGGCAAGACAGTGAGACTGTACCGAACGCCACAGAGCTGCATGCGGAAGATGATTAAAATGGTTAATTTTATGTTCTCTGTATTACACCATAATTTAAAAATGTTATTTTTCCTCATGGTTGCTGCAGAGATATGGTCCGAGTGATCCTGGGTCCTGAGTCCCTGGGGTCTTAGGTCGGGCTCGTTGCATTTGTAGCATGGTGAGAACTGAGCCCTCCATGCATGTGTGTCCCTTGAGAATACATGTGCTGACGTGTGCGCCGGCCTGGGAGGGTCGGCACGGCCAACGCTCCCGCCACCGCCTCCGCGGCGTGCCTGCTGTTGCCTGGGGTCTGTAGGACACTCCGGCTTGTTGGGGATGTTCTGCCATCCTCGGTGGGTGAGGAACGCTTCAAGATGGATGCTGATGCCTCCAGTTCTTACGATCAGACAGAGGGTGTGAATGCACACGTTTTGTTTCCAGCTTGATGTGCTTGCTCTGTGTGCCTCCAGCCCCTGGCCTGATGAATAAGAAGCCGGTGGGGAGGCTGTGTTAGGAAGTGTGGTAAGGGGAGGCTGTGTTAGCAAGTGTGGTAAGGGGAGGCTGTGTTAGCAAGTGTGGTAAGGCTCCCAGAATGGAGCATTTGGAACCACTGACGGGACTGGTGGGGACAGGACAGCCCTGATCCCTTCTTTTCTTTCTTTTTTTTTTTTTTTAAAGATCTTATTTATTTAAGAGAGAGAAAGCATAAGCGGGGGAAAAGGGCACAGAGAGAGGGAGAAGCACAGTCCCCAGTGAGCAGGGAGCAGGGGATTGATCCCAGGTCCCTGGGATCATGACCTGAGTGGAAGTCAGACGCTTAATGACTGAGCCACCCAGACACCACCGCCACCCCCCACGGTCCCTTCTTTCATGGGCTTTCATGTACATTCTCTTCTTCCTTCCCAAAAAAGCCCCCTTGAGTTACCTTCCTGGCTTGTGGCAGGAGGGGGCCAAGAAGTTTAGTCGTGACTCTTGGGTCTGTGCCCCCTTCTTCATTTGTATTTGAGCTGTTTGGGGGCAGAATAGATAATCTGCCTTTTTCTGTCTTCAACTCACATTTTCATCTCACTTAGAATTTTAAACAAATTTACACGTGTCATCTCATTTTTTTCCAATGCGGTCGTGAAATTACAAAATCTGCCTAAAGGATGGCAGCTACCAGGCATACATACCCACACAACCACCTTACTGCTCTTGGCAGACATAACTAGCCGATTACCATGCCCTTCCTGCTGAGCCTCCCAGGGCTGGCGCAGAAGTGTCACCGACTGGCCATCTCTGTTGGCCTCTTACCCGACTTTGTGCTTTAGCCTCTAGGAAGTCGTTTGTGTTTGAGCTGAACGAATGTGCCTCCAGCCGCATCCTGAAGCTAGAGAAGGAGAACCAGAGCCTCCAGAGCACCATTCAGGGGCTGCGGGACACGTCCCTGGCATTGGAGGAGAACAGCCTGAGGTGTGGGGAGCTGGAGAAGGAGAACCACCAGCTCAGCAAGAAGGTAACCCCAGCCAGGGGTGGGCGACCTCCTACCCCAGCCCTTGTCTGTAGTATACAGCGGGCAGAGCACATAGGAGTAGCAAGCACACACAGCCCAGCAGAGATGCTGACTGCAGTGCAGCCACAGTCCGTTGTAATGGAGGGACAGGAAGGTCATCGACAAGAGTAAAGAGGCAGCGCAGCTTGTCCCTGCACCACTTCTTTGAGGGTGTGGCCCACATGTGACTTGAACTCTGTGTGCCTTGTTGTCTTCATCTGTGAAATGGGGTTAACGGGGATTGTAAGGATGATAGGACTTACTGTAGGTCAAGGGTCTGGCACAGAGTCAGTGCACTATTAAAAAGCATAGGATGGGACATGGGAGAGGAAGCAGCGATGTAAGTCACGTGTGTGTGTGAGTGACACGGGTGGACGGTTTTAGGGCATTGCTGGTGGTGAAACAAGGTCAGAGCTCAGTTTCTCTTGGATTGTGGGATGAGGAAGAAGAGAAGACTGAATTGTATTTGCCTTGCAGGACAACTGCTGGGTCTTCGATTTAGCACAGTAGAGCCCAGACCTCTGGGAGGATAGACACAGGCTTGCCAACTGTCTTTGCTCTGTGGTGATGAGGACCCCAGTTCATGGCAGGGTGTGCAAGGGGGCCGTTGAGAGCTAGGGGTTACCCCCACGTGTTGGTCCCAGGGCTTCTGGACTCCTCACCCACATGGTACGGCACAGATGCTATGTGGGCTCTGAGCACACCCTCTGCCAGATCCTACCTGGGGTAGAGAGTGGGGGAGCTCTCGCTTGCCAACCGCCGTGCAGGACGGCTGCTTCAGGGGTGCAGGGGTCCGTCCTGCACACAGGTCCCGCCAGCCTCGTGTACGGAGGCTGCATTGGCAGGGGATGGGGGCTGCAGGCCGGAGACCAGGCACCCCGGTCCTGGCTATCCCAGCACTTCCTCTCTGGGTGAGGCACGGCTGGAATGGTCTCTCCGGTCCCCTCCGGGGGCCTCCCAGCTCCAGCACTCACCCTCCTCGTCCCTTTGAAGGCTTCTGTGCTCTGCAGCCTGCTGGGTGCCGGATACTTTGTGGTCTCCCGGAGGACAATGGGAAGCTCCCGCTCTCGAGCCCTGGCTCCTCATGCAAGTGGAAGGCACTGAGACGGTTTGGGGTTTTACGTTCACGGAGGCCTAGCACAGGAAATGTCTTTATAAATGGCAATCCGACCTCAGCCAAGATTAAAAAAAAATTGACCTTTAGAGAGATGAGAACCTTTGACTCTGCAGGTCCTCATGGTCAGCCATAGAAAAGCGGCAGGGTAATCTCGCTGGCCCAGCTCCCAGCTGGCCTCCGAGGCCACCACTCACACTTTCCTCTGCCCTCGGGGTCCGCCCTGGTCTCCCCCCCCCGCCCCACTGTAGACAGGACTGGCAGTGGGGGCTGCCTGCCCGGCGTTACTCCTGAGCCCCCTTCTCTCGCCCCTCCCCACTTCCTCTTGCATCAGTTCCCCAGGGGACAGCCCCTCCCCTGCCACAGCCCATGGGAAACATGTCTTGGCACAGCATTCCTGGTGCAAAGGAGGTGCCCCTATTCCCAGACTGGAGCCTTCTGTGTCTGGTGCAGGGAGCCCTGGAAGAAGGTCCTCCTGCCCCCCAGAGTACCTCTCCTCCCTGTTCTGCTCAGCCTGCCCAGGGCTGGTTCTGACTTGGAGCGGAGGGTTATGGTCTTTCCTTTCCCCAGCCTTGGTCACCTCACCCTGCTATCCTTCTCTCTGTGGGCTGTGTTTCAGCCACCGGCTGTGTTTCTTGGCCCATAGGTGAACCACCGACCTGGCAGAGCCCCACAAGGGACGCGGCCCTGACACTGACTTTCCTGGAGGTAGTCCAGACAGCATAGCATAGGATGGACATGGGCCAGCGGGGACATAGTGACCTGGAGGCCCAGACCCCAGGTGCCAGCCTGGCTCTCCCCACCATCCCGAGTGTAGCCCAGGCTATAAGCTTGTTTAGGTTTGCAATGTCTGTGGGAAACGTCGTTCCCCAAAGTTAATATCCTTCCTCTCACTCACGGAACTTCTGCGGACTTTAGAGAAACCACCTCCCTCTAGCGACTGTAACTTTATGTCAATCTCGTGAGAGTTTGTGCCTTGAGCTGAGAAGTAAAGAATCCTTATGTTCAGAGGAAGGGGGCAACCCTTTGGGGAAGCACACAGCCCCACGGCTGAGAGGAAACTCCCTGGCACCCACATATCCTGGGAGCCCACAGCCTGAGTGGGGTCTTGAGGAAGGACAGAAAGCCCTTTCTGGGCTAGCAGGATGGCAGCTAACTCCCCCAGGGTCGCTGTGGTCCCTCAGGGATGAATAAGCATTGGGGCTCCAGTTTCATGGCAGAAAGAACCAGAAAGGGAGAAGGAGGACAGTGAGCATCCAGCAGGGATGGGGGAATGTGGGGAAATCATGTCTTCAGACGAGAATTCTCTCTCTGGGACAGAAGGGACAGTGAGGTAGATTAACGGTGAGCTTGGGGTGAGCTGGGAAGGCAGGGCGCACGCACCACAGGGCCCCGGACTGTGCACGAGACCAGGGCTGGGGTCGCCCACTGGTGTGCATCTTCGCTCTGATTTGTGTTCACTGTAAGGCCTTGGGTGAGTCACTGAGCTCCTCCCGCCCAGAGTCGCCCTCCGTGTGATGATTGGTAGTAACAGTCCGCACGCTCTTAGGGAGGTCAGCTGACATTGGCACACCTGACAGGGGCCCGGTGTCTGCTAAGCGCTCCGTGCTGGTAGAAGCTTGTGAAGGTGGACACTGCTGGCCCCATGTCCGTTAGAGAGACTTGCTCCTGGTCCTGTCGCTAGGAGCAAGGGACCAGATCCTGAACCCTTGTCCCTCTGACGCCAGTCCCTGCCCTTTTCCCAACTCCTGTCTGCAGTGATAAGGAGTTTGGTGTCAGCAGGAAGGGCTGGCAGCCCTCTTGGAACCCTGGTGCTGCCAATGGCACCATGGGCGTTGCCTCAGCCCGCTGAGTCAGCTTCTGCCTCTGCCACGCTCCCTGGGCATGGGGCACAACTGTGACAAGCTGGAGCTAGATGGTTCATGTTTAGGAAGCCCGGGCACTGCTGGGGCCCAGCAGGAGAGCTTGGTGCCCAGGAGGGGCTTGGGTGGTCAACCGGGCAAGATGAAATGTGGTCTGGCCTGGGGCAGGCGATGGGCATGTGGAGCAGGGAGCAGCACGGGCAGACAGGACATGACTCGGGGACAAACTTACCTGGAGGGTGCAGGAGGAAGGAGAGATGCATCAGAAGGTGGCTCCAAGCAGCTGGGTGAACAGGAGTGTCAGCGACCCAGGCGGCATTCGTGGGGGAGGGAGAGGGACGAGGGTGAGCGGGAGGTCCCGGCAGGGCATCAGACGGTAGTGGCTGGTGGCCCCCAAGCATGGGGTCCGACCCTCGCGTGGGTGGACAAGGCCTGAGACTGAGGCGAGGGACCTGGAGGAGGCTGAGAACACGGCAGCGAGGCTGAGGAGGACTTGGCACCCAGGACCTTCCCCTCCTCCCCGAGCAGAAAGTGCAAGGTGTGGGCTCAGGACTGAGGTTGCTACGGAACACCGTCCGGATGGGTTTTTTTTTTTTTTTTCTCGAGAAGAGACCTAGTAGAGTATTGTGCGAAGCTGACGGGTTTGGGTTTGTCCTAAAGCGGAGCTCGCCTTGCAAGGCTGACTCGTGCATGGGCTGGGTCTTTGGTCTCCACAGATTGAGAAGTTACAGACGCAGCTGGAGAGGGAGAAGCAGAGCAACCAGGATTTGGAGACCCTCAGTGAGGAGCTGATCAGAGAGAAGGAGCAGCTGCAGAGTGACATGGAGAGCCTGAAGGCTGACAGAGCCAGGCAGGTAGGTGTCTCCGGGACGGATGCTCCCGCCCGCAACAGGGCACGTCCAGGATTCCAGCCATTTCCTGGTAGTGGATGAGCGACACATGGTCACCACTTGCCCAGCTGAGCTGCTCCCAAACCAGCGATTCTTGAACTGACAGTGGAGGAGCAGGTGGTCAGAGTTTGCCTCCCAGGGGACACTGGCTGTCCTGGTTTTGATTGTCGTGATTGGGAGAAGGGGAGGGAAGGGGCTGATGGCATGTGGGTGGAGGTCAGAACTGCTACCAGGTGTCCTGCAATGCACAGGACAAGGAGCTGACCCAGCTGCAGGCGTCCGCGGCGTCCTAGCAGACAGCCCCGGCCAGCCCCCAGGCTTTATTTGGCTCACACCACAAGAAGTCCCAGGGTGGGCATCCCAGGGCTGGTGCAGTGGCTCGGGGATGCCAGCCAGAAGCCAGGCCTCTCTCTTCCCGCTCTGCCACCCCCAAGCTCTGGGTAGGAAAGTGGTCATGATGCCCAAGGTACGCGTCCTGTGGCGAGCCAGGCATGTTAGAGGCACAGAGCTGACAGTCACCCTGAGCCCTGCAGGATGAGGGGGAGCCAGGGGTGCTAAAGGTTGGTGTTGGGTGGGGGCGTTGAGGATGGTGAATGTTTGAGGCAGAGAGAGATCACCTGCAGTGTCTTCCGGGGGAGAGTGGTGTAAGGGGAGGCCGCAGGCGGATGGGCCCAGGTCGTGGGGGTCCCACCGGCAAGGGTGAGAGGTACCAGGGAAATCTCATCCATTCTTTGGAGTCAGAGGGAGAGCTGTGGCTTGCATTTCTGAATCACTCGGGCTGCTGTGGGTGTGTTTTGGCTTGAACAAAGTCACGAGTGCCCTTTACCTGCTATCCACACCAGCCCCCTGGGAATCCGCGGGACGGATCTGGGTGCTCTGTCGGGGGCCTGAACTTGAGTCTCCCGGTTTGAACCCAGATCACTGAACGACATCCGTGCAGCCGCCGTGTCATTCGTGCCCATTCTGTTTCTCTGCAGATCAAGGTCCTCGAGCAAGAGAAGGACCGCCTCAACCAGGCGGTGTGGTCGCTGCGGGAGAGGTCGCAGGTCAGCAGCGAGGCCCGCGCGAAGGACATGGAAAAGGAGAACAAAGCCCTCCACCAGACGGTGGCAGACACGAGCAGCCGACTCAGCAGGCTGGAGTTCGAGAAGCAGCAGCTGCACAAGGACTTCGAGCAGGTGAAGGTGAAGGTGGAACGGGCGGAGGAGCTGGAGAGGGAGCTGCGCCAGCTGGAGAAGGAGAACGAGAAGCTGGCCAAGAAGGTGGCCACCCTGAAGACCGCCACCGAGAAGGCGGACGCCCTGGAGCGCGAGAGTCGGGGCCTGGCGCTCGAGAACCGGCAGCTGAGGAAGTCTCTGGACACCCTGCAGAACGTGTCGGTGCAGCTTGAGGGTCTGGAGCGGGACAACAAGCAGCTGGACGAGGAGAACCTGGAGCTGCGCCGCATGGTGGAGACCCTGCGCTTCACGGGCGCCAAGATGGCGCAGATTGAGCGTGAGAACCAGGAGCTGGAGCGGGAGAAGGAGGAGCTGCGCAAAAACGTGGAGCTGCTCAAGGCCCTGAGCAAGAAATCCGAGCGCCTGGAGCTCAGCTACCAGGGCGTGAGCGCCGAGAACCTGCGGCTGCAGCAGACGCTGGAGAGCAGCGGCCAGAAGGCCCAGGCCCTGGAGCAGGAGCTCAGGGAGCTGGAGGCCGAAAACCAGGCCCTGCAGCGCGACCTGGAGGCCCTCCGGCTCGCCAACAAGCAGCTGGAGAGGTCAGAGAAGGACCGGAAGGCCCTGGAGCAGGAGGTGGCCCAGCTGGAGAAGGACAAGAAGCTGCTGGAGAAGGAGGCCAAGCGGCTGTGGCAGCAGGTGGAGCTCAAGGACGCGGTCTTGGACGACAGCACCGCCAAGCTGTCCGCTGCGGAGAAGGAGAGCCGCGCCCTGGACAAGGAGCTGGCCCGCTGCAGGGACGCGGCCAGCAAGCTGAAGGAGCTGGAGAGGGACAACAGGGACCTCACCAAGCAAGTCACCGTGCACACACGGACGCTGACGACCCTGCGAGAGGTGAGCTGCTGCGGGCGGGTGGGCCGGCATGCGCAGGGGAGGGTGAGGGGGCGGGGTTGACGTCTCGGTCCCAGGGCGTGGGGGCACGCCATGGGGTGCGCCTCCCAAACAGAAGTGGGATTGTGTGTGTTGTCCCTGGTGCTACCCAGGATGGTGTCTACGGGGACGAGAATGAAGAGAGACGTCACCTGTTACAGTCTCCCTGGCCAGAGCTGACCACCACTCCTGGTCTGGCTCACTTGGTCCCATCACCTCCCGTGGGCCTTTGCACATGTACATGCTTGACATCGTCCTTTCCTGCATCCTAATCGTTTTGGCCTTTCACTTCCTATAACTTTTCTCAGTGTAGCGAGTAAGCTTTAAGCCGTGGGTTTCTAATGGCTGCGAGATATTAATTCCGTAGATCCTGTAGATTGGCTGCAATTACTTTTTGGACATTTAGGTGGTTTTCCGATTTTTGTCATTATTTTAAATAACACCGGACTTCTTTACACACACATCTCTGTGCCTAGAAGTGAAACTATGGCATCTAAGGGTATGAGCGTTTTAAAGTTTCCTACTAGGTCTGTGTCCTCCTTTTCCCCTAGTATTTATCCCCCAGGTCATCTGGCTGTTCCTCCAGGATTTGGGCAGGGGAATAAACTGCTTTAGGGAATGACTCAAGCATCCACAGGGTGCGGCACAGAAGTCGGGTCTCGTGCCTGTAGGAACCCAGCATGGCTGTTCACGGGCAGCCTTAAATGCAGTGAGTCTGGCAGCTCGGTTTTGCCACCTGGTGGCGTGGCCAGACTGTGACCTCAGGTGGATGAGGGAGAGTGTGAGTGAGAGGGACCACACTGTGCTGTCCAGAGCTCAGTCACCCAGCCATGTCTGGCTGCAGGTCAGGCGAGATGTGCATTAGCGGTGTGCCAGGGGAGAAAAGGAAGTAGGTTTGGGGACCACACAGTCGTCTCCATGTCCTAAAAGGAGTATAGACGATGATGCAGGCAGGTCTGTATGCTGTGGGGGGAGACACACAACATGAGTACAACCCCTCATCCCTGTCTCTGTGAGCTTCACATCAGTTACACTGAGGTCACAGACAAGCCCAGAATCATAGCAGCTCCTCACCCCTGGCTGACTTCTCACTCATGAAAGTCCAGGTGCGCCACACCCCCTCAACCCCGGGACCCTGCTGTCTGTGCTGTGACTCCACAGTCCAGGCTGCTTGGACGAATGGCTCCACCCCTCCTCCCCCAGCACAGGGCCTAGGCAGTCACTGCGGCAGGAGAGAGGCTCTGTGCCGTGGCCTGCGGTGACTCAGGGCACATCCACCTGCAACTTGCTGGCCAGAACTACCCGCCAGCCGCTGGGTGGCTGGGAAATTTGGGGGAGCAGATGGAATGTTTGGCGAGTCCCGCTCCATTACTGCCATCGCAGGCCTGAGGATTTGCTGTTGGGGCGGGGGTGGCGGCTCACATGCCAGTAGCTGTGGTACCAGGCAGAGAGCAGTGCCTGCCTGGAGAGCTCCTGAGACACGTGGAAGGAAGCTGGGCCTCCAGGAAGGGACCCACCTAAAAGAGAGCCCCACTTTGGCAAAGCGAACCAAAACCAGGGATTTTTGGCTTTTTTCTTAAGACTTTATTTATTTATTTGACAGAGATATAGCAAAAGAGGGAACACAGGCAGGGAAAGTGGGAGAGGGAGAAGTAGGCTTCCCGCTGAGCTGGGAGCCCAATGTGGGGCTTGATCCCTGGACTCTGGGATCATGACCCAGGCCAAAGGCAGACACTTAATGACTGAGCCACTGCCTGGCTCTGTCAGTACTCCTCCTAGTACTTCTTGCAGAGAATTTGCAATAGGAAAAAGTATTTCATTCCATGACTCCACAGAAAAAGGCAGGCATGTCAGAATCCAGGCGTCCTCCTCCAAGGTCAACGGAAATGGTATTGCAGACATACGTCCTGGACACATTGCCGTGTAGTTTGGTCCACCTTCAGGGCGAGGAGGCTGGGAACGTGTGTCTCTCCCCTGCCCTTTGGAAGACATCCCTGGGGTTCATGTGTCCCCACTGAACTGTCAGCTCAGCCCTCAGGACGCCTGAGTCAGCTGTGACTCTGGAAGGCAGCTGCTCAGCCTTGAGAAGGGGCCCATGCCAGGCCCTCCCTGCCGGGCTTCCATCCCACCCGCGTCCCTCCCTGTCCTCTCCCTGTCCTGGCAGGATCTGGTGCTGGAGAAGTTGAAGAGCCAGCAGCTGAGCAGCGAGTTGGACAAGCTGAGCCAGGGGCTGGAGAAGGTCGGCCTCCACAAGGACCTGCTGTTGCAGGATGAGAGCGGCCACAGCAACACGTGAGCACCCCCCTGCTGCGGTCTGTGGGCCCTCTCAGAGCGTGCTGCACACCCCCAGCTCCAGAGCTCAGTTCACTCTGCACAACCTGGGGCTTGCATGTGATCTCTGGAAGAGGCTGGCGTCCCTCATGGGACAGGGCTTCTTCCTGGAGAGTCCCGGGGAGGAGTGCAAGGAGACTCTCTTGTCCAGTGGGAAGACTTCTTAATTGTTTTAAAATAGATTTTTTTTAGAGCCAGTTTTAAGTTCAAAGCAAAATTAAGGGGAAGATACAGAGAGTTCCTGAATGCTCTCTGCCCCGCCCAGGAATAACTTCCCCAGTGTCCATAATCCCCCACCAGAGTGGTGCACCTGTTATACTTGCTGTGTCCCCAGCGACCCTTCATCCCCCAGTGCCCGCAGTGAACCGTAGGGTTCACTCCTGATGCTGCACGTCCATGGGTGTTGACACAGGTGTGCTGCCCGGGTCTACTTATAGGATCCTACAGACTTGTTTCACAGCCCCACACGTCTTCTGTGCTCTGCCTACCTATTTGTTCCTCTCTCCCCGACCCCAGCCCTTGAATTGTAAAAAAAATTAACTATTGTGAATTTTGCCTGCTATTCTTTTCCAAAACGATCTCATTTTCCAAGGGAATCCGGTATCGTGGACTTTGCTGGACTTTTGCAGAGACCTAGAGTCCCAGCTCCATGTGATGGGTGACGTGGCACCCTGTTGGTGTGGCAAAAGGGCCACGCAGACTTACCACTTACCTAGCTCGCACTGTGATCTTGGGCAAATTGCTTAACCATTCTGAGACTCGGTTTCCCCATCTGTAAAATGGCCACGATAATCCCTCCCTAAGACTCTGCTTGTAGAGCTGCAGCAGTGACATTTCATTTGAAGCTGTCATGGGTGTGTCTCTGTGGAGAACCCTGGGGAGGGCTCTGAATGATGGCTTGTGGCTCTTATGGTTCTTCTGGGCCAAATGCTGCAGAATTACAAAGGAAACCGGCTCAGTGGGGGAGACAGGTGTTGGCAGCTGGGAGATTGGGAGCCTGTGAGCAGAAGAGACAGATAAAAACTACTGTATATTTGTATTTTTCAGAAAATGCAATATTTTGGAGGGCAGAAATGAGTCAGCACTAAAAACAACGTTAGCCATGAAAGAAGAAAAGATTGTGTTCTTGGAAGCACAGATAGAAGAGAAAGCCAGCCTGAACCGCCAGTTACAGAATGAACTCCAGGTGGTAAGATGTGACCCCTTTCCAGGCCAGCTGTGAGTCCCAGACACGAGGCCTCTGCCTCACCTTCTCCAGCCCCTCACCCGGGTAGCAGAGGGGTGGCTGGATGCCCATCTCCCGGAGCAGATGTGCTGACCCACGGGGTTCTGAGCGGGGCTGCCATCAGAATCATACACATTGGGGCCAAATGGAACCAGAGTGAACCAGAGGCCTGGGCGCAGAGGAGGCCAGGTCCAGAGCAGCTTTGAGTCTGTTAGGCAGGATCTGAGACACTGGCAAGAATCGGCATGAGACTGTGAGCATCAGGACCAAGACAGACGTAGAGTCCCAGGGGCACCCTGAGATGGGACAGGTGTGGGTGCACCAGGGCTCGGTCAGGATGTCCACTCCTGGTACATACGTGATTTCCAGCTTTCCTTCTTGAAGCCTTGGCGCAGTTCTTGGCTGTGTAATTGAATAAGGAATCTAGAGAAAAGCAGTTCTCGGGCTGGAAGGGACTTTATAACCTCCCCTGGTCCATATTCCCCAGATTCACCTCTATTTTGTGGAGTGGGCTGCTGAGGCTTAGGGAAGCGAGAAGACTGGAGTTGGGACTGAGGCAGATTTCTGGGAGGAGAAAGGGGGAGGATGGGCTGGGCTGTGGGCATTCCCCACAGAGCAAGAGCCAGGTGTCAGGCTTATCCCTAATGCCAGGCGAGGGGTCAGGGATGCTCAGGAATTGGGTTCGCTGTGGGACTGTCCTCTAGCAGTGAACACAGAGCTCTGAACGGGCCTCTTCCTGCCCCAAGTCTGCTTTCCTGTTCCCACACCCCGCAGCTGAAGACAGAGTGTGAGATCCTCAGGCAGAGCCAGGAGGAAGGCAAGCACTTACAGAACTCTTTCAAACACCCTGCGGAGACTTTGGTCACCGGCCGCCAGGGGAAGGAGCCCTGGGGGCCCAGCCACAAGGAGGCTACCATGGAGCTGCTCCTAGTGAAAGACCGGGCCATCGAGCTGGAGCGGAATGTGAGTGGGCTGCCCGGGTTCAGAGAGAGAGAGCAAGGCACTGTGCCCTAGTGATCGTCCCGCTGATAGGCCGCCATTCGTGGGAAGGACCCAGGAGGTCAGAACCTGCTGAGATCTATCCAGATTTAGTTGAATACCTTTTCTTTTTTCTTTCTTTCTTTTTTTTTTTTTTTTTAAGATTTTCTTTATTTGACAGATGCACAAGACGGGGGAGAGGCGGGGGAGAAGCAGACTCTCCGCTGAGCTGGGAGCCCGATGCAGAGCTCGATCCCAGAACCCCGGGATCATGACCTGAGCTGAAGGCAGACGCTTAACGGTGCTTAACAGCCACCCAGGTGCCCCTTCTGTAGCTGAATACTTCTTCAGCTGTCCTGGCAACTCCTACACTCTCCTTTCCATTTGAGATCCCTTTGCCCTTTCTACTGGAAAGGTGTGGATCACATTTTCCCACAGCGAATCCAACTGCCTGCCCATCAGACTTGGCCTGGAGCTTGTACACCAGTTCTCCGTCTCCACGGTGCTTTCCCAGGGGTTACCAAAGCGTGGCCCGCCACCTGTTTTTGTCAATAAAGTTTTATTGGACCAGAGACATGCCCTTTATTTACATACTGTGTGGGCTCGTCTTCCCACCATAGTGGCGGCAGAGGTAACTGGTTGGAATGGCCACCACATGTCTGGCAAACCCTCAATCTGTCCCTTTACAGAAGAAGTTTGACGGTGCACGTCTAATCCCCTGATGCTGTTTGACTCTGCCAGCAACCTTGTGAAGCAGGTAGTGAGGATTTTCACCATTGGCAGATGAGAAAGTGGAGATAGAGTTTAAGAGACTTGACCCTATGGGGCATCTGGGTGGCTCAGATTGTTAGGCGTCTGCCTTCAGCTCAAGCCAGGATCTCCGGGTCCTGAGATTGAGTCCCATATCGGGCTCAATCGGGCCCGATGTGGGACTCGATCTCAGGAGTCCCTCAATCGGGCTCCCAGCTCAGTGGGGCATCTGCTCCTCCCTCTGCCTCTCCCCCTGCTTGTGCTCTCTCTCTAATGAATAAAAAAATCTTTAAAAAAATAAGAAAGACTCGACGCTACATCCCGTGTTAGCGAAGGACAGCACCAGGCTACAGCCCACCTGTCCTGGTCCCTGGCCTTCTTGGTGGCATATTTTACACAGTCTTTATCAGTCTTATGGAGCAACTTACTTACTCTATCTGCTGTCACTCCTGAGCAGGGTGAGGTGTGGTCACAGGCTTTTAGTCCCTGTCCAGTGGGATAAGCTCAGAGAAGTACACTCATGGGGTGGTCCGCAGAAGCATTAATGAGAGAAGAGAGCCCTTGGCTTTAACCCCAGCTCACCTTGGCCTTGCACTCAGATGCTCAGGTTGGAAGCAGTGTCCCCGTGATGTGCATGCATTTCTGTCTGGAAAGCACATACCAAGAAAAGGACCCCTCTCCCCCTTCCCTTGCAATTCTGTTGATTGTCTGTCTTTTCCAGGAGGGAAACATGCTACTTCTCTTAACTGTTGGACTCTGGTTTTAGTCCCCCAAAGTGTCAGCTCTTGGCGGTTCCTTACAGCCCCTGTGCCCGGGGCTGGTGAACACTGACCGAGCTGATGTCTGATGGGCCTCCTGCTTCCGCCTCCCCTAGAATGCAGCTCTGCAGGCCGAGAAGCAGCTGCTTAAGGAACAGCTACAGCACGTGGAGACGCAGAACGTGGCCTTCAGCTCTCAGATCCTGACACTGCAGAAGCAGAGTGCCTTCCTACAGGAGCACAACACCACGCTGCAGACCCAGACAGCCAAGCTGCAGGTGAGCCCCGTGCTGTAGGCCCCAGGGAGTGGGCCGGTGGGGAGGGTATCTCTGTGTCTCCCTGAGACTGGCCCCAGCATGCACGCCAGCTCCTCTTCCTCAGGAAGCCAGGCCACGCGGGGGAGGCTGTGCTGTTCATAGACTCTTTGTGAGCAAGGGGTGCCAAGTCTCAGGGTGCTAGAAGGTGGTACAGGTGTGCAGCCGTTTCCACCACCGAGCGTCTGACGGCAGGGCTAGCGACTCGGTTTCTGTGCTCTGCCCTGTAGGGTTGCCTATTTCCCCAGGTCTGTGTTCCTTGAGATTTTACTAGGAGTGATTTGGAAAGAGATCCTAGGCTCAGATGCATTGAGCTCAACAGAGTTAACCAGGTTTGTTTACGATAAATGCTGGCAGAGCCTTTTGTAAGCTGATGGGAATTTTGAGTCTCCACCAAGGAAGTAGGGGGTGAGGTGGCTGGAAAGCTGTTGAGAGCTTCTAGCAAAACTCCCATCCCATGCCACCTAGTTGAGGATGTTGGTTTTTATTTATGGTTGACAGATTGTGGAGAAATTAATTAATCTTTCATTAATGCTGTTTGTGAGAAAAACGTTTGAAAATATGCAGCCTGGGTCGGGATGGTATGTAGGAAACTATTTGGCAAAGGGGCTAGGGTTTATTCTTTTAAAATAACGAAATAGGGGGCGCCTGGGTGGCTCAGGGGGTTAAGCGTCTGCCTTCGGCTCAGGTCATGGTCTCAGGGTCCTGGGATCGAGCCCCACGTCGGGCTCTCTGCTCAGTGAGGAGCCTGTTTCCCCTCTCTCTCTCTGCCTGCCTCTCTGCCTATTTGTGATCTCTGTCTGTCAAATAAATAAATAAATAAATCTTAAAACAAAACAAAAATAATGAAATAGGGTATCGGTTCATGGTTTTGGTGGTGGTGGTGGGGAGGTCTCTGGTTTTGCGGTCGGTCACTCTGGTCCCAGAGTGAGTTAGGTAGCGCTCCCTAGTCGGTTTTTTGAGGGTCTGGGATGTTGTTGGGTGGTCGTTTTGTAAACATAAGTTCAGTGAGGGTGGCTGCGGTGGTATTCAGGTGTTCTCTCTCGTTCCTGATTTTCTACGGGTCCTAGAAAAATAGGCCTTTAAAAGTGGTCAAAGAGGGCGCCGAAGGAGCTTATCCAGAGAAAGGATGCAATTTGCCCCAGTAGGTCACCTGTGGGGAGGGGCACAAGACGGTGCCGCCTGGGATGGTCTGCTGTGCCCCCATCCCCCAGAGCGGTTCTAAAGTTCAGAGACGACAGTCCTGGTGGCGGGTGCTGCCTGCCTGGAGGGTCCCCGTGGTCTTGATGTCTGCCTCCTGTGTTGGCGCGGTGGCTGTGCGTGGGGACGCGGGGTCTGTGAGTCCACCCCTTCTCTCCCTCCGCAGGTGGAGAACTCCACCCTGAGCTCCCAGAACACCGCGCTCACCTCGCAGTACACCCAGCTGCAGAACCAGCAGACGGCCAAGGAGAGCGAGAACGAGAACCTGCTGCGGCAGCAGGAGCGGCTGGCAGCGGCCCACGAGGCCCTGATGCAGGACCACGAGCACCTGGCCATGCTGCACGAGCGCCAGTCCTCGGAGTACGAGGCCCTCATCCGCCAGCACAGCTGCCTCAAGACGCTACATCGCAACCTGGAGCTGGAGCACAGGGATCTCCGAGAGAGGTGTGTGCGGGTGTCGGGGCCACCAGGGGTCGTGCCACCGGGGGTCACCTCCCGGGCCCGGGAGCCTCCCCCGCCTTCCCTCTTGGCCCCGCTGCTTCACATTGCCCGGGACCCCTGAACTTTCCAGAAGGGGCGGGTAAAATCCGGAGTCACTCTCAGCCATTGGGAGCGTGTGCAGCTGGAGCCTGAGTGACGGGAGGGTCCCCCCACGTGGAGAAGGCGGTGCCATGATGAATCCCATCTCAGGGAAACCCAGCTTCGGGGTCCCTGCTGCCCTGAGGACTCTCACCACCTCCCCACTCCACTCCAGACTGGGCACATAGAGGACATTCCCCACCACTGCCAGTCCACAGTGACTTGCTTCGTTTCCCTGTCTGGGTGTGGGACCCTTGCTTTCCAGCCTTCAACTTTGGCAGCTTTGGAATATGTAGAAAGCGAAGAGAACAGTAGAGTGAAACCATGTCCGTTTTAGCCATCCCTCTCTCTCAATAACTACCTGCTCTCCTTTACTTAATTGATCTAAAATTTGTCTGCACTGAGTGGGACAGATCGTCACTTGGCGCCCTTGACAACCCAGGCTCCTGGGTGTCGGGTCTGTTGGGTCAGCTTGTGTTGCCTGAGCTCCTGCCCCGGCTGGGCCCCCGATAGCCCCGGCACCCAGGCAGCTATGGTGGGACCCGGGGTCTGGCGGGAGGGAGGGGTGGGGTGCACCTGGCGGGGACACAGGAGGAAGCTGTGTCTCTGCAGAGAGGCTGGCATTTCCCTTGACTCGCCTTCATTGCTGGGCCAGTGGAGGCTTGTGAGGGCATGTGATGACGCTGAGGGCACAGAGGTGGTGACGTTCATTTATTCACTCACCTGCTCCTTCCTTTTTGCCTCTCTCTGGGCTCCTCTACCTGCTTTATCCACCCAGATCGCCATCCTTCAGGGGCTGTTGGGGCACTTGCCCCTAATAAGCCAAAATCAGCATCTTCTGTTTCCAGGCATCTCCGCCCTCACTCCCCCGGAGCCCACCCAGGCTTCATGCGACACTTAGCATGTACTATGTGCACGTGCTCTGTCTGGACGTGGAGGGTTGCTCCCAGTTGGTTTGGGAAGTAGAGCCCACAGCATTCCCTGAGCTCTGGAATGAGCCCCATGCCCACCACTCACCAAGCACCTAGGTGTTATGATAGCCCCTCATGGTATTCTTAGTGTCTGATTAGAGGGCGAAGGTTTTTGCAGGCGGAATTTGGACCAGCCTTGAGGGAGGAGAGACTGTGGGTTACCGTCTGGCTCCTTGTCAATACAGCAGGCGGAACTATTTTAGTACTCGAATTTTACCAGGCTGGGCAGGTAGCTGGAGGCACCTTTGGTCTGTCTGCAGCAGGGCTGGGAGTTCGAGAATGTAGGTACCTGGAACACGGGGGTGATGGCTCTGAAATTAGATGCTCATTTCTTAATTCTCTTAGAAAGATGTACTGAGTGCCCGGCCTCATACCCAGGATTCACTAGCGAGCAAGACGCTCAGCGTCTGTCCTGCCCTCCGGTGGTTACTAGTGGTTACAGTTACCCCTGGTCACTGGCCCTTTTCTAAGCCATTACAGTAGGGAAGCAGGATTTGGGGAATCCTAATCATCTGCCCGTGGCCCTGATCTGTCAGACCTGGGTGACTTATCATCACCTGAAGAGCTAGGCCAAACCTCCTCTTCCAGTCGTACACCTGTCCGCAGTGGGTCAGCCTCCACCCTGGGCCTGAAGGCCGGGCGAAAGTTTGTCCTCGAACAGCCGCCTGAGTGTGTTTCTGAGTTTCACTCCCCGATGATTCCCGGTGGCAGTAGGACGGTTCGAGCACGGCTGCCGTGGGGGCTGGGGGCCCAGGGATGGATGTCTGAAGACTGATTGGACACTGTGGTCCGACCGTCTGCGAGTGTGAACAGCTCAGACAAGGGAGGGGGTCTAGAAAGAGGGGTTTCCCTGAACGCGGACGGCTGAAAGGCGGTGTGTCAGTCACTGCCTTGGACTCGAAGGGGATCCTGAGTCCTCTCTGAGCACAGCGGATGCCGCGCAGGAGGAGGGACAGCCTGGGCTCATCATCTGCGCTCTGCTGCCCTCCAGAGCCCGCTGTGCCAGAACCGCGGATACAGGGGCTGCTGGAAGGGGGAAAAGGAACCGAGCTGATGGGGGAGGGAAAGGGCTGTGATTGGGGCCCATGAGAAAGGGGGGCAGTGTGTGCATGTGTGTGGGCTCGCACACGTGTGTGGGCTCACACACGTGTGTGCATGTGAAGACCTGGCCTCTGGCAGCTGCTGGGCCCCTGCCGGGCAAGCCTCCATCCCTGCAGCTGAGACAGACCAAGAACAAGGAGATTCGGTTCTCAAGGGGAGGAGGGCGGAGGGCTTACCCAGCCCCTGGTCAAGAGGGATTACCTGCTGGAATAGAGCTGTTTGTTTTGTGGTTCCTTTTACATCTGTTTGTGCTTGGTGAGCCACCTCGTAAGTATTTATAACGTCTGAAGCAAAGCGGTCCAAGTGCAGAAAAGAGAGTCTCGGTGTGCCCAGGTGGGCAAGGGAGGGGGTTCTGCTTCGGCAGGAAGTCCAGGGGACTGTGCGGACTTGTCAGGTGGCAAGAACAGGCCCCGCCTGTTCCCTGCCCTGTCCCCCTCCGCTTTGCAGAGAGCAGTGGCCCTAGGAACCCCGTTTTCTGCGGGAGGTTTCCCAGTTTTCCAGGGACTTTGTTCCCCAGGGGAAAGGAAGGCCCAGGGCAAGCTCCCAACAGGTGCGTTCCCCTCCAACAGGCACGAGGACATGCTGAAGCATAAGGCGGAGCTGGATGAGCGGGAGAAGGTTTTGAACACTGAGAGGGAGGCTCTGCAGCAGGAGCAGAGGACGGGCGCCATGGCCGTGGGTGAGAACCAGCGGCTGCGGGGTGAGCTGGACAGGTGAGCACCTGGAACCCCACCTGGGCCCCGTGCAGGACAGCTGCCCTCTCAGATTTCACATAGACTCGCCCAGCCCCACCGCAAGAGATCTGCAGGGTCCCCTGGCCGGCATGTTCACAGCTGGGGGGCACAGGATGAGAGGGGTCTCTAGCTGGTGGCTGGGATGGAAGGACCCAAGTGACCAAGTGACACCTGGGGATGGCGCCTTTGTATCCGGCGTGGACCCTCCTCTGATGTAGGCCACGTGGCGATCTTAGGAAGGACACGCTGTAGATGCTCATTCCTCACACATTCCCTATTTGTGAACTCACCTCCTTGCTAAAATCGCCCCCAGATTGATACGGAGAAGGTGCTTTCATTCACGTGCCCAGGACGACCCGGAGCGCACGTCTCTGGCTGAGGGCAAACAAGGGTGCTCTGCCTTCTTACTGTAGTTCTCGTACCGTGAATAGGCATCCTTTTTGAAGTCTCTTTGGTGCCATGGTGTTTTTATAATTTTGCACTTTTTGGTGGCAATTTTGCTTTTTTTTTTTAAAGATTTTATTTATTTGTGCAAGAGAGAGCACAAGCAAGGAAAGTGTGAGAGGGAGGAAGCAGGCTCCCTGCTGAGCAGTGAGCCCAATGCTGGGCTCGATCCCAGGACCCTGGGATCATGACCTGATCCAAAGGCAGATGCTTAACCGACTGAGCCACCCAGGTGCCCCCACAATTATTTAAAATAGCTCCCAAGTGGAGGGCTGAAGTGTGGTGAAGGGCTCCTAGTGCAAGACTATGCTCCCGTCTGGGAAAAGTACACATTCGAGAAACTCCGTTCAGGCACGAGCTACAGTTCTGTAGCCGTATGTTACCTGAGGGGGTCTTCAAACAGAATCCCCAATTAAATAAGCGATGTTGTGATCCTTTGACTGAAATGTGACCAGAGCTTGCAGGAACATATACCCTGTCCTATGTTTCCCCAAGAGGCCATGGTTCAGTTCCTGCCAGTCCAGTGATAGCACGGTCTTCCTAGAGCATCACTCCCTTGATTAACAAGTCTCTGCTGTACAACCAGTATCCCAACCCCCACCTTTTTTTTTTTTTAAGATTTTATTTATTTATTTGACAGAGATCACAAGTAGGCAGAGAAGCAGGCAAAGAGAGAGGAGGAAGCAGGCTCCCTGCTGAGCACAGAGCCTGATGCAGGGCTCTATCCCAGGACCCTGGGATCATGACCCGAGCTGAAGGTAGAGGCTTTAACCCACTGAGCCACCCAGGCAACCCCCCCACACTTTTTTTTTTTTTTTTTTAAATAACAATTAAGTAAACAGACTCAGGGATGAACTTACCTGTTCAGATTTAGTGTCTCTAGTGAATGGCGGAGTCAGGACGTGAATCATGCCTTGTCTCATCACAAAGGCATGACCGTATGAAGTTGCTTCCTCTCCAAGTCCTTGTGCGAGTGTTCTCTGGGGCCACACGCTCGGGGGCCTCCAGTGACCTGGGGAGGCCAGGCCCACGGGGGAGGGAGAGCCGGCCCAGAGCTTTCCAGGTTATTTTTTCGTCTTACGCTTTTTTCTTAAGAGAACTAGGACATTTGAGCGTGGATGTGAGACCCTCAGGTTTTTAAGTGTTGGCACGCTGACCCATTTCAAAGAAGCGTTTAGGCTGAACAAGGCGCATCTGTGTCCAGACGTAGTCTGTGGGCCTCCAATAGTCTCAGCTTTGGATGCAAATCTTCCCCTAAGAAGCCCTGATTGGATGATAGTGATGATGAGGATAATTTTAGTGGATTTCCCTAATACCGTGGCATCTCCTACTTTATTTATCTCAGGAGGTAAAATTAGAAGAGAGTTTGAAATTGGGAAGGAGAGCCAGACGTAGACACATGATTTTAAGGCAAAAATATTCTGGTTCAGTGTTTCTTTAAAAAAAAAAAAAAAGTTAACAGCCAAACTCTTTTTTCCAAGTACGCATGCAGATAGGCCAAAGCGTTAAACGTAAAAGAGAGCATCACGGTGAGGCTGCGTTGGGGCACCTGTCTGAGCCTGCCCACTCTGTCTCCCCCAGCCCAGCGTGGGGCACTAGGGGGACCCTCAGAGAACCCCCAAAGAGCACAGTTTGAAAACTCATTCTGTTCAGCTCCCTCATTTTATACCTGGAAAAAACTGAGGCCCAGAGAGGCTGTCGTCCTGGGTCAGGGTGCCCAGCGGGGACGGAGCCTGCCGTGCCTTCCAGCCCTTGGCCTGTGGCTCTCCACCCCCAGGGTCAATTTCCTGCACCAGCAGCTGAGAGGGGAGTACGAGGAGCTGCACGCCCACGCCAAGGAGCTGAAGACCTCCCTGAACAACTCCCAGCTAGAGCTGAGCCGCTGGCAGGCGCGGTTCGACGAGCTGAAGGGGCAGCACCAGAGCATGGACATCTCGCTGACCAAGCTGGACAACCACTGCGAGGTGAGGCCTTGGGACACGGCCGAGAGCCCCGGGCCCGGGGTGCTGGTGGGTCCTTGGTGGACCTGGCGCTCGAAGACCATGGGGGGTGGGGGTGGCCCAGGGGCCAGGAGGGAACGGAGGCATTGAAGAGGGAGACAGCCACCCTGGTGGGCAGGGATGTGTCAGAAAGCACCTGTCCAGCTGCCCTTTGCTTCTCGCAGGTTCAGGGAAGCATGTGGGAGCAGCAGGGGCAGTCTCCTATCCAGCCCCGCCGCTCCAAGCTGGCAAATCCAGCCCCGCCGCTCTTTCACCTTTGCAATTCTGTGTCCACACTGTTCTAGAGAAGTGGCGTGGGTGGCTGACTCTGGCTCCGGCTCCCGGGGCAGCTCGGACAGTGCTCACTCGGGGATGCCCCGGTTTCCAGAGAGGCAGAGCAGTCCCATGTGGTGCGTTAGGTGGGAAATTTGTCTTCTTAAGCAGCAGAATTATCTCAGATGAGATCATGAGCAGACCTCAGGACAGACAAGAAAGGCAACGTGGATCAAGCCGGCAAGAGCAGCGTGGTCCCATCCCCCTTCAAGAGGCCCCAAGGACAGCAGCGTCCCTGGGACATAGCTCCTCTTGCCTCTCGTTGTCCAGAGACCCTCTCGGAGGCCTTGTCCTTCGAGCTCCCGGTAGCCCAGTGGGACATCACAGCTGAGGAAACCGAGGCCCAGGGTACACAGCTGCCTCCGGACCCCCCTGCGCTGGGGCTGGGGCGCGGGGTGTGTGGGAGAGGTTGAGGGCCGGACCTCCGAGGCTGTCTGAGGCCCAGGATGTTCCTGCTGCATCTCCATGATGGTACTCCGGGGCAGGAGCTGGCAAGTCCGCCAAGGGTCGCATCTAGCCCGCTGCCTGTCCTCGGACAGCTGTGACCTAAAACCATTGTGTATAGTTTTAGTGGTGGGGAGATTCTCCCAAACGATAGCTTGTGGCAAGTGGAAATGATCGGAAATTTAAGTGTCTGTGATGGGGACGTTGCCGCACCCGTGTTTGTGTGCCATCCGTGGCTGTTTCCAGTGGTGGTGGCAGCTGAGTGGGAACACTGCCACAGACACCCCCGTCCAGCCGGGCAAGCCTGAAATACTTAGTTTTGGGCCCTTCACAGAAGAGGTGTGAGCCAACCCTCGTCCAGAGCAGAGCTGCCCTATGGAAATATGATGCAGACCACAGACCTGAGTTAATGTTTTCTAGTAACCCACATTAAAAAAGTGAAAAGGGTGAGGCGGGGGAGGACGCATTTTAATAATCTACTCTGTCTAGCCAACATATCTAAAATACCATTTTGACGTGTGACCCCCCCAAAACCCTTACTGAGATATCTTATGTTCCCTTCTTTATTACTATGAAGTCTTTGGAATCCTTGTTTAATTCGGCATGTCGCCGCTCAGACCAGCTACATCTGCAGTGCTCCGTGGCCTCACGTGGCTGCCAGCCGCCAGCTGGGGCGGGGCAGGTGGGGATTCGGCTGTCCCTGGGCCGGTGGCACACTCGGTCCTTGCAAGTTCTCACGGGTGGAGGAGAGGAGCACATCTCTGTGCATGTGACCTTGCCCTGGAAGCCGGGTTCCCAGCGGTGGAATTCTGGGGTTGCACACCGTTTGACACGCTGATGTGTGTTTTAGCTGCTGTCCCGTCTCAAGGGGAACCTGGAGGAAGAGAATCATCACCTGCTGAGCCAGATCCAGCTTCTGAGCCAGCAGAACCAGCTGCTCCTGGAGCAGAACTTGGAGAGTAAGGAGCAGTATCATGAGGAGCAGAAGCAGTACATGTAAGGATGTGTGTGCGAGTGATGCCTGTAGACCGAGGGGCTCTGGCTTCTCCGGGCCTTGCCAGGACCTGTGACATTCTGGGCAAGGAATGGCCCCTGGGCCTGTTGGTGTCCTGAGGGCACAGGGACAGTCCCGTCTTACCAGCACGTCCTTCTCTTGTCGTCCCTGGAATGGGTCTGGGCTTGTGTACCTGTGGTGGTCGGCTCTAGTTTGCTGTTCAGAGGCAGGGCCTACTACCAGAAGCTTCAGAATCTGCTTCTGGAATATAAGCTCACTTGTAAAAATAGGACGGTTTTTACCATCCTGGGTGGTGGCTCAGTGGGTTAAAGCCTCTGCCTTCGGCTCAGGTCATGATGCCAGGGTCCTGGGATCGAGCCCCACATCAGGCTCTCTGCTCAGCGGGAAGCCTGCTTCCTCCTCTCTCTCTCCCTCTCTGCCTGCCTCTCTGCCTACTTGTGATCTGTCAAATAAATAAATAAAATCTTTTAAAAAAAAATAAAATGGGATTGAGAACCCCTCTTTCCCTCTCTCTTCACAGAGACAAATTAAATGCCTTGCGGAGGCATAAGGAGAAACTGGAAGAAAAGATCATGGATCAGTACAAGTTCTACGATCCTGCTCCAAAGAAGTGAGTTGATTCATGTATCGGGGATGTAAGCCCAGAGCAGAGCTCTTCCTCATGCACGAGTGGAGTGGAACGCACTCCCACCTAGAGCGGTGCCCGGCCTGGAGGGACCATGCCTCCTGCTCTGTGGAGGCCCTCGGTGTTGCAGGCCTCCCCTGGGACTGAAGGAGTTAGAATTTCAGTCTCACCCTCTGTCCTCCAGCTTGTCCTGGGAGGGTTAACGGACGCCAGCTGACTCTGACGAGACACGGGCTCAATTTAGCCATAGCCCTCGGCAAGGGGGGGTGGAGAGTCTGTGGTTTGGAAGCCATTAAATTGGGACAGAAGGTGGCCATATGAGATTCTGTCTCACGATTTAACAAGACATTGGAAATCACATTCCTGTTTGGGGGACGGAAGCTGGTGTACCCATACCCTTTAAACACAGGAACCTCTGGGCCTCACACAGATGCCTCTGGACTCCCTGAAGCCCAGAGCAGGTTCACAAACTCAGTCCTTTCTCCAGGGAGCAGCAGACCCCTGGTGGTGGGGCCGGCCCAGTCTCTGTGGAGTGCCAGCCTCCTATGGGAGGCCTTCCCCTGGACCAGGCCTGAGCCCCAGGAGCCAGTCTTTTCCGAGTCCCAACCCAGCCCAGCCTCAAAGTCAGGATCACTGTGAATCCTTAAGGTTCTCTGGTGAACCACAGATTTTCTGAACCTCAGTCCTCTTCCCTCTCTCTGGCAGAAATGGAGGCCCAGATGAGATCCAGTGCTTTGTGCAAACGCAGTACTATCTAGTTTCAGAGATAACTTTTTTGGTGATATCAGAATGCCCCCATTTCCCCGCAGCTGCAACTCTATCGCTTACTCTTGAAATTCGCTGGTTTTCATTTAAACAGCCCACTCTTCCCTCCCCTCCCCTTGCCCTCCCAGGCTCCTTCGTGCCAGGGACTGGTTGGAGAATGTCAGTTTATTCCACTTACTCTTAACTTCAGCAGAAAATAAGGAGGTCTGTGACACAGTCCCAAAATGGCATTTTGACCGAAAAATTGCCCACGGGTGGGGCTTTGTTTCGCACAGATAATCAAGAGTTGGAAGTTGACACCATGTTTGAAGTTCTGTTTCCCCAAGAGGCTAGTGTGGATTTCCGCCATGATGTGCACTTCTACCATCCCTGTGCCCCAAATCCAGTGACCGTGGTGATGGCAAGGAGTGCCATCATTCTGAACCCCAAATTAACGGCTTATGATGGAAAGCCCGGCTCACATCAGGGCACCCCGTGACCTGCTGGAGCAGCATCGAGGGTTGGTTGTGTCCTCCTAACAGTCTGCTTCTCACTAGGAAGAACCACTGGATTGGCGCCAAAGCCTTAGTCAAACTCATCAAACCAAAGAAAGAAGGTTCCAGAGAACGACTGAAGTCCACCGCAGAGAGCCCTCCTTGGCAGGTGGAGTCCCCAGACCCGGCCTCGCCATCTCCTCAGGCCCTCAGATTGCAGCCAGAGAACCCCGAGGCCACCCCACCTGGCTCCAACAGTACAGAAGAGCGGGACCCCCTCAACGGGCCTGTGGGGAAAGGTAGGAGTGGCTGACCAGGCTGCCGTTGGGCAAAGGAGGGGATGGGTGCTCGGAAGGGCTCTGCCTGGATGGGGCAGGATGAGAGACAGAGCGTCACACGTGTGCCTGTAGGAGCGTGAAGAGGACGTGTTGCTTGCACTCAGATCTGCCTCCTTGCCTAGGTTCGCAGCCCAGTAGAGAATACAAATTCACATCGGCAGCTTCGTCCTGTGACAGTTTTGTTATTTTAGAACGAGGAACGTCCCACGTCACGTAAGCCGTGGTAGCGTCCCAGGCTGATGGTGACACAGGTGCAGCAGAGACAGGCTCAGGGGTGTGTGTTTCGGGGCTGTGTGTATCAAAGGGTCAGAGGCAGCTGTTTCTGGAGGGAGATCCCAGGTGCATTTAACCCCTTCTGTGCATACACGGGATCTTCAGGAATTCCCGAGTCCTCCCAGCCGCAGAGCCCTGCCTACCTTTGTACTTAAGGCTGTGTTCTGGAGTTTGCCAGAAGTTCTGACGTGGATTCCTAGTCGTATGTGGTATATTTCCTCTAATCTGAGGGGCTCTCAGAGGTACGCTGTGTAATTGCTATCTATACCACCGGGAGAAACACAGGCAGCCTGAGGAGTTCATGGTTGTGTTACACTCTGGTTAGAGGGCTCTTCTACAGACTCAGATTGTTGTGCACAGACACACGGGGAACGCATGAGCACAGTACGCGGGGTGCGCCCGTGACCGTTCCGTCAGAGGCCCCATCTGGCCAGCGGTGACCATCAGACCCATCAGAGCTGTGTCCGGATTGCGGAGATGTGAAGGAATAGGGGAAAATGTGTGCCTCAGAGGCAACTAAACACAGAAATTGCCAGAAACATTGTTAAGTTTTCAGCTTTACTTTTTAAATATTAGTTTATGGATCCTTTACTCCTAAACCTGCTGGGCGTGCACCCTGAGCAATTTAAATTTTTATGAAGGATGCTGGAACTTTCTGAAGACCAGGCCTAGGCCTGAGAGCCCTTTGCCCCTGCAGGCTGATGTGACAGTGCTGAGGGCTGGTGGTGACAGGCTGCCCCGTGAGTGTGACATGGGCACAAGCCTTTTAGGGGCACCATTCATTGAGTCTTGTTGTGTCACTTTCGAATGCAGAGGAGAAAACGTGCGTGTGCGCACACGTGGGGACAAATGCTTGAGACCAGTTTAGGTAAAGGGCTCCGGAGCCACTGAGCGATGATGAGGCTGAACTTGGTTTCTATCTAGCTGGGCGCTCTCGCCTCGGGTTTTCCCGTTGGCTCTTCAGAGTTGTTGGCCTTTATCCCCTCAACTTGTCTTATTCTCTAAACTGACTTGATTAACTACCATCGGCCTAATGAGCCAGGAAACCTTGGGGAGGAACAAAGTACTTGACTGGTCCAGGCTGTTGTTCCGGCCCATGGACGAGCGGGTCAGAGAAAATCCTTCACAGCAGCAGCCGCAGCTGTGCGCGCACTGGGCGTCCATTCCGGGCTCCTTTTAGCTGACTGACACACTTCACCTGACTCCCAGAGTTCTAACTACCCCCGAGGTGGGCACGATTAATCATTCCTTCGAAGGGAGTCTTGACCAAATGTTAAACACTTGCCAGTGTAATCACTGGTGGAACTGGGATGCCCATGCGGGGTCTCAGGGCTGTGGAGCTGGAGCTAGTCACCTGTGTGTGCCGGTGACGCCCTTTAGAACGAGCCCAACAGCCTGGGGCCCCTTAGTCTGTGGCGTGAGCGCCGACCACCAGGGGGCGCTGTGGCGGCAGAAATAAGCAAGGCGGTGGCGTCCTCCGGGATCCTAAATCAGAAATCCCGTGGCCCTGCTGTGTCCATATGCGCCATGTTCAGAAAGTACAGCTGAGGGCTCTGACCATCCATGAAGTACAGGACTGGAGTAGAGGGTGTGCAGGAGGTTTCAAAGGAAACGATTCTTGGTGGTGTGGGGTTGGGGAGCGCAAAAAGAGGTATTTTCATTATTTTGAAACTTGTCCCGTCAGAAGAGGTTGAGATGCACAGAATTATTGGTGAGTGCTTCAGTAGACCACCCTTTCGTGACATCAGGCCAGAAACACACGGTGAGGTGTTTCCCGGGCCCTTGAACAGGAACAGGAGTGGAGCGTGCCCCAGAGCGTCAGGGGGCCTGTCATTAAAATGGATGAGTAAGAGAAGCCAGGTCCTAAATTAATAAACATCCTCCTTTAATAATTTAACACATCGAAATTGAAAAAAGTCTCAGCCCTCGGCTCCTTGAACGATACACAGTTCTCCTCCCGTGCAGAGAGAAGCGTTGGCACTAAGACTCCCCTGCACTGATCCCGTTGAGTCAGATCATAAACGATTCACTGAGTCCTGATTCTGGGCTTGTCCTGAGTATTGTTCCCGTGTTTCCTGGGTCGGACAGGATTCTGACCTCCTGCCTGCGTTTAGCTAATTTAGAGCCGTTTGCTGTATTATTCATTTCATTCATTTATTGTTTTTTGTTTTTTTCCCTTCCTCTCTTGGGTTATCCGGGAAATAACCATTTAGCAACTCAGCGCAAAAAGAGTCCCTTTTTGAGAAGCAAAAGCAAAGACAAAGACAAGTCTCCAACGGCCCATCCGACTCTCTCTAAACGCCTGCGGTTCTGGTCTTCCTCTGACATCCCATCCTCTCCTAACGAGCCTGTCCCTTTTTCAGAAATTGGGGATTTCTAATCCTTTTCCTTTATCATGTGTTTTCATCATGCATCCTCCTTCATTTCTGAACTCCAAAAAAAAAAAAAAAAAAAAAAGTACCTAAAGGCCTGATGACCCCCAGTGGACTCCTCCTCCTGATCCCAATTCCAAGCCAAGTTTAAAGTAGCCAGCATGGATTCTGATTTCAAAAGAGAAGATGAGTTGTCACACCCTCTGGACCATTTCTGCAGCACAGCACAGCAGCACAGTTGTAGGGAGCCTCGGGACATCCACGCACAGGTCCGTGGGCCAGGATGTCCGTGCTAAGTAAGTCCGGCGGCCAGGTGCCGCCCCCCCACGCTCGCACCCGCAGCCCTGTGTCGCGCCCGTGTGTGAAGCAGAACTGGTCAATTGTTGCTTTGCTTCCTAAAATAGACGGCCTCTGTCAAGTGAGATTTTTGTATTTTTTTATTTTTTGAAGACTTGCTCCTAAGCAGCTGAATTTAATGCTGCTGTCCTTTCCTCCTCCTCCATCAGAGCACTGAGTTGTGGCTTTTGTGTCAAGGCCCTTTGTAGACGTGCTCTGGGTCCCAAAGGATTTATGGCTGTGTTCCAGCAGTTTGTATAATTGGATCGATGTTGCCAAGCCAGAGGTCAGCCCAGAATGAAGTTTTACGACCTCTTGGGAATGGATGTTAGACGGTCTCGGACAGAAAGCCCATCCACACACCGCTCACGCCCCGAGCAGGGGTAGTGCTGGTCGATAGAGGCCTTTAGCTACTGCGCTGTCTGCTGTCTGCTGTCGTTCTCATGCCGTCTTCTGAGTTTTGCCACATCTTTGTGTTCACCTGTGTGGTTCACGTACATGTCTTGCCTTGAATTGACTCACTGTTACCACTTAAATTTATTTTAAATTCAAGGGAGAGATTGTTAGCAGTGCTGTCAGTGAGAAACCAGTGTCACCACAAAAACAAGGTAACTGTACGGACAGATACATACCTATTAAGCCGTTGAAGTCGGTTGATGTGGCATTGGCTTCATGTCACACGCTTCGCCTCGGGGACTCTGGGCCCCCATGGCCCCAGTCCTCAGGGACCCTGTCTCGCCAGCATGCTGTCGGCCTCGTCCTGTTTCTCTGCCATCCGTGCTGTCTGCTCCCCTCCGCCTCCCCTCCGCTCCTCATTTTAACTGCACCTGTTGGATGCTTGTCCCGACTCATTCCTCCAGACTTGAATCTTGCTTCTCATCAAGGGTATCTTCCAGAATCCAAATTTTGCCTTGGTTTCAAGTTGTAAGATTTGGGCATTGAAAACGTCCCAGGGAGTGCAGACCCCCGAGTAGCTGAAGGGCCGGCGGGATCAGCCCCGCGGGAGATCGTGGCGCCAGGTCCCAGCCTTGGGGTGCCTGGAGGGGGACTTTGTGCAAAACAGTGCTGTCCTCATGCTCTAGGCTCTGGCCGCACACGTATCTTCCATTGAGAGAGCTTGGCCCCGTTCCTACTACTAGGCAGTGGGAGAGTTTTTTGTTTTCTTTTTTTAATGTTTTTACAGAAAAAAATTGTTTTAATGGGAGTATGTGTTCAGGGTAGATAATGTAGCGATTGCAGACGAGCGTAAGAAATGGCAAAAGTCACTCATACAGAGGTTCAGACTTCTTAAGTGGGTAAGCTGCTGAAGGGGTAAGCTGCTTTCTCAAATCCTAAATGAAGCCAGTTGGCAGGACGCACGTCTGTCCGTCCATCCGTCCATCCTGGACCTCCAGGATGTTGGCTGCAGGCCTGGCGAAACCCTGAGCAGACGTCATCAGGATCCTTTATAATCGGGCATCCGAGTTACACAGGTGCCCACAGCTCATGTGGTGGCCTTCTGGCAACAGCTGCTTCCTCCTCCTGAGTCCTCCTGTCCCAGCCTTTCAGGGTCCCCAGTCTGACCCATGCGTGGAGCCGGGGCCAGCCTCTCTGCCCCCACCCCCCACCACAGGCCCGTAGCCAAGGACCTCCTGTCAGCACCGCAGCCCAGCTTCCGTCCTTGTGGTCCGTGCACCTCTGGTGCCCCTGCTTCTAGGCCTCGGTGTGGCAGCCCAGCCTTACACAGGATTGTGCCACTCTGTTTCTCAATGTCCTTCTCTGCCCCAGGCCCTGGGGACCTAAAACCAAAGCAAGGGTCCCCGCACAGAGGCAGCCTTGACCGCACGGATGCCTCCGCTGACCCAGCCGTGAAGCTCTGGCCCTCGGAGCTGAGCTCCCGGACCTGTTCAACCTCAGCCATCACTACAACCCCTTCAAGCTCCACCTCCCTCTCCCGGCACCCAGGCCGCACCAAAGGTGAGTCACGGGTCCTTCCCGAAGACCCCAGGCTTGCAGAGACAGGTGGTCAGCAGGCCGCTGAGGCTGTAGACCTGCTTTGCCATCCCGTAGGCCCAGCTTCGGCCCATCAGCCATGTGGCGTGGGGCGGACAACCTCACCCGCTAGCGGCCCGATTGTAAGCCGCTCTCACACCAAGTAGCTCCGGAAGGGACGTGAACCACAGTTTGGGCTAAAAGCAGGCAACGCCCTAACCCACGTTGGTAGGAGTTTGGAGGCTTATTCTCTGTGGAGGAGACGGGACGTGTCCTTGAACCTGGAGGTGGCTTGGGGGAGCGGAAAGGAGGGCTCCTTTGCTGAGAACAAGGGGATCCGGGGAAGGGTTTACACAGCAAGCCTCTCCCAGGGGCCAGCAGCCGTGCCTGGTCGCAACTTCAGACATGAGGTTAAAGCGTTCTTCAATCGATCTGATAAGCCAGAGGAATTCCCCACAGAGCAGCTCAGTCAGATCTTGTCAAGTGAAGCAGTGACCCAAACGAGTGTGGGGCTGCAGAGTCACCCGACATGCAGCAGAGACGGCCACTGTGCGGTGTCTATCGTTGGCGTGGTCCGGGTGAGGTGACGCGTTCGCGGCACAGAACAGAAATGGGGTGCTGTAAGCGAGAGCCGTGAAGGGAGGGGCGCTTGGAAATCTAAAATATGCGAACAGAAAGGAAGATCAAGCCTCAGACTAAAAAAGACCTCCCTCGTGTAACTAGAGACATGAGCGTATCCGAAGGCACAGCTGGCGGAGCCGGGAGAGGTGCCTCTCGGGTGTCAGGAGTCAGAACTGGGAAGGGCGATTGCATTTCATCATCGCACCCCCCAGCTCGACTCCTGAAACCTGGCTGCGCAGAGCCTTTCTTTGACAGGTAGAGTGCACAGGGTCCCCCCCGCTCGGGGTGCCCCTGGGAAGAGGAGAGGAGCGAGCACACGGTGGCCACACAGGCCTACTCTGCTCCCAGCTTGACCCTGGAAGCAGCAAGTCGCTCGCTGCTGGGGGTCAGGGGAATGGGGCCATGTACCAGCTGGGACGGACAGTTAGCATTTCCCCTCCCCGTTCTCTTTTGGCTTGGGGTACAGAAGCCCTGTCTGGTCTCCAGGTGGGGTCTGGGGACTCCCAATTCCCCCCGGACTTCAGCGGCCTGTGTGGCTCAAGGGCCAGTCCTTCAGACTAACCCACGGACTGTGTCAGCCTAGGTCCCGTTCCTAAACCAGAGTCTGAGCCTAGAAACACCTCTGGCTGTTCTTACACCTACAGAGCCCATGGCAAAGTCGGTCACCGCTGTAGACCCTGCCGTGGCCACGCGATTTCCCAGCAGCCCATTCTCACACTCCCACGTTCATGTCCAGTGGACACAGCCAGCTTCAGTGGAAGGAAACCCCTTTAGAATCAGCTGTTTTTTTAAGTCATTCTGGTTTCTTTGAGAGCAGAATTTAACAAACATGCTCTGGGCCCTATGGAGTTGCCTTTGCTTCTAGGCCCTTTCTGTAAAGGAAGAGAGAACAGATATATATTACTGGTTTGTGTCAGTTTCCAATACAGATTTAACATTCCAGGATTTCACATTTGCATGTCTTTGCTTTACAGATTGCCTATCTCCTGAAACATTTTTTCCCCTGAAAATATGCAATAATGGTTTATTTTTTTTTTAAGATTTTATTTATTCATTTGACAGAGATCACAAGTAGGCAGAGAGGCAGGCAGAGAGAGAGGGAAAGCAGGCTCCCTGCTGAGCAGAGAGCCTGATGCGGGGATCATGACTCAAGCCGAAGGCAGAGGCTTTAACCCACTGAGCCACCCAGGCACCCCTGCAATAATGGTTTAAAAAGTAATCCTACCAGTGCTACCAGTCACCATAAATTCAGCAAGCAATGTTTTCTTTGTCGTTCTTTTTAGTCCTTGGATTGTATCTCACTAAGGATGCGCTCACAGAGTTTTACATTAAAAATTCACTGCAGATCAGTGTTTCTCTCTGTTAACGTTAACAGTTTGACACAATAAGCTTTGTTCCTATTTTTAGTTTTAGACTTTTTTCTTTGTAAATTAAACCCTGTGTGTTTTAATGTGTAAAATAACCAAACCAAAAATATTCGAAAACCTGAATTACATGAAAAGGTATCCTCAGTGCCCCCCCTCCCTCCTTGATCCCCGCAGCTTCATTCCCAAAAACACCCTCTGGATAAGCTTTTTTCTTAGTCCCTTGTTTATACTCCCGGTATTTCTTTCTGTAAAAATAAGCCAAAATAGGGGTGCCTGGGTGACCTAGTAGGTTAAGCATCTGACTCTCAATCTCAGCTCAGGTCTTGATCTCAGGGTCGTGAGTTCAAGCCCTGTGTTGAGTTCCACATTGGGCGTGGAGGCTACTCAAAAGCAAAACCATGATAAATAAATAAACAAAATCTATACACCTTGATTCCCCCCCACCCCCGGGCATATATCCTGGAGATCTTTCTTAGTCTTTTTCTAGCTCCATACTAATGAAAATGCCCACATCTCGATCCTTTCAACCACCCCACCCCCAGAGTTGATTTCTAGAAGCAGGATTGTCCTGTCAAAGGACAAATAAAAATTTACTTTTCCTAAATAAGAGTCTGTAGTTGTTCAGAGTGTTCCAGAAAACCCTGTCTTAACCAGTGACCTTACTTCCACCATAGGCTATAATTCAGATGACAGCCTCTGTGACCCATCCCTGGAGCTGGAGTTCAACCACAGGCCGTACGGTGAGTGCTCAGTGCCTTGTGCCCAAGCCGGCGTCTCAGGCTGGGTTTCATCAGCAGTGCTTTTCTTCGAGCTCAGTCCCATGTGGAAAACAGGTAGACGTGACGTTGTTGCGTTGAATGGGAATGCAGAGGGCCACAGATCCTCCAGGCTCCTATCCACCCTCCCCAGGGGCCTGGGCATGTGACTTCTGCTTCCATACCTCCCATGACAGGGAACTCACCACCTTAAGAGTATCCCACTTCCACAGGTTCCAACTCTCCTTGCTTGAAAAGGCCCCTGAGGTTTGCCAGGACGTTCTGCTGACCCCACTGGGAACACTGGCGTCAGGGAAGCCTCTCATTGTTCTCAGTTGGATTTTAATTGTCTAGAGTAGCTCTGAGATGTGTGTGGTCTTAGAAATTGTTAGAAGCATTCGGCCATTTGACTTAGCTATATTGTAAGTTTCTACAGAAGGGAAACAGTGAATTATATACCAGTCTTCTCAAAAATTAAAAGCTGCTTTGGGTTTTAATGATTTTTGAAAAACAAAAGTCCTAGTAGGGTGGGAAAATAATTCTTAAAAAAAAAACAACCCTCAGAACTCACAGTGAGTTCTGTTTGTTTGTTTTTTATTTTTTTAAGATTTTATTTGACAGAGGTCACAAGTAGGCAGAGAGGCAGGCAGAGAGAGAGGGGGAAGCGGGCTCCCCAATGAGCAGAAAGTGTGATGCAGGGCTCTATCTGAGGACCCTGAGATCATGACCTGAGCCAAAGGCAGAGGCTTAACCCACTGAGCCACCCAGGCGCCCTGAGTTTTATTTATTTCTAATCAACAATAAATGTAGGGGCTAGCGTGGTCTCCTACCCTAGTCATTTTCTTTTTTTTAAAGATTATTTATTTTCAAGATATTATTTTATTCGACAGAGCCACCCAAGCACCCCTATTTATTTTTTTTAGATTTTATTTATTTATTTAGGAGAGAGAGAATGAAAGAGAGCACATGAGAGGAGGGAGAGTCAGAGGAAGTCAGAGTCAGGCCCCCCACTGTGCTGGGAGCCTGATATGGGACTTGATCCTGGGACTCCAGGATCATGACCCAAGCTGAAGGTGGTCGCTTAACCAACTGAGCCACCAAGGCGCCCCTTATGATTTATTTTAGAGAGCAAGAGCATAAGTTGGGGGTGGGTGGGGCAGAGAGAGAGAGAGAGAATCCCAAGGAAACTCCCTGCTGAGTGCGGAGCCCAACTCGGGGAGCCATCTCACAACCCTGAGATCACAACCTGAGCCTAAATCAAGAGTCAGATGCTTAACGGACTGAGCCACGCAGGCTCCCCTCCTACCCTAGTCATTGTCTTAAACCTTCTGTGATGCTGGTGTTGGACAGATACAGACACCTCACTCAGCGTGAGAAAATACAGGCTCTGTGGCAGAACAGTTTAATGTACGGGCCCTCATGTCTTCACACTGAGGGGCAGGGAGCACACCCGGGGGTACTGGCCCCTGTGCTCTGTTAAGGCACCCTGATGAGCCAGATTGGTGCTCCAAAAGCTGACCACTGAGGGGTTTTCTTCCTAGGTACTCTGATTCCTTGAGCTTTTCTTAGCAGGAAAAAGAAGGAAAAGCAAAAGTGCTTTGGGGGTTAGGGGACTCCTGGTAGCCCAGTCGGTTAAGGATCTGCCTTTGGTTAAGGGTCAGATCATGATCTCAGGGTCTTAGGATCAAGTCCTGCATTGGCCTGAGCAGGGAGCCTCCTTCTCCCTTGGCTTCCCTTCCGCCATGCTCTTTGCACCCCTTCTCTCTCTCTCAAATCTTTAAAAAGAAAAAAAAAGTGCTTTGGGTCCTATTGATTTGTATCACCCTTTTCTCTTAATGAAACTTCATTCCTTTTAAAAGAGAGATGTGCATTTTTTATGTCTTTTTTTCCCCTCCCAGAGAGGAGACTTACTCTGCTTTTATGCTTTTCACGAAAACTTAAGTATTTTTTGGCGCCTCCCCAAACCCCATTTGCTAATAGGAGTTTTCCAGATGCCTGCTCTTTGCAGAGTGCATCGGCACTTGGGAACCCAGTGCCCTATAGACCCAGTCAGGAGAGTGTCCCCGGGGCATGGGGCATGTTGGCCTGTGTCCAGGTCTCCGTGTAGTTCGACCCAACACCTGCTGTGTGCTGAGGGGATGCAGGGATGACGACAGTGCAGTCCCTGTCCCCCAGGGGTTCCTGGTCCCGCAGGACAGATGCTGGTGCAGGGCTCCTGGAAGAGTGGACCAGGAGAAACAGGTCTGCTGGCCTTGAAGGGGCAGCTGCTCTTTGCAGGGGTAGAGCCTCCCCTCCTGCTGGCTCAGCCTATGACCTGAGAGCTGCCACACGCTGCATTGGGCACACACCGGCGCTAACCACAAGCGCTGGTTTCTTTGGCCCTTGTCCCTGTACAGGTCAATTTTCCCCTCGCAGGTAGATGTGCACTTGAGATGGGGAAGCAAGGAGCTGAGGGACCACGAACGACCGGGGAAAGCCAGCTCTCCCCGACTCCTGGCCCCCCACCCCGGTTCCCCGCACCGGCCCCTGCAGCTCACCGGAGTGAAGGTGCCCATGTGCAGGCGCACAGCCCCTTGTGCACATGTGCATGTGCGTGGCCCGTGGATGCCTGGCTCCCACTCTCACCGGGTCTCACCGGTTCCAGAAAGCTCTGTGCCGTCTTGGGAGTGAGTCCTCGCACCTCAGCTGTTGGCTTACCCCGAGCCTCCCTTCTCTCCAGTCTGCTTGCGGTGCCAGAGTCCCTAGTGCTAGAGCTAATAAAAACAAAGCTAGTGGTCGTTTCTGGATCACCTGTGGGATGCTATGCCTCACACACACGGTGAAGCTGGATCCTCTGAAGGGAGAGCATAGAGAACCCCAGAGTCCGTCCTTCCCGAGGACATTGCCTTAACTTCAGCGTTAGAGCGGCTTTGTTAGGCAGCTTTTCTCGGATTAGATGGTTCGGTGTGGTGCCCACCTGCCCCTGGCCATTCAGGCTGAGTGTCCCTTCCTTCCAGTGTCCCGGCCAGACAGCTTGGAGAGCAGCCGGAACACATCCAGCGACAGCTCGCCTCTTAACCTGAAAGGTAGGTCAGCCTTGGCTTCCGTGCACTTCTTGTTGTCTTTGGGTCTTTGGTTCTGGGCTCATTTATTTTTATACTTCAAGCAGACACCAGGCTTCTCTGCTGCCTCAGGCGTTTGCACGTATGTTCCACGTCATGCGGGTTCAGGCCCAGACCTGGGTGTCTGAGTGAATCCCTTTACCCTCACCCAGCCCAGGGTGCCCAGGCCCAGCACCCCTGCTCTGAATCCAAGCTACTTCATCTGTAGAGTGGGGTGGTCATTAGGACCAGGAGTCTGGGTCCTGAGAGACCAGAGAGCACAGCTGCAGCATTCTGATTCTTTCCATGTTTTAACCGCTATAGTGCACGGTATTGTCTGTCTTAATGAACATTTCTGTGCATTTTGAAAAGGACATGTATGTTGTCCCAAGACTAGATGCTTTTCAAAGATTTTTTTTCTCTTAGCATGCACCTGACCAGCCCATGGAAGACGCTAGCATGTAGCAGGCCTAGATAACCCTTCAGTGAACGGATGACACCTGATGAGCATGGGGCCTCATAGTGACGAATGTTAGATAGTCACTTAAACTTCACCAGGAGCTCTCCACTTTTATCTCAAGTTACTTTATTTTTAAATGCCAGACAGAGACAGGGGAAGCCTCCTACGCTGTTGGTGGGAAGGCGAGCTGGTGCAGCCACTCTGGAAAACAGTACGGAGGTTCCTCAGAAAGTTAAAAATAGAGCTACCCTATGACCCAGCAGTTGCACTACTAGGGATTTACCTCAAACATATAAAGGTCATGATCTGAAGGGGCACCTGCACCCTAACGTTCATAGCAGTGATGTCTACAATAACCACACTATGGAAAGAGCCCAAATGTCCATCAACAGATGAGTGGATAAAGAAGATGTGGTGGAGATATACAAGGGAATATTACTCAGCCATCAAAACAAATAATTTTGCCATTTGCAATGATGTGGCTGTAACTAGAGGATATTATGCTAAGTAAAATAAGTTAATCAGAGAAAGATAATTATATGATTTCACTCAATATGTGGAATTTAAGAAAAAAAGAGCATAGGGGAAGGGAGGGAAAAATAAAACAAGATAAACTCAGAGAGGGAGACAAACCATAGGAGACTGTTAACCATAGGAAACAAACTGAGGGTTGCTGGAGGGGAGGGGTTGGGGGGATGGGGTAACTGGGTGATGGGCATTAAGGAGGGCACGTGATGGAATGAGCACTGGGTGTTAACGTACAACTATGAATCACAGACCTCTTTCTCTGAAACGAAAAGCATACTATATGTTAATTGAATTTAAATAAAAATAACAAATGCCAGACTGAAATGCTGAAACTCTCAAAAAAAATTTTTTTTTTAAGTGGGCTTATCATGGGCCTTGAACTCACAGCCCTGAGATCACAACCTGAGCTAAGGTTGAGATCAAGAGTCAGACACTTAACCAACCAAGCCGCCCAGGTGCCCCTCTTCTAAATGTTCTTACTATCAAAATCCCAGCCTGGGAGAAGTGTGCCTAGCTTCTCCGCCAGGATTCTCTGTTTTGGGTGAACCCAAGGCAGTCCAGAGCGCCCCCGGAGGCAGGCAAGAGAGAGGAGGGAGACTCAGGTATGTGCCTCTGTACCGCCCCGCCCCACCACCCAGGTTCCTCCGACCAGCTCCACGGCAGGTCCGAGAGCTTCAGCAGCGAAGACCTGATCCCCAGCAGGGACACGGCTGCTTTGCCACGGGATGCCAGCACCCCAGGACGCACCGCCCTCGGCCGCCATGAGTACCCCCCACCCTGGAACGGGCCTCTCCCCCAGGACGGCGTCCAGAAAAGAGGCACTGCACAGCCCCACGTGGGGGGACGGCCCTGCTCTCCCTCGCCGAGCAGTGAGATGGTCACGCTGGAGGAGTTTCTGGAGGAGAGCAACCGGAGCTCCCCGACCCCTGTGAGTGGCCCAGGCCTGGGACACGGCATGCCTCTCTTCCCCCACCCTCTCCCTGAGTCGGGACCCGGGGCAGAGACCTTGACAGCAGAGGCAGAGAAGGGGCCGGGGCAGGGGTGCCGTGGCCTGGGTGCAGAGCTGGTGTGGGTGGAGGATACCCAGCAGCCGGCAGGCCACATGCACTGGCCCCCAGCCCCTGACCCCAGGGGCCATTGGCTCCATCTGTGGAGTGAGCCGGTAGGAGTTCTTTGCCAGCACAGAGGGCAGGGATGGGGTGTGCCCCCCCAACCCAGGAGCTTCTCTCAAGATAGGGCCAGCCTCCGACTTGGCAGGGGGAGGATCTCACAGTAAATTTTGTGGTGAAGCTCTGAATTACCCACTCCCCCTGAGCCTTCACCACAGAGGTCAGCAGGCTGTTTTTGGAAAGGGCCGGAGAGTAAATGTCTTGGGCATTCCCGGCCGTACAATCTCTAGTCGACCGCTCAGCTCTGCCGTTGCCGTGAGAACACAGACGGAGCCCATCTCTCAGCGAACAGGCACGGCTGTGGGCCCACAAAACTTTATTCACGGACGTTGACATTTGAATTTCGTATAATTTTCATGGGTCACGTAAGGCTGGGTGTTTTGTGTGTGTGTGGTTTTTGTTTTTGTTTTTGTTTTTTTTGGAAGATTTTATTTCTTTTTTTGACAGAGAGAGGGAGACAGTGAGAGAGGAAACTCCAGCAGGGGGAGTGGGAGAGGGTTTTCTGCCGAGCACGGAGCCCGACTCAGGGCTCTATCCCAGGACCCTGTAGTCATGACCTGAGCCAAAGGCAGATACTGAAGGACTGAGGCACCCAGGCGCCCCATGGCTGTTCTTTTTAAAAATTTTTTTTTCAATCATTTAAAAACATAAAAGCTATTCTTAGCTCATGGGCCATGCAAGAACTTGTGGCAAACAGATTGAGCCACACAGCTGGAGTTTGCTGGCCTGTGTTCTGCGGCTCTGACCCCCGGGTGTCCTGTGCATGAGGGTCCCCGTCCTCTGTCCCCTCTTCAGGGCCTCAGTTCAGCTTTTCTGAAGCGACAGGCACGTCTTTTGCACTCTGTGCCTGACTTCAGTCGTGGGAGCAGCTGCGTTACTGGACACATGAACATGCCGTCTTGCAGTTGAGCTCTTTTAAGGATTTTTAATGCTTCCAGGATTCCGTCTCATTCTCCTTCGACCGCTGAACTTTCCTTAGCTGCACGGTAAGCTCTGTGAGCCCCGTCAGCAGGCCGTGGGGGAGCACACTCTCATTCAGTAGCTGTTTACTGAACACCTACCGTGTGTGACGCAGTGTGCCTAGTGCCTGCTCTCGAAAGCCAGAGCAAACCAGTGAATGGCAAGTGGCACACTTGCTAGTGCGGTCTCGTGGTTGGCCCTGAAAGGACATGGAAAACGTGGTCCCTGCGCTCCCTCCCTTGATATTTCCATCTGGCAACCACTTACTCTATGCGCTGGGAGTTGGAGAAACCAGACAAAAGCCCTGCTTCTTTCAGGAAGTTTAGGGTCTGCTCAGTGGTTTCCATATTCACCTGGTGGCCTTACCAGGACACAGGCTGCCCCCAGAGCTTCGGGCTCCATGGGTCTGAGCTGGAGCTCACGGAGAATCTGCAGCTGTCCTGGCTTCCCACATGAGGCTCTGGCTCTCGGCGTGTGTCCAGGCATGCCACACCGAGGAGCCCCAATCTGGTGGAATAAGTGAAAACAGTCCAGAAAGCAGGGCTGCCTGCACTTGGGAGACTTTCTTTCTCCACTCTTTTCGGACTATGTATCTGTCACAGTGAGTTTGCTTTCCCTTTGCAGATTTCCGGGGAGAGGGGCAGTTCTGTGCAAAGCGACAGGGCCCACCCTGTTCAGCGCGGACCTGTCCCTCGCACTGCTCCTCACTCACGCTTCGTATTGTCACCTGTCCCTTTACAGCCTAAACAAGCCCGAAATAACCTTGCACGGTGGCAGCTCATGTTGGGGGTTGCCATATGGCCCTGGAGAGCCACACTTACCTCTCTGCCTGCCCAGGATGCAGACCCCCTGCCAACCCCATGCACATGACCCCTCCCCGCCCCCCCCTGCCCGCCCCAAGGAAGTCACAGCCTGCCCCACCCGGGCCTCCACTCCCTGGATGTTGATGATGCCAGGAGACGGGTGTCTCAAAATGGGTTCCTGGGTGGCCAGAGGGGGTGGCCCCCTGAGGGTGCATATGGAGAATTAAAAATGTGCCACAGGGACCCAGGTGGCGCCATCAGCCACTGCAGTCAGACGTCATGATGCAGCAGGAGGCGTTCATCCCTGGTCTGCTCTCTAGATGTGGGTCCTGTGGCAACCCTGAGGCTTCAGCTTCCTCACCTGCTAAAGATTGTTTTAGTCCAACTTAAACAACCTTGCAAGGTTGCTTTGACAATGAAGGGAGGGTTTGGTTTCTTGGTGATTACACCCATAGTTCTTAGCACAGAGCCTGGCACTCGAGAAAGTGTTCCCGTCAGTGTTAACAATGGAAGGTCTTAACACACACTCCACCAAAATTTATGGCCTCGCCGAGCATCAGATAGCAGAGTATGCCTCAGTCAAGTGGAGCATCCAGATGTTTCTAGGGGCCAGGAGCTGTTGGCAGGTGTGGATGGCTTCTGAGCTTGGCTCTCCCCACCCCCACCTGCCAAGTGAATGTACTTCCTTTCCTGGGTTTTCGGAATCCGTCAGCCTAAGGAGGAAACTCTGCTTGGCTCCTCCAGGCTCTGAGGTCCTGACAGGAGGCTGAAGTTACCGAGCAGCATCATGACCCTGGCGTCTGGTGGCTCTGTGTGTCTGCAGGGTGATGGAGAGGACACCGGTTCACCAGCCCAGGGAAGCCCAGCCCTTGAGGGGAGCAGGCTGGTGGGCTGTGCCATCCCCTGCCCTCGGTTCCCCCCAGGCAGCCCCATGGTCCTGGGCAGTCTGCGTTTGTGGCTCCCACTCACCCCCACCATGCCTGCCTCTCACAGGGCAGTGGTCTGAGCAGCAGTGAGGGTTCTGGCTTTTTAAGAGCCGCTCTTGCTCCCTTTCTTCAGTGGTCCCAGACAAAGCCCTTGGGGTGTGTCTGAGTGTGGTGGGCTGACTACAGCACTACAGGTCGGCTTGCTCCCCCTGCCCTGCCTGGTAGGACAGCAAGAACGGATGGGGACAGTTGGCTGTGGTCAGGCTTTCAGTCCCGACCTTTCCATAGCGTGGATGAGCTTTGCGGGAAGTCTTCTCCTGTCTGATGTGTGTGCTCGTTTGTGAAGTTAGGGGGTTGCCACAGTGAAGTCTGCTGTTCTCACCCTGGTGAGCCATGTATAGCCCCCAAAGCCTGACCAGGGGTGGTGTGTGAGTGGTAGAACGACATTAGACCTCGAAGAGGCCGAGCAGGAGCCAAAAAACCTCCACCCTGGCCACCTGCACTGCCCAGCAGACATACTGGGGTAGGGGCTGGGGGGAGGGCTGTCCCAGCACCAGCCTGGCCCTCGTGGCCACCTCTCACTTCTTCCTTTCCTCCCTGTAGGACGCTCCCAGTTGCCGGGATGACCTGCTGAGTGACTACTTCAGGAAGGCCAGTGACCTCCCAGCCACTGGAGGCCAGCCAGGACCACCTACCAGGAAAGAAGGGGCCAAGATGCCCACCAGCTTTGTAGCCCCCACCATCAAGATGGCCATCAGCACCTCTGAGGGGAAGCTCCCGAAGCCCGGGCAGTATGTGAAACCAAGCTTCAGAGCTGCTGAGGCCGAGGCCCTGCCTAGTGGCCCCCCGAGACAGGTCCAACCTCCCCAGAGCCTGTCTCTGGGCAGACCCCGGCAAGCCGCCATGCCTCCGACATCCCACACGCCTGCCAGCCGGAGCGCGTCTCTGAGCCGGGCTTTCAGCCTCGCCTCTGCCGACCTTCTCCGGGCCAGCGGGCCAGAGGCTTGCAAACAGGAAGCCCCTCAGAAGCTGGGGGGTCCTGACAGTTCAGGGGGCAGAGAAACAGGCAGCCATGTCCTACAAAGCCCCACACCCCCCAGCTCCCACAGCCTGGCCCGGGAGCGGACCCCACTTGTGGGAAAGACTGGGGGCTCTGGTCAGGGCCCAGGCCCCCGCAGCCGGCCCCCGGATGTGAGGCGTTTCTCACTGGCTCCCCCAAAGGAGGAGAGGCTGGCCCCCCTGCAGCAGTCCGCCACAGCCCCGGCCATCGTCGCTGGAGCCGGCGGTTCCTGCAGTGGCAGCAGCAGCTCCCAGACCCAGCACTTCCCCCCCGCCGCAGCCCAAGCCACCAGGACCAAAGCCCAGACGCCCCCCCACGCGGCAGAGGTGGCCCCCGTCGCCCCTGTCAGGGGGCTGCTCAGCCTCTCCGAGGGTGATGGTGTCCCAAGGCAAGGCCACAGTGAGGGGCTCCCCGCCAAGAGCCCGGGGAGGTCTCCTGACTTGGCTCCCCACCCCAGCCGGGCCCCCGAGGACTTCAGCCGCGGGAGCAGCTTGAAGAGCACGCCAGCATCCCCCGAGCCCGGTGGGGACCCGCAGACGGTGTGGTATGAGTACGGCTGCGTGTGACTCATCTGGGCCAGCGGCTTCTGAACCTTCCAGCTGACTGACTCACCTTCTAATTATGACGGCCTTTTCTTCTGTCTGCCTGTGGTGCCGGGAAGGGGTTTAGAATGCGGACCGGGGTTCCTGGGCATCTCTCCCTCTTGTTCTCTTAATGAAAACACTGTGCCAAGCCCTGAGAGGATTACACTCCCGTGTGTGTGTGTGTGTGTGTGTGTGCGCGCGCGCGCATGTGTCTTCTGTATGTTTAGCCTCCAGCAACCGCTGTCTCTTGAACAAATCTACTTCAGCATGGGGACACTCAGAATACAGTGACACAACTGACCCCAGAGTAGACACTACTTGAGTGCGTCCTGGCAGAACACTTATTTACAACTTGTCGACCTCTCTTAAGGCACTTGTGTTTGTGTGTGTGCAAACACACGTTCCCATGGTCAAGCTCTAGTGGTTCTGGAAACTCCATGTCCTCTTCCTAAAAGCCATTTGATCCTAGGAGAAGTCCAGACTGGCCAAACTACAAAGAGCTTGAGGACCTCGGGGAGACGCCAGAATTAGGATTGCTGCTGAAAACCGGGAATGCGGCCACGCCATTTCTTGGGGTCCCAAGCAGTTCCATTTTACCCCAGGGCAGGTGGCCTCAGGCTTGGCCCACCCACCCGCAGCTGGCTCCCGGGCTCCGTATGGTGGGCTCTGGGGGCCCTGTGGAGACCTGCCTTCCCTGGCTCTTCTTGAAACACTGGATCTTCTGGGGCTAGGGGCCGCGGCAGAGAGGAGCTCCAGTCTCAGCCCCCTGCCAGCAAGCGGGCGTCGTGTACAGAGGGGAAGCATGTGCAGGAGTGGGTCGTAGGCCTGCTTGGTAATGTGGCTGTCGCCTCTCCCCTTCCCCAGTCTCAGATGAGAGACTGATTTATTATTTCTGAATAACTTCTTGTGGTAGAAACCAAATTTCTTTTAATATATAATATATACACACTCCTGTGAAATATATATACTTCGGAGATCTATTTATGTTCCATTGGGAGTCTGTCTTTTCTCTCAGGAATCTTACCTGCTGCTTTGTGTATTTGGTCGGATTCCTGACAAACGTTTTCTGTTTAGTAAAGGTGCTCTTTCTGGGATGTACTAAACCTGGTGATTTTTTTTTTAAGGTATTTTTTTCTTTTGATTTAATATACTGAGAAAGAAATGGGACTGTTAACAAGACCAGTTGTAGGAGTGCTTTGGGTTGTGTACTAAATAGCCATTCATTCTGGAACACGAGGACAGGTTGATAATAAAACGGAACGGCAGAGACTCGAGTCCTGGTTTTTCTCACTGGGCAGGGCTGGTGGCCGGGGGGATCTCAGGGGGGTCTCAGGGCTCTCCGGGCGCCCGGCTTCACCCCAGAGAACCTTCCCGGCCGCAGGAACCCACAGCTCCCTTTGCCTCCAGGTCACAGAACACAAAAGAGCAAGGTTTTCGGGCTCACTCTGCAACGGCTTTTTCCCAGACTTGCATTTATTTTCAGCTTGGAAGAGCTGGATCCCATTTTGGTGTGGGATTCATCTTGTGAGAGAAGTTCAGCTTCAGCTGGTCCTTTGGGTTTTCCCGAGGCTACTCAACTCGGAAGGGTCGGATCTGGAATTTAGATCTCCAGGCCCTCAGTTCGGATGCTTAAGTCAGATGGAGAGAAGGAGACTGGCATAGACCTGCCCACACATAAGATCTTTCTTCAGATTGTTCTGTCTAGCGGCTTCTTCAGTGTCTCCTTCCTCCGTCCCTGGACTGTGAAAGTCCCCTCTTCCCTCTCCTTCCACCTGTCCCTTCTGGAGCTCTGCACTCTGTGGCCCAAGACCACTTAGACCTGCCGCCTGCAAGCTTGGGCCCAACTGGGCAGCGGCCTCCTCCTGTGGGGCCTCGGTGGGATTTGACACCGAGGCATGTCCTGTTTCTCCTCGATCTTAGCCTGTGAATCTCTGCCCTCTGGCACGTCTCTTCAGTGCTCACACTTGCCAGCCCCCTTATTCATTCACTCTCTCTCCACAGACTCACTGAAAGCTAAGGAGTGGAACATTAGCCATCAAAAAATGAAATCTGGGGGCGTCTGGTCGGCTCAGTCAGTTAAGCATCTGCCTTCGGCTCAGGGTCCTGGGATGGAGTTCCATATCAGGCTCCTTGTTCGGCAGAGAGCCTGCTTCTCCCTCAGTGTGTCCCACCCCCTGCTTGTGCTTGCTCTCTCTCTCTGACAAATCTAAAAAAAAAAAAAAAAAAAAAAAAAAAAACTTACCATTTGCAACGACATGGATGGAACTAGAGTGTATTGTGCTAAGCAAAATAAGTCAGAGAAGGACAAGTATATGATTTCACTCATGTGGAATTTAAGAGAATAGGAGCAGAGAGGAAGGGAGGGAACAATAAAACAACGAAATCAGAGGGAGACAAACCGTAGGAGACTCCTAACCATTGGAAACAAACTGAGGGTTGCTGGAGGGAAGGGGTGAGCGGATGGGGTAACTGGGTGACAGGCATTAAGGAGGGCACATGATGGAATGAGCACTAGGGGTTATATGCAGCTGATGAATCCCTGAACTCCACCCCTGAAACCAATACACTATATTAATTGAATGTAAATAAAATTAAAAAACAACAAAAAAGGCTAAAGTGCTAGGTCCTAGAGGCTTCCCGTTCCACGCACCCCCAGGGCTAGGCGAGTGTTGACCAGTCCTGACCTTGAGGCCTGAGGTCACACCTGCTGTCAGATTCCCCCCTGCTGGGCCTGTAGGCCTCAACTCCTCAGCTTGGCCACCCCCGCCCCCACCCCTCTGGCTCCTCTAGCTCATCCAGGGCCAAACTGTCTTGCGATCACAAAAACCAGAAGCCCAGGATGCAGGCTTGGCCCTTGTCTCCGCACCCCACCTATTACTGGCCACATCCTGGCCTGAGGATGGGTCTGGAATCTGTACCCCTGCCTTTATCTTAGCCAGCTGTTCTCAACCCAGGTCGCACACACACCTGGCCTTGGGGGTTGGCTGAAGCCGCCTGCCTTTGACGACTTAGTCCTCATGGTATTCACCCCAGGTGACCTTTTGAACCATCCCCCCTCTGCCTGCCTCCACACTAACCACACCCATCCCTTTGTGGCCTGGGTCCTCTGCATGGCTCACTTTGAGGTGCACCCAGCCCTCTTATCACTCCCTCCTCTCACCCCAGACAAGCTCATACACATCCACAATGTTAATTACAATCTGTTCCCAGAAGGCTCCAGACATCTCCAGCCCCAGCCTCTCCTTGGAACCTCCAGACCTGACCTGCATTTCCAGCTTGGATATCCCGAAGATACCGCCAACTCAGAACGCTCAACATGGAGGTCACCATCCTCCCCCACCAAAGCTTTTCTATGTTTCCCATCTTGTCCTATCTGTCCCCTTACATCTAGACGATATCCAATATTCCCTTCCCTCTTCCCCATGTCCTATCCATGACTTCATCAGCGGGTTCCAACTCTGACACCTCGTTCACATTCACAGCCCAACCCTGGCAAACTTCCCCCCTGAGCGGCACCCCAGGGTCCTGCTGCTGAGCGGGGCACCCCAGTTCATGCGTCTCCTGAGCTCCAGGCCCCCACCCTCTGCACTGGCCTGGTAGCTGTGTGACCTGGTGTCTGGGAAGGAGCCAACTGATAGCTGGTATTCATGTCCTTTGCTCAGGGGTGTGGTCTGCCTGGAAAGAGAAGTGGGATCATCTCTGGGACAGGAGGGGCTCACCCTGGGTAGGACACCAAAGTGAGAAAATGAGAGAGGGATAGAACAAACCTTGGGAAGCATCCAGCCAGCGTTTAATATCCAGCCAAATGTTTACCAACCAAGTGGGGGAAGAGGAAAGAATGTGTGTGTGTGTGTGTGTAATAGTTTTGCTGATATAAAGATATGTAACAAAATTTACAAATAATAAAATGTGCAATACATTTTGTTGCAAAATCCACACATCTCATTGCTTCTCTTAGAAAGCTCTCACTGATTTTTGCCAGACGTGTATTTATAGCCAACGTATGCGTGCCACTCAAGGATGCGTGTCGTTCCTGCAGGAAGGCTGGTTCGTATTTTCGTTTATGTTAACCAGGAAGATGAAAATGAAACGAGCCAAAGATGCATGTCAGAACTTCACCCGCCCACCCCACCCCCGGCGCCCCCATGGATGATGGAATGGCTGCTCAGTCATGCGATGGTTCCGAAGGCAGGACCAGCGAGTTGCCTCAGTTTCCCTACTGTTCACATTGTATTGGCTACAAACACAGCACACCTGCCATTAGTAAGCACCCCAGACCCACTTTTATGTTGAATCAGCTTCTTAACATTTTCTCCATCGTTTTCTTAAGTCTAGACCCTCAAGAAAATATACATCAAGCCTGGACTGGGAATATTTGCCAGTTCCTGTGGTATCAATACTCTCACTAGGGCTGATTCCAAGCTGCTGATGGCGTCAGGAAGCTGGGAGGGAGGTGGGAAGGGATGTGCAGCAGCCCCTGTCACAGGACCCCTCATACCCCCATACAGTGGGTGTAAATAACCTTAAGAGTATAAGAAACAGTAAAATAATTAGGAAGTGGCAGGTTTTATGTATTTATTACCTTCGCTTTTTAATATACAGTATTTAATTAGAGGTTTACATAAGTCAGCTTTTAATGATGACTGTTTCACAAACGGCTTTGCAGAATCCTTTAGGGATGGGCTGAAAAAGCAGACACAGAACAACTGAGAAGTGACCAAAGGAGGAGGAACCCGGCAACGGCTGACCACCGACTCCATGTTACACAGGGCTCACGGGGCCACGGAGCCATAGCGGGAGGCTGGAAACTCTGCCCCTGGCGGCTCTCTCCCCTCCATCCCCACCCTTGCCCTTGGGCAGGCGGCAGAGGGGGAGAGTGGGCCTGAGGAAAGCCCATCCCCTCTGCCTCTGTCAAGGAGGGCGGTGAACCACACAAGGTCAGGCAGGATCCTGGGTCTCCTGGCAGGCCTGGCACTTCCTGGGGACAGGGAAAGGGTCGTGGCCGCACTCAGACCAGTCCTCCCCTTCCCAAGTTCTGGCTTTTCCGTCCAGCCCACTGAGGTTAAGTTTATGGGCGATCACATGGCCCCGGCAGTCCTTGTCCGTCTGAGATCTGGCCGAGCAAGGCCAGCCACCTGCGCCCCCCACCATCCCCTCTCCCAAGAGACCCCTAATAAACAGCGGGCAGGAACCCCCCCGGGCCCCTAGGTACCGGCAGCGCGGCGGTTCTGGAGCAATGGTTCTGGAAGCCGCTCCCTCCCGGGCCCCTGGAGGAGCCCCCGCCCCCTCACCCTCTCCCGAGGCGGCGGGCGAGCCGGAGCCCAGCGCTGCGCAGGGCCGCCCGCACCACGCCCCCAGCCCGTCCCCGCCGCCCCCGCCGTCCTCACACGGTCCCCGCACCGCCGTCGCCACCGCGCGTCCCTCCGCTGCCGCCCGCCCGCCGCGGTTCGTGCTCAGCCGCCGCCAGGCTTCCTGCGCCGGGAACCCGAGAGAGGTGAGTGGCCCGGGCAGCCGGGGTTTGGGCCCGGACAGCGGGGCAGGTAGCACGGGGGTGACGGCGGCCGAGGGGACCGCTGGCCCTTCGGCAAGACCGGCTCCCGGACATCTCCTGCGGCGGAAAATTCAAAATCCAGTCTCTGGATAAAGGCCTTTGTGGGGAGTGGAGGAGGAGAAGGGCTGGGAAGCAGGTCCTGTCATTCCAAGATCCACATCCATAGCTCTTTGGGGGCTCAGGGACCTACCACCCAGAGGATGTGTCACAACGCTGGCATTTGGGGGAGGGAGCAGGAGGCCAGAGGGGGCTGCCCTGCCCAGGGTCCCTGCGATGGGGGCAGATCCCAAAAGTCCAACACCATTCGGGTCCTCTGGGGACATGCCCTGACCCTGCATAACTGCAGCTAAGGCCCTGGGAAGGAGCACTGCGGGCAGAGTCGAAAGACCAGGTCCCAGGCTGGAGACTCTCCTGATGCAGAGGCGGAGAGAGCAAACTGACATCTCCCGAGTGCCTGCTCCTTCGGTGACAGTACTTCTCCGTCAGCATTCCCACCTGCCTCAGCTGTGCCCCCTCCACTCCCTATCACTCATTCAGGAGATGGGCCCTCTGCCAGGCGGAAACACGAGATGGGGGAAGCTGATCCCTACCCATACAAATCACACTCTAACTGGTAGAACGTCCGCTGTGCTTCTCTTTCCTGCCCTAGGGGATGAGAATCTAAGGCAGTATTATCCCTGAACTGATGAGAAATTCTTAAGCCCCTACCGTCAATATTCACAGGACCCCTTCCACAGCACCCACACACCAGTCACTGGGAGGATTCCCAGGATGCCTCCCCATCCTCTTGCGTGTTTCAGTTTAAAAATCACCTATTCCAGGAAGGCTACCCTGACTGCCCTCCTCTTGATCAGGCACCCTGGCCCTCCCTGCCCATCATCCTCTATTCATAGCTGTAATCAGAGTATTGTCATTGCTGTGTCAATCCTAGTTTTCCCCGCTAAGTCATTTACAAAAACTTAGTCATTCGAGTTCCATTTTATTATACACATAATATTTTTCTTGAATATTTTACTTTGGAACTGTATTATGGCAGAACCTCTACTCAGGAAACAGAAGCTTAAAACTTAATCTGTCGCTGCCACTATTTTCAGATCTCCTCTAGGCTGCTTCACAACTTCTGATGCAGAGTCCATCAGTTTTTTGGTAACTTAGGGACAAGCCCTGATACCCCAGAATGACCCCTGGGGCACCTGACCGAGGACAAAGAGAACCTATATTCTGAAGACAGGACAGGGACCAGGGCCCCCTCCTTCTCATTCCTCTAGGGCCTGACTCCCTCTCTTTATTGGGGGCAGGAGGGGCCAGGACCGTGTCCCATTTTGCAGGCTTCCCCTATCGATGTCCTCTCACTGTTGGTCATCCCTTCTCTGGCCAACCTGCACTGGCCCTGATGGCCCCTGGGTGGCTCCTCGGGGACACCATGCAAAAAACCCCTGGAGTCTCCGTGTTGTCCAGATCCCTGACACGGCGCCTTGGCTCCCACCCCACCAGACTGCCCTATGGGAGCTCAGCTCCTGTCCTCCAGATCCACTTAGCCACACCAGCCCGCAGGACAAGTAGAGGACATGCAGGGGTTCAGTCTCCCCTGGCCGGCTCCTGCCTTTCTCCAGGCTTCTTTTCTTCCTGACCAAAAAGGCACACCGAGCTGATTAGCATCACCTGCTTCAGCAGACAGAGCACTGGGCTCCTCTCTCCGGAGCCCCAACCCCACTCCACGAGAGTTCACTTGGAGAATCTCAGCCTCTCAGGGCTCACCCTGAGTTCCTGCTCTCCCTCCCCAGCCCTGCAGATGTGGACCAGGGACCCGGATTAGCACTGGAAGCCCTGGAGCGGTCAGGCCCACTGCTCAGGGACATCCTGGGTGCTCCTCTTGGTCTTCAACTGGACCCCAGTGTTCAATTGCAGAACAGGAGGGAGAACCTTCCCACACACACACTCATGGTTCTGGGGCACTTAAATACCCTTATTTTTAAAAGGAAATTGTGTTCCACTCAGAGAAGTAGGAAATCAGTATCCTCTGCCACAAAAGCAAGGTAATTGAACAAATAAAAACAAGGAAAACCAAGCAGTGTTGGTTTTAAACTTAGATTAGCACCTGTTGCCTGCAGAACACACCTAAGGCTAGTTCCCTAGCTTACAAAGGGAGATTAACAAGAATTAAGAATTAAAGGCATACGGACACCCAGCTGAGACTTCCTCCCTAGTGCAGAACAGGTTAAGAGAGAAATGGATAGGGAAGAACAAAATACATGGCCAAACTTCTATCAGTCCGCCCCTACTGAGTTCAGAGCACCACACTACGCCTGAAGTGATGCAGAACAAGCCTTCAGTGTATCCATCCCTGAAGGGTCACTTCCTCCAGGAAGCCCACCCAGATGGGCCTCCTTAGCCAGCTGTGCTTCTCCTGTTTTAAGGGTCATTATGATTCACTGTAATGGGGTATTGGCTTCTACTCCCAAGCAGAAGTTCATAAGAACCACCACCAGGTCCGTCTCACTCACTTCACTATCCAGGTGTCTGTCCCCACGGGGCCTGGAGCACAGGGGTTGAACAGGTGAATGAATAATGAATGCATAGCTGAACTGACCTTCTTGACTTTGGTCTTGCTGCCCCTCCCACCTCCGGCAATGCTTTTCCTTCCTCCTCCACTTCCTCCTCCCTGCCCAAACCCCACACCTTCCATCCTTCAAGGCCCTGCTTGAGAGCCCAGTTTTTCCAGGCCTTTTTCAACCCACTGAGCCCATCCCAAGCACCCCTGCTGTTGAATCTTCGATCCCTGGCACTGCCTATGCCCAGGGGACATTCGGTTCCATGGTACAGTGCGTTCCCCACACATGCACGGGACAAGCAGTATGGGTGACACCACAGAAGCTTGATATCTAATGTGGAGTGGCTCAGCGTGGTTCCCCCTTCAAGGACGTGGCTGTGTTGGCTCGGGACACTGTATGAGTTCCCTAGCGTTGCTGTGACAATCACTATAAGCTTAGTGGCTTAAAACGCAAATTTAATCTTACAATTCTGGAGGTCAGAAGTGGGTCTCGAGCTGTCAGCACAGTGGAGTTCCTTTATGGAGGCTCTAGGAGAGAATCCATCTCGTTTCCTTTTTCAGCTTCTAGAAGCTGCCTGCATTTCTTGACTGGTGGCCAGCTCCCATCTTCAAAGTTGACTATTGCTGATTGTGTCTTTCCCACCCGTGGAAAATCCAGGATACTCTCGTCGCAAGATCCTTAAATGAATCACACCTGCAAAGTCTCCTTAAGAAAAAAGAGAGAGGCCCATTTATTCATTAGAGAGAGAGAAAGAGAGCAGGGGGAGAGACAAGCAGGCTTCCCCTGAGCACTGAGCAGACACGGGGCTTAATCCCAGAACCCCAAGATCATGACCTGAGCCAAAACCAAGAGTCAGACGCCAAACTCACTGAGACACCTAGATGCCGCATCTCTCTCTTTTAAATTAATTAATTAATTAGTTGAGAGAGAGCGCTCATGAGAGTGGGGGAAGGGACAGAAGGAGACCATCTCAAGCAGACCTGCCCCCCTACCCCCTCCCGCCGCTGAACGTGGATCCAGACAGGGGTCTCCATCCCATGACCCATGAGACCTTGACCCGAGCTGAGCTACCCAGCCCCTGCAAAGTCCCTTTTGCCATGAAAGGCAACGCAGTCACAGGTCCAGGGGATTGGGACATGGACATCTCTGAGGACGAACATTATGCAGGCTGCGTAACAGCTGTCCCGGTTCGTCACAGGGCACTGTGGCCAGTGGTGTATTAATAATAACTGCCATTTGCTGAACATTGACTCTGGACCAGGGACTGTTCCGAGCACGTTCCCCAACACCCTGAGGCGGGTGCCATCATTATCACCCTCACTGTACAGGAGAGGCACCGAGAGATTAAATACCTTGGCAAGTGGCAGAGCCAGGATTTGAACCCAGGCAGTCTGGCTCCGCCATGTGCATCCTCCTTACCTCCTCACCTCCTAACTGCCACTCTGTCACCACTCTCACCTCCAGGATCCCAGCCCAGAGCCTGGGAGAGACCAGGCAAGGTCTGAAGCCCAACACAGAGGGAGAATTGTCACCGAGATTTCTGGGGGAGACCCCATCTGGGTCACAGATTCTCTGCCAGTCCCCTCCCATGTCAGCCCTTTCTCCTCCCCATTAGAGGCATCCAAGCCTATCCCAGGGAGCAGCAGGGAGCTTTCAAAGGTTCTCTTTGTGGGGTGGAGGCAGGTGAGTCTGGAAGAGCTCCTGGATGCCACCTGCCAGTCAAATTAACCTCTGCCCTGCCCCCACAGCCACACCCCAATCATATGAGCCCCACAGAAAACAAACCAAAGACACTAAACCACACTTCCCTAGCTCGCCATCACGGAGAAGCCTGCATACTTGAGCCAGAGGGGAACACACAAGCCTTCCACAGCCACTGGTTGGAGAGGGGTGCCCTAACATCCCCTGAGCACCCAGGAGGGGCAGGCATATTTCTAAGAGTTTTATACTTACTAATTCATTGACTACAACAACCCTGTGAGGTCCTGTTATTATCCCCATTTTACAAATAAGGCAATGGGGACAGAGAGCAGTCAGGTAACTTTCCGAGGTCCCAGAGCCAGTATGAAGATCCAGGATTCCATCCATTCTCCATAAGCAAGAGAACCAAGGCAGAGGCTGGTCAAAGCTGGCTGAGCAGTCCCGGTCTGACCCACCCGATGACAGTGGCCAAGCCCCCTTTGTGCCTTCCTACCATAACCTGCTCTCTTAGCACCTGCTGGGCTGGGCTCCTGGTTTCTATGTCAACAGATTTCTTGAGAGCACTTTTATATTTCATGCTTACACCGACCTTCATTATTGCCCCCATTTTTAAAGGAGGAAAAGCAGGCTGCAGGGAGCCTGAAAACTTGCCAGAGCTCCCCCAACCACAAAGCAACAGGTTTGGGATTTGAACCCAGACATTCCGATGCTCCCCCACTCCCTCTCCCAACTGCCTGAGACAGAGCGAGCCTAGCCTGAAGGCCTCCTCCAGAAGTCTGCAGTCCAGCCAGGCACGCAGCAGCGTTTCCCCAGCGTGCCAGATGTGTGCACTCACACTTCTTCTGGACTTGCACTCCCTCTCCACCAGCCTCAGAGTTTCCTGCCTTCGGGTGGCCCCATTAGTCACACTGTCTGAGGGCCCAAGGATTATCTGAGTGGGAGCGGAAACAACCTTGTGTTAATCCGGTCAGTCTGATCAATCAGTTCAGGCCCAAACCTGCCAGAGTATGGCTGGTGCCAGGAAAGAGAATTCTCAAAAAAGCCAGCTTCTTGCTGCTTGAAACTGTCCAGGGAGGAGCCTGACTCTACCGTGACAAGCATTTCTCAAAAGGAAAGTCAGACACACCAAAAGGAGTAGCTAGGAGGCTCACGGCCACAGGAAGCACAGGGCAGGGGAGTCCGCCAGAGGCGGAGCCCCGCAGCTAAGCAGGGAGGACAATGACGAGGAGCTGGAAGCAGGGACCTCATTCTGCTATTCCGGGGTAAAGACAGATTTCCTCTGAGGCTGGCCAGCTGTGCTAACTGGAAGAACGAACTGGAAGAAATAGTAATTTTTAAAAGTACATAATCTGTGCACATTCTAAACTGTGTGCATGTTGTTCCATTCGTGCAAGTTTGCAGGGAAGAGACATCTGGTCTCCACATGTGTGTATCAGTCAGGGTCTTGGCAGGAAGTAGAGGCACTGTCGGGCAGGGTGACCGAGGAGAGGTTAACCCACGCACGGTTTTTCCGAGGTGTGGTTGGAGTTAAGGGAACCGCGGCAGGACGGTGCACAAGCCTGAGCCAAGCATCTCAGGGCAGTTGTCACTCCCCCAGGCTGGAAGGAGAGGGAAGAGTAGTGCCGGACAAGGACTCCAGCACTAGCTAAAGGCAGGCAGCCAGCCTGGCAGGGGGAGAAACACTCCCTCCTCTCCACTCTCCTGCCATCCTCTGATCCCAGTTGGCGCCTCCCATTGGCCAAACCCAACAGAAGCCAGAGGACAAGGGAGGCCGCGGGCGATCCAATCCATGGAGTTAGGAAGGAGAGAGGTAGAGAGGGGATCTGGATGGGCTGATAAGAAGTCCTCGGCACACTTCTGGCCCTGGTGCGACCGTCTTTCATCCATCCCCTCTGCTGCCATTTCTGACCACCTGCAAGGGCTTCCCTAACCAGACACTGCGAAAATGCAAACGCTGAGACCAAAAATTCAGGAGAGGCTCTTAAAGAAGCAATGGACATAAACGTCACTTATGCAGGGTATGGAGAAATTCTGCCCACGTCTCTGGAGGCCAGCCCATTGTGGGAGATGATTGCTGTGGGCAAGGAAGATGGTTATTAGTACAGTGTCTCAAATCAGCATTCCAGGAGCATGGGCCATAATTTGCCATCCCCTAGAACCAGGAAGATTCTGGAAAACAATGCATGCATCATTTTAACTTAGTGAGCTGTTTGTTGTTTACAAGGCCAGGTTTTACTTACAAAAGAACAAATTTTGCTGCCCCTGCCAAGGACTAGACATCTTCACACCAAGAAACAGAGCAAAGTCTAGCCAAAAGGGGACATTGTGGGCAGCCTGATGAATCTCCACTTCTCCAAATCTAGCATCTTCTTAGGGAGAGCAGGGCCAGAGATGCCAGCCCTTTTCCACTGGCCAATTTCAGATCTTTAAGTAACTAGAATAGGTGCCATGCTGTTCTGTCTTTAAAAAGTGAAGCATGAATCCAAATGGAGCTTGTTTTCATTGAAGAGTATTGACACTTGTAAAAGGTTCTGGGTTTGGAGATCCCTACTACTAGGCGGGGAGAGAAGGGGCCATCATCTTGTAAGTTACAATGTGTATGCCTCCCCGCACCCCCCACCCTGAATTGTGCACCTGGCAGCCCACAGGGGATTCACTTTGTAACAAACTTCCTACACAGCATGTACCCTTAGGAGCCAGAATCCTGGATCTGGCAACTGACCATGGGCTTTAAAACACCCCACTTGCCTCCTGGGGGGATAGGATGAGGCAGATCATAACTGCTACATGAAGCAGCTTTAGTTAGGGCTCTGTTCAAGTCCTGGTTCAGACACTCAGAACTGAGTGCCCTCAGGTAATTCACTGAAGCTCAGTTTCCTGAGGAGACCATTCATAAGCACCAGGAACACAGTAAGCATTCAAAAGTTAAGAGCCATATATAAGAGTGTGTGTAGGGGGGACAGTAACAGCGAACATCTATGGAACTCTAATATCTGCTGGGTGTTGAGCTAAGAGCTTGTCCTGATTTAATTGCGGAGTCCTCTCAACTCCCTTTTGAACAAGTGTCCCCACTTCCCACATAAGGAACTAGGCATAGAGAGGTTAAGGGATTTATCCAAGGTTGCCCTACTAGTAGGTAGTAGAGCTGGGGCTCAAACTCTAGACACTCTGGCTTTTGAGGGCAAATTCTTAACAACTATTCTCACCTTGGTGATTTTTCAAAAGCAGATGTGCATTTTTATGGCAAGCATAGTTAATCCAGAAAACTCCATTTGTGAAGATTTTGCAAGGAGGAGGAATTTCAAAATGAGGACCAGCCAATGGTTTCATGCAGCCTCTGAGAAGAGCTTGCTGGGAGGTTCTGGGTTCCCTCTGCTTCCCCTGCCTCCCTAGCCAGGGTAGCTTCTCCCCTCCCCTCTTGTCACTGTCCATTTCCCTCCAGAGACTCACTGGGTTCCCTCTGCTTCCCCTGCCTCCCTAGCCAGGGTAGCTTCTCCCCTCCCCTCTTGTCACTGTCCATTTCCCTCCAGAGACTCACCGAGCAGGCAGCTCTGAGCCACCCGGAGAGCTTAGCTGAAGGTGAGACGTCGGTCGACTTCTCTCTTTACCTCTCTGCCTGCTCTCTGGTTGCCCTCCATCCTGCCACCTGATCATCAGTCCTGATGACCATGATGGCATGAGATTCTGCAGACTCCCATGGTGACACTCCAAGACACTCATTCTGCAAACAGGAATAGGGTGCTCTCCTTGGAGCCAGGGGCTAGGCCGGGAGTGAGTGTCCTGCGCAGAGACCACTGGGTGCCAGTGACCCCAGTGGAAGGTGCAAAAGATGCTGGAAAGGGAGCCAAGAGAGCATAGCACAAATTGCCTGGGAGAGCCAAGAAGGCTTGATAGGGAAAGGGATTTTTGGGTCTAAAAACTGGGGCTGGAGTTCCAGAGATGAGGACAGGAGACACAGAGTTAAGATCTGCAAGTGTGAAAGAGAAGAGATGCTGGAGGAACAGCTGAGGGTAGCTAGACTGGGTAGGATACTGGCTCTGGACTCACCTGCCTGGGTTTGAATCTCAGTGCCTCCACTCACCACCTGCGTGGCCTTGGGCTCATTACTTGACCTCTGTGTGCCTCATCCCCCTATGTGCAAAATGGTGATGATAACAGCACGTACCTAAGAGAGGGGCGAGGATCAGTTGTGTTCCGTACCTCTAAGTGCTTGGCATGGTGCCTGGCACACACTACGTGCTCCACAGCGCAAGCCCTGGCTATGGTTATTGCTGTTCTCTGGGAGATTGTGGGGCAGAGGGCAGGCAGACCAGCTCTAACACCTCCTTGAATACTCAACAAAACCAGCAGGAGGTCCTCTGTGTTGTGCCTGGCCACCCATGACTCAGGCATACTCGGGCCAGGAAGCACCAGGGCAGGGATCCAGGAGGCAGAAAACCTAAGGGCAGACTCCCAGGCTGGGCCACTGGGGCTGAGCTAGAGGCTCAGGGCAGCCGCTACAGACTGCATTTACTGAGTGGCTACCAGGTGCCCGCGCTGTGGATAAGGACTTGAAAAGTACAGAAAGGTGCTTCCTGTTGACCTAGGGATGTGGCTAAGAAGGACCCTTGTCCTTTTGCAAGCAAGGCCCGTCTGAACCCACACTCAGGCGCTCCAGAGCCTGTGCCGGGGACACAATGGTAGCGGGGGTGGGGAGGGCTGTACCTCTAGGACAGGTCTGAGCGACTGTGGTTTTTTCTGGCAGGCGCCTAGCCTGGGGCCTGTGGTCATGAAGGGCAGGGAAAGGACCTGCAAGGGCTTGGTGTGCCCGACGTGGTGGGGGGGAGGGGCAAGGAGGGGAAGAGGAGAGAGGATGGGAGAAATCAATCGGGACACCAGGAGGAGGAGAGCCCGGCCAGGAAATGGACCCGCCGGCGTACCCAGACCGCCTCTGCCCGCAACCAGAGGACGCAGTGCCCACCCTGCGTGCTGCGCGCTGGCCCTAGGAGGGGGCGCGGACAAGGCGCGCGGGGTAACTGCGACCGGCACCCCAGGCCCTTCAGCGCGCAGGTACGTGTTCCCCTGAGCCAGACCTCTTCCCCTCGCCACAGTCGGTCGCAGAGTCCCTGGCGCCCCAGGAAACCGCTTGCGGAGAGCGGCCCGGTGCCAGGCACGGGCAGCCAGTTCTGCGCCTTCCCCGGGCCTGGCCCCGCGAGCGCGCGCTGAGGCTGCGGACCCTTGGGGACCACGTGTACGTGCGCTGGGCGCACCGACCAAGTGCGGGAGCCACCGCGTGCGTGCGTGGGTGCGCGGGGCGGGGCGGGCCAGCGCGGGAACGGCGGCGTGTGCGCGTGCGCTCGGGGCCGGGCGGAGGCGGCCAAGTGCGGGCGCACCCGGGATGAGCGCCGCGGGCCCCTAGCGGAAGCGGGCAGACGCGGTTGCGGCCAGCCTAGTGTCTGCCCCCCAGCGCCGCCGGCGCGTCCCGGTCCCTCTCTGGGGTGGAATGTCTGTCCGCGGTTGCTGCCCGCTTTGGCAGCCACCCCCTCGGCCGGCTCTGTGACCACCTGGTAATTACACACACACACACACACACACACACACACACACACCACCCCCCCACCCCCACCCCCCCCACCCCACCCCACCACCCCCCTTCATTTCCCAGAGCTCGGCAGGCAGCACAGTGACGCAAAGATTCGCCAGGTTTTCCTTTCCTTCTCCGCACACCGTGGAGGGATGAAGGGCAGGTGTCGGCCTCAGGGCAAGCTTGCCTGCGACTGGCCGAAGGAACGCTGGATGGGGTTGGCGAGGGCTCCTGCCCGGCAGTCGGTGGGCTCAGGTTGTCCTCAAGCTGGAAAAGAGTGACGTGGTGGCCAAATGGCAGAGGAAGACACTTTGGGGATTTAGGAGGAGGAATAGAGGGAGCGCTGACTTGGAGCCAGAGGCTGTCACTTTCTGGCGCCGGGCCTCTGTGAATCAGAAATAACTACTAGCCTGGGCCACCGCATGGGCATGGCCGGTGGTGAGGACAAAAGAGATGTGAGAATGGCCCAAGTGTCAGATGATGTGATTGTCTTGCTCCCCCTGCCTGCAGGCACAGGTAAGCTTCCGAAGAAGAGAAGGCTTAACAGAGGAGTAGGGGCTAGAGCAGTGTGGAAGCTATAGACTAGGACAACTGTAGCTGAGAGCTCCATTCCAGAGCTAGAGGACTCCAGTCCACATCTCAGCGCTTCCTTTTATTAGCCCTATTACCTTAGGCCAATCCGAGACTCTTTTTAAGCCTCAGTGTTACTTTCTGTCAAATGGGCATGATGGTGGAGCCTGCTTCCTAGGGTGGTCCTGAGATCACACAGCTGCAGACCTTGCCTTGAAAGCCTTGCAGTGCCCCCTAAACATTATGTATGAATATTGTTATTGCCATTATGTCGCACCCTTCTGGGTACAGGAACACTGTAAGGAGAGAAGCCTCATCCAACAACAAACAGTGGGAAAATGGGTTTTGTCCTTCCTAGTTGACTGGTTTTAAACAAGATGCCTTCCCTCTCTGAGACTTAGTAGCTCATGGGGAAAATTATTGTTATTGTATCCACCTCACAATGTTGTTTAAAAAATGAAAATAACTGTATGAATGAATCTAGCCCATGATAAACCTTCATCTGATTTTGGGAAGAAAAAAAAAAAAACCTAGAACTCGTATTCTAGTTATCGCCTCCTGTAAAACAAACCACTTTAAAGACAGCAGCTTAAAATAAGAGCATTCATCTTTTTAGCACAGGATTCTGTGATTGGGCAGGGTTGTGGGGGTGGGGTGGTGTATCTCTGTTCCTTGTAGCATCGGCTGATACGGCCAGCTGGGGCGGAAGCATCTTCTTCCAAGATCACACGCTCGTGCAACAAGCCAGGTGATCCTGGTCTTCATCTGGGACCGTCTTTCAGGCTTTGTGTTCCTGTCAATGTGGGCCACTCCAAGAGGCTGCTTGATCCTCCTCCCAGCATGGTGGCCAGGTTTTAAGGGCAACTATCCCACATGATAGGAGATGGGAGCTTCCAGTCTCTTCAGAGTTGGCCTCAGTAGTAACAGAGCCCACTACGATTCAAGGGGAGGGGACTTCGAGGCTGTCTCTCAATGAGAAAGGCATCACATAATTTCTGACTATCTTGAATCTACCCCAACTTGAAAGCCTTCCCTGTGCATTGGCTTCCCCCCTCCCCGCCGCTGCTGGGTGCCATGGTGACAAATTCATTCAGCTTTGCAAAGAAGACCAGTAAAGATCCAGATATCCCTAACGAGGGCCTTATCACAGAGCCTGTTTTGGTCAGGATCACTCTCTGGGCCTGATTCCAGGCTGATGAAACAGGCCCTTTAAACATTGGCTTCTCTAGTGTCTGTGTCTTTGGACCCTTGGAGGCTTTAGTCCCCAGCTCTGCCAACCCCTTGTCTTTAAAACAAAAGGGAGAAGCCAGGAAGAGGGTAGGTAATTTGGATTCAGAAAAGTGGATTTTAGCAGGTGGCTCGGGCTTAGTGTAATGAGCACTGACGTATCTCTCAGTTCCCTGGAAAAATCTGTTTGTTTTCCAAGAGGGTTGCTGCCTGGGTGTTCGGAGTGACTGTTGTCCTACATTATTAGGTTATTAACTGATGGGTTGGAGCACCGTGGGTGGGGAGGCAGGAGGCCGGAGAGGGCAGCAGGCCCCGGGAGTAGCTATGGCAACCTCCAGGACTGTGGTTTGTGCTTTGGCTCCAAGCAGGAAGGATGTCCAAGACAGCTGAGACCTTCTCAGAAAGACCACAGACGCTCCAAAGAGAGAGGTTTCCACTGTAATGTATTTTCGCACGACCACCCACCCATGTCCTCAGAGTCAAAACCAACCCTCTTTCCTGTTGCCTCATCCCAGAGCCTGACTGTCTGGCACAGTCCGTCATCTCCTGACTTCAGTTTCAGCCACACTGGGCTGAAGGAAGAAGTGGATTTGAGATGCATGTATTCATTCACACATTCGACACTTTTGTGTCATGTGTTTATTTGGGGCTGACCCACCTCTCCCTGGGAGAGAACAAAACAGACCCCGCTCCTCCTTCCTCCTGGGGCTTACTGTCTAGAAGGGGAGAGGGGCATGAGCAAATATTCATACAAATGCCCACTCATTGCCTTGTTAATCTTTGAAATATAGTTAATTTAGACTTGACTTGAACCCCGGCCCTACCATGAGCCAGCTCTGTGACCTTGGTCCCTTCGGTGGTAAGGCCAGGATAATAATATTTACCTTACAGGGCTGCTGTGAGGCATCACCAAAGCACACTCTGGGATGTGCAGTGTCTGGCACATAGCAGTAACTCCAAATATGTAAGAATCGTCCCCCCACCCCCGGCGTCCCCTTGTCCACCGCCGGATGGTCGTTCGGAACTCGCCAGCCGCCTTCTCTCTGTAGGAGGAGCCCTGGTCCCAGCTCCCTGGCAGTCAAGGCAGTGGAACACCCAGACCTCATCTTTCAGAAGTCTCGAGTTGGCCAAGGCAAGACAAAAAGAACCCAAGGAGGGCTGTGTGGAAGAAGTGGCATTTGAACTGAGCCTTGAATAAGCTCCGGTTCTCAGATTTCGGCATGTGTCAGACAATCCCGAAGGAATTGCTCCAAGGCCAGACTCTTGGACCTCATCCTGAAGTGATTCTTTTTGAGGGAATCCAGAGCAGGCCCAGGATACTGAGGTGGGCTTCCTAAAGTTCTTCTGGGAGCTGCTGCCTTGAAGACCAGAGCAGGCATTTGGCCTTGAAGAGTCGGAAAAAGAGGTCAGGAAGTGGTTGGCCATGGGCTGGGCCTCAGAGCAAGGGCTGATGGGGCCTCCTCATTTCCTTCACACTTTAGCCACCTTCTGCCCATCTTGCCCGCCCTCCACTGTGGGGTCACAGCTCCAAGCCCACCCCCCTGCCCAGAGGCTCTATCCTAACTCCCCACGCCTCTCCAGGTGGCTCTACGGATTGGGCACATGGCTTTCGTTACATCACGCTCCCTTCTTGGTCCTGAATTCAGGGTGGGTATGGGGGAAAATGCCCAGGTCTTTGTTTCCTTCCTTACCTCCTCCACCCCCGAGCCCCTCACCCCAGCTGCGCCCCCCCCCCCAGTTATCAAGCATTTATTAGAGCCAGCCCCTTGGGCAGCATGGTACCAGGCACTGTGGGGCTACAAAAGAGGGAAAGGCAGGCCTGACTCAGGGGCCTGGGAGCTTGTTAGATGTGCTCAAGCCTCACCCCAGACCTACCAAAACAGATTCTGCATGTAAACGAGATTCCTGGGAGATTCACACCAACATTTGTGAAGCACTGCTCTGTAGGGTTTTTAATAAGGGCAATGTGGAGGCATGGTCGGCAGAATAATGACCCTCCCTCCAAATGATGTCCAGTTCGTAGCCCCTGCAGCCCGTGAATATGTTACCTTACGTGGCAAAGGGAAATTAAGGGAGCAGGTAGAATCAAGCTTGCTAATTAGCTGACCCTTAAAGAAGGAAACATGTCCTGGATTACCCAGGCAGGACCAGTACCATCACAAAGATTGTTAGAAGTGGAGGAGGGGGGAAGCAGGGTCAGAGTCAAGAAGGAGGTATGAGGCTGGGAGCAGAGGCCAGAGTAAACAGCTAGAGACAGGCTCAACCCATCCCTGCTGTCTTGGAAGCTGAAAGGGGGCTGAAAGCCAAGGAATGCCAGAAGCCTCTAGAAGCTGGAAAAGACAAGGGAAGGGATTTCCCCCTAGAGCTTCAAGAAGGAACGCAGGGCTGCCAATACTTTGATTTCATCCCAGGGAAACTATGTCAGACTTCTGACCACTAGACTGTAAGACAAGAAATTTGTGTTGTCTTAGCTACTAAGTGGGTAGGGATTTGTTCCAGCAGCAACAAGAAACTCATACAGTGATCCAGAGTCTTTGGGGTCAGACAGCTCTGCTCTTCCCTAGTGTTGGGGCCCCGGGCCAGCTGCTGGCACTCTTGAGTCTCCGTTGCCCCAGCTAGAAGACAGGGATAAACCCACCACACAGGACTGATGCAAAAGTTATAACAGGAAGCATCTGAAAGCACATGCTCCCCAACTGGCAATGACCGTGCTCCTTGATGCTCTTCCCTGACCCTACCAGGGCTATGGTGCCAGGCACTCTGGGAGGTTCCCTACTGGTTCTTTTTTTTGGTCCTTGAAGCCATCTTAACCTCACACCTGGCCACCTTTAAATGCAACAATATTGCACCTTGCATCAGCTCCTCTGATGTAAGCCTGTGGGAAAGTAGAAGGCCTGGGGAAGGCCAAGTCCAGCCTTCAAGACCCAAGTCAACAAAGGTCCTGCAGTCAAATAGCAGATGGCTCACGACAAGACACTTGTACTTGTCTGAGCCCTCAGGGAGCCTCCAAGGCCTTTCCTCCAACTAGCCCCAGATTGGTAGAGTAGCCAAGGGAACCAGGTAGTGCACTGTAACAAACACCTCACCAAGCTGGCCTGCCCACCCTTCACTCCTCCCAGGGTGAATCAGATCATGGGGCAGGACCTCCTATCCTTGTTTCCACCATCATCACCAGGCCCATCATCACTGTATCCTGACTAACATCTAAGGATCTTCTAGGTGCCAGGTGTTTGCTGGACCTCATCTTCTTTGGTTCTCACAGAACACCATCGGTCAGCAAGGTCTGAGGTTTCTCAAGGTCACTGTCAAAGCTGGACAGTGGCAGCAGGGGATTGAGGCTGTGCGGTCTGTCCCAGAGCCTCCGCTCTTGACCTTCACCTCTTGCCCCGGGCTTGCTGCCACGTGCTACCAGCTCAGAGCAGACTCCACGGCCCTCCCTATGGTGATTCTCAAATTGCCTGGACTTCTAGGGGCCAGTGAGTGCCCAAGAGCCTTACGGCTTACGGTGCTATTGCCCTCAAAATCATAGGCTCCAGAGTGGCTCGGAAAAGTCCACCAGCCCTCCAGAGTGAAGGTTCTTGGAGGAGATGTTTATGTTGGGGGCAGACAGGGATGCCCAGGGCTCAGTCCGACCTTCTGGGTTTGCCATTCTCGTGGGGACCTACAATGCTTCCTGACTGCTGTCACCGAGGGCTGAGAGCAGGAGACCGTGATTATAGGTGGCAGGCCTGGCGCAGTTTAGGCCCTAGGTCTTTCTAGGATGGAGGGAGCCACAGAGGTGTACCCTGGCAACCCCTGGGAGGTCACCGTACCCCATGGAGCTCAGGCGCCCTTGCCCTTCACTAAACTCCCCCCTCTGCTCGACGGCCGCTCCAAGATACTGTCACTTTGGGTGTAAGGACAGAAGTATGAATGGGGGCAGGTAGGCCAAGGGCTTCTCTGGAGGCTGTGTTTTTATTACAAACACATTACTTTGCACTTAGTTGTAGGTTTACTGAGTGAGGTTTAGGGGAGTTGAAGTGATGGGGTCCCTAGGACCCCTCAGGCCACTGCTCAAGACGTGGCGTCATCACACTTTCTAGTCGTTCTTTCCTGTTTTAGGTTAAAGACGAAATCGTGGCACCAAAATAGAACACAGCACGGGCTCCATTTTCTCTTCCTGAGTGGGTGTCTCAGAGGATGTGGGCTCAGCTGATTTGAGTTAAACTAAAGTAAGCATCACCCCTGCACCTACAGTCCTGAGGGCCCACTGGGGAGGAAGAGGGGATCTCTGGCCCTCGAGAGAGGAAGGTTCCCCACTCCAGGTAAAATATGGTGTCTATGGCTTGCAGAGGGGGCTGGGCAGCCTGGAGGCAGCTCTTCTGGGGGTCCTGGGGTGGGGGAAGGGAGGCAGTGGCATCTGTGGCTCCCGCAGGTACAGACAGTCTGTCTGGGTTTGTCTGGTTAGGCAGGGCAGGCCTATAGAGAGAGACAGAGGCGTTCTCCCCAGCCTGTGTGTCCGCCGGGGGCCCGGCATTCACCACTAAGTTCACCATGCTCCCCTTGCCCACCCGCTCCTCCTGTGACATGGGGGAATGCCAGCCATACTTCCATGGCTCGGGAAAAACCTCTGGGTCTAACCTGCTCCACCCCTCTCTCATGAGATGCAGCCTTTAGCAGCAGCTGGCACAGAAGCATTTACTTGGAGGGCCCAAGCCCCACAGGAGGGGATTTTTTTTCTGACTCTCCTACCAATATAGCACCACCCCCCCAAGAGACTGTCACAGCAATTCGTCCTCTGGAGAGGATGAGTCCCACAGATCACCCGATGGGACAGAGAGAATGCACTTTCTCAATGGCCCCAAGGCATGGTGGATGTTGGCTTTCTGGCTCCAGCCATGTATCCGACCAGCAGCTTCCAAGGAGATCACGTCAAAGGGAAGGAGGCTCTCCCGACCCAGCACGGCGCCTGAAGCCAGCAGCTCTCTCGTTTAGCGTAAGGCCCTGGTCTAGAGCCTTGGCCCCTATGTGCCCGAGTTTCCCCGTTTGTAAAATGAGGAGCCTGACCTGGGTCACCTCCCGGGGTTCTTTCAATCCCGCTGCACTGAGGAAGTTTAATAAATGCTCCTGAGAGATGCAAGGCCCCCGTGAAGCCAGAGCCCTGGGCCGGCCCCCTGCTCGGGGTTTACAACACTGCCGTTTGCCTTCTTCAGCACCCAGAAACTTCCTGTGCCGCCCTGGCTCTGTTGGTCCACAAAACAGGACCCAACTCACTTCCACCCCATCAGCATGGCTGCACCTGGCTGCCAGCTGGGGTTGTCCAGAGACGTTTTGAAAAACCCTGGTGCTCACGCCTCCCTTCCAGGAACGATGACTTCATCCATCCGAGGTAGGGCATGGGGGCTGGCATTCATTTTTATCAGCTCCCCAGGTTTTTTCTTAGGTGAGTTGTGACCCACTGACCCAGATGCTCTTTGTGAGCAGCTGAAGGGTGACAGGCAGGGAATGGGAGCAGAAATAGCCATGCTCCCCTGTCCTTGGCCGTTATCCCATTGTCCTTGCCCATGTCCACAGTACATTCTAGTTGCCGGAGCCCTGGCTTGTCTGAATGGCTCAAGCAAGGACCCCTGGGGCAGGGGTCCAACCTCCTGCACCCCCATTCCTGGTATTGAAGGTGCTCAAGGTTTGATGGGTAGAATAAGTGCCCTTGGCTTCTCCCGGCATCCCCAGGCCCCCTGCCCCTAAGTGCAGCTTGAACAGCCCTGGCAAGGTTTCTCCCTGCCCACCTTGGGGTGTGTAACAAGCATTCCGAGGATGCAAGGATGCAGTCCCCTGCTCTCATCCTTGGCTGGGGAGTGTTTCTCGGCAACCGCCCAGCCTGATACCAGATCGGAGTTCACATGATTCTGCCTCAGCTCAGGAATGGGCAGCCTCCAGCTGGGATTTTCTAGACCGAGCTGGGGAGGTGTGGTCTGTGGAAAATCTCCGGAGGGGAAGCTCGGGTCCTGGGTGCAGGGTGGCCGGCTTGGGGCGTCCACCGGGCCCAGCAAAGTGGGTCCGGTCTCCTCCTCCAGGCTTCTCCGGAGCAGCTGGAGGGAGCCCGGCTGTTTGAGGTTTGAGGGCAGAGCTCAGCCTGGCTGGACAGTCAGAGAAAAGCCAGATTCCCCCTTCGCCTCTGCTCCCTGCCTGCTCCTCACCTGGTGGCAGAGATTGTCATCGCCTTCCTGGGGTCTGGAGGCCGAGCAAGGCGGGGGATCAGCCCAGCTGTTTCCAGACTGTTTCCAGACTGAAGATGGTGACTCATTAGTGGGTCAAGAAATCAATTTAGTAGCTAACGACCTGCATTTCAAAAATGAAATAGAAATGATCAGAGCGCGTGACAAGCAGTAGGGTAAGTATTGCTTTGGGGAAGTTTGTTTCTCAGTATGCATGTGTATAACGTCTGTGCGGGTTTGGTTACAATGTCAAGTGTGTTCTTGCTGTGGCTTGTGGTCGAAAGAGCTTAAAAGGCAGCAAATTCATGCCGTGATGCTGGGTTCTGGATTCAGATCCACCTGACTTACTGTCTGAACTTGAGCCACTGGGTTAGGCTCTCTGGGCTTCAGGTTCTGGGAAAGGGATAGTGGTACCAGCCTCACCCGCCTTAGAGAGACCGCTGGAGCCCCAATGGGACCAAACTTCGAAATAGTTGCGAGGGCTTTAGAAACAACATTGTCTCCTCGTTGGTGGTGCTGAAGTGAGGATATTTGGGAGCCAGATGGGACCAAGGAAGACTGCGGGCTGATTTTCTACTTTTGCCCTGGAGGGAAATATCAGCCTCCAAAAGCATGTAGAGGTTTGACGGCTGAAGGGAAGGGAAGCTGGGCTTGCCGGAAACTCCCCACTCCGTGGGCTCGGGGCTCCATGAGTAACTGCGTGCGTGCCTGTGTGCAGCTCACGGAAGAGAGGCGAAGATTAGATCACTGTTTAGGCATCAGATCAAGGCCAGCGTCAAGCCCCTCCGCCTTCTGACTGGGAATGTGTAGGAGACTCTGAGTTTGCCTCAAAGAGGTGCTTCCTTCCTCTCAGGGCTCATTTCTCATGGTCGTTAAAGTCCTCGGAGACCTCCCTGCCGATGGGCATTTGTGTAAAGATTTGCCTCGAGGTGTTGGGTTGTTTTGTGTGGAGTCTCTCGGTTTCCTAGCTGCGTGATGAAGCATTCGAGGTCGACGCAGGGGCTCCTTGTGTTGGTTCTTTGCCCCGACCTCCACCCCTTGGGCAACCACGGACTGGGCACACCATGGGCTTTCCTCACAGGCTGCTGAGGAAACAGTTGGCCTGGTAGAGCACCTGCCAGGTGCAGGGAGCTAGCCCAGGACTAAGCCTGGGGGCCTTCCTGGTGGCATCTGAGGACTGGGGCTCTGGGAGGCCTGGAGGTGGGGGGTGACTGCTCAGTGATAATGTGATGGAGAGAAAGAGAACGTGACGCAGAAGAAAGTGTGGGCCGATCTGAGTTCAAAACCTGCCTGCCACATTGTGACTGTGGAATCTGGAGCGGGTCGGTTCCTCTCTCTGAGCCTCAGTTTTTTGGTCTGTAAAATGAGCACTGATAAGAGTGGTGTTGAAAGAGAACGAGTGTAGGGGAATGTTACTGGCAGGTGGAGGGCTCTCCGCTGACGTGGCTTGGTTCTGCCACTCTGTCTGCGTTCTTCCATTTACAGATTACTTTTGCACCCACTTGATTTTTGAGGAGCGAGTTTCCTATAGAGGCCAGGTAGAGAAAGTCACTCCTGGCAAGGCGTAGTTGCCATCTGAGGGTACATGTCATCAGGAACCAGTAGAAGGGGCGGCTGGCTGGGATTAGACCCGGGTGAGAAAACTTCCGCCTCGGACCAGCTCTGGAGCCTTGGGTAGATTCCCGGCTGCTGGAGTGAAGGCCACAGTAAATCTTCCTTCTTCCTTTTCCCTTTCTATGAATGACATCCCTACTGTCCCAGCACCCAACCTCAAACCCATCTACCCATCCACTCACCCATTCATTCACCTCTCTACCCATTAACCCACCCATCTATCCATCTACCTAGCACCCATCTAGGTGTTTACACATCCGTCTACCCATCCACCCCCCCGTTCCTCCATCTCTCTACCCATTCGCTTACCCATCTGTCCATCTACCCTCCTACATTCAAGTCCTCATCTACCTGCCCCTCCATCTACCCACCCACTCAACCCACCCACTCATGTACCTCTGTACCTCTCCATCCATCTACCAAATAATTTCTGAGAGCTCATAAGGACCCAGCACTGAGGAACATCTCAGATTTGCCGCTGGTTCCGATTTATCCACCTCCCTTGTCAGTGGCTACAGCTTCTTCTTTTCTCCTCTCTGGCCACACTTCCTCATACCTAGACCCCATCATGCCAGGCTACTCTCAGTTCCCCAGAAGTGCCCATTATCTCTCAGATTTGGCCTGTTGCACACATTGTTTCCACAGACAGAAACTTCCCTCTGCTGGGGCAGCCCTTCCCCCCTTCTTCTGTCTTAGCCTGACTTACTGCTCAGGAAAGCTTTTTGGGCTGGGCCGGGTTACCTCCTACGAACTCCCTTAAAATCCTGTGCTCTCCTTAGGAGCTGGTTTCGCTTGTCTTCTTCACCGTCCCATGAGAGTAAACGCAGCTTGAGTTACACTGAGTGACAGTGTCTGGCGCAGTGGCTCCCATACAATAGTTGCTCAGTAAGTTTCTGTTGCATGAACGGATACGTGAACGGACGGATGACTTGATGGAAGGAAGGAAGATTGGAGAACCATTGAAGGATCTGAAGTAGGAACGGTTATGTTAGATTTGTATTTTAGTGGATGGCTTTATGGGGGTAAGGTGGAGCCAAGAAATCCGATAGGAGGCCACTGAGCTGATTCTGGGGATGATGTCTTGACCAAGCCAGTCTAGGGCACTGGTGAGGAAACTAAAGAGGAAGAGAGTGATGTGGGAAATATTTAGGAGTTGAAAATGGTAGAACAGGGTAGTTAACTGGAGGCCTTGGATGAAAATAAGGAAAGAAGCAGAAGGCCCTTCAACTGGAGAGGTAGGGATGCCCCTTCCAAGAGCAGATTCGTGCAGAAATGATGGAAGTGGTGTGGGTCTCACTGAGCCTGGCCAGTGAGGCAGGAGGACACCGGTGATGTCTGCCATCCACCTGGCAGGACAGAGGGATGCTGTCCCCCAGAGGGTGTGTGTGGAGTGAAAAGAACAAACCAACATTAAATGTGAGCGTGAGGGATGCTTATGGCACCGCCATACCCTACCCTGTTGTCAGGTGTAGCAATTTGTGCATGTGCTGCTCCTGTCCTGTGAGATTGGAGGCCTCCTGAGGGCGGGAGAAACACAGGAGAGCTGGACCCTTGGGTAGGCCACTCCATCTCTCTGGGCCTCAGTTGCCTCGTCCCTCAAAGCGGGGAAATAACAGGGCCGTTGCGAAGACGGGGGCGGGGGCAGGTGTGAAATGCTCTGCAAAAGATTTTGCAAATACGAGGGCTGATATCCTGGCAGATCTAGTCACTGCTTCTTGAGAGACTGAATCAGGCTGTTGACCTCGCACGGGCCATCTCCTGGTTCTGCCCGCAAGGTCCTGCTGGGGCTTCGGTTTCCCCTCCAGCCACCTCTGCTCCCCAGGTTGGGAACCTGTGTTTTCTGGGTGCCTATCCTGCCACTTGCCAGGAGCCAAAACCCAGACCTTCTAGAATGCAGAGTGTGCTCCATGGGCCAGCCACACCAGCATCAGCTTAGGAACATGCTAGAAATTCTCAAGCCCCACCTCAGACCCACTGACTTAGAAACCTTGAAGGGGAGGCTCAATAATCTGTTTTCAACAAATCTTCCAGGGCATTCGTATGTTACCTAAATTCGAAAGCCGCTGCTCTTCGAACACCCAAATCCTGTTTTGGCTACAAGTGAACGTAGGAGGTACTTGAATCTAAACATAGTAAATGTTTCTTCTATGCCCTGCAGGCTTGAATATTTTTGACTCTGGTCGCCAGAATTCGATTATTGTTGGCCTAGGAGGGAGGAAGGGACAACAAGCCCGTGCCCCAGCGCTGTCCCGCTCCCAACCCCCCTCCCCTCCTCCCCCTCCCACACACACGTGTACACTCACCGCTAGTAAACAATAGGCTTCAGCCTAGTGACTGTCAATGAATTCCTAAGACCTGACAGGATGTGTTTTTCACTCTGGCTTCGTTCGCCCTGAGTGAGTGCTCCGGAGGACTGGGGCCCTGCGCTGCGGTCCACTTCTCATCTGGAAGCCAGCCAGACCGTTCGGCCCCACAGGTGTGGGCTTGGGATTCGGGGATAGGAGGTCTGGCAAGAGGAAGGTGAATGGAGACATGGTTTGACACACTGAGCTGAGTTTTGGGGTCACAGGCCTCAGCTGCCCCTTTCCCCTTCCTCTCACCATCAAAACGTAGAAGCAAAACCAAAACACACAAAGAGCAAAAAACAAGAAGATGCCCTTGGGCGCCATTGGTGGGAATGTAAAATGGTGCAGCCGCTGTGGAAAACAGAATGGCAGTTCCTCAAAAAATTAAAAATAGAACTACCATATGATCTAGTAATTCCACTTCTGGGTATCTACCCAAAAGAACTGAGAGCAGGGACGCAAATAGATAACTGAACATCCATGTTCGGAGCAGCCACAGCCAACAAGGAGGGCAGAAACAACTCAAGTTCACTGACAAATGAATGGAAAAGCCAAATATAGTAAATACCTACAACAGAATATTATTCAGCCTTAAAAAGGAAGGAAATTCTGCAAATGCCACAGTGGGTATGAATCGGGGACATTCGCTGAGTGAAATAAGCCAGTCACCAAAAGACAAACTCTGAACGATTTCCTTAGACGGGGGCCCTAGAATCATCACATTCACAGGAACAGAGAGCAGAACGGCGGGTGCCAGGGACTGGGGGCTAGAGGGGGGTGGGGAGTTAGCGTTTCGTGGGAACAGAGTTCCAGTTTGGGAAAATGAGAAAGTCCTGAAGACGGACAGTGGTGCTGCGTGCATGACAGTGTGAGTGATCACCTGTACACTTAAAAATGCTCCACGAGGTAAATGGTATAATATATATATATATATCCCCACCATCAAAAACACCAAGAAGCACTCCCCTCCACCACCATCACTGAGACTCTAGGCTTGTGTCCTGGAGAGGATGGAGAGCTGAGCCAGAGCGGGAGTCCTCGTCTTCTAGAGACTGAGGGGTTGGGAGTGAGTCTCGGGTGGGGGCAGGGAGGTGGGACATGCAGCGGGGAGACCCCCTCAGTCTGGCATCTGGCAACCTTGGTGTCCTCACCCATGAAATGAGGCGGCGGTCTTCACTTATTCCTTCCAGAAGTGTTCGTGAGTACATGTGAGATGCCAGGCTGTGTTCAAGGCGCCCCTGGCCTCTGGCCTCTTGGGATTCGCATTCCCGTGGAGGGGAGAGACCAGTAGCCGCAGACAAGCAAACCGGCAAGAGCGATCTTGCGTGCTGCTGGGGGCTCTGAGGAGGGGTCAAACAGCAGATGTGAGGGTGGTGGGGTGGGGGGGCTGCTTATGTGGGACAGTCAGCAGAGGTCTTGCATAAAGGGAGCCAGACCTGAGGTAGAGGTGGAGGTAGGGGGAAGGCAGGAGACAGCACCCCCGAGAGGCCATCGCTTATGCAGCCGAGGCCTGAGCCACGGACAGCAGGCCTTTGTTGCTAGTGCATGGCGTGTGGTGGTGGTGGGCGACGACGCTGAGCCTTGTAGGTCTTATGAGGAGTTTGGGTTTTACTGCAGGTGTGATAAGAAGCCATCTCAGTGGCTTTTAAGCAAGGAAGAAGAGGCCTGGTTGTTTTAGAAAAAGAGGGCTGTGGCTTCCATGTGGGTCATGTTCGGGGACATGGACGGGAGAGCTGCGGTGAGGGAGGGGTGGTGCTGGAGAGAGCCACAGCGAGCCCAGGCGAGGAGGGTAGCTTTGGTAAGACCCATCTCTTGCCCGTTTAGGAGAGACCTTTATGAAAGCTGCAGGGAACTTTCCCAGGGACAATGCCCATACTTACATGTTTATAAGATTGAGCAGGGGGTTGTAGGGGAATCCCTCGAGTTTTCCCTCCATGCACCCCAGGACTGGAACTGCTGGGCTGGGTGTCTCTGAGTCCCTTCCCAGCATGCTGCACCCCCTTCCAGGCTGAGCCCTGGCCCCAGGGGCCCCAGGGCCAGGCAGGGGCCACAACAGAGCTGCAGGGGGAAGGCGGTGGGCAGAGGGGCCGTGGTCAGCAGGTGGTGAGGTGGCCGCCCAGCAGACTCTGAGGGGTCTCCCTTCTGGGTCCTCGAGCTCAGCTTGACTGTGGTGGCGGGACAATGCAACGGGCAGAGTGGATCTCCTGATACTTCAAAACAGCTTCGTTCAAACCTCACTCACTCAGAATTTGCAATCATGTGGGCCGTACATGCTCAAGGCAGGGCTGAAATTGGTTCTTGGGTGGGGTGAAAAAAAACCCTGAGCTATTACAATGATTTGTCACCCTTCAAAGGGCCCCAGTACACAAACAGATGTGCAATATATTTGGGGTATTAAAATTTCATGGAAAGGGGGCAGTCGGGGGATAAAACTGTCTAATGAGGCTTTCTGGGAGGATGATTCTTAAACAAACAAAAAATTGAGAAGTCCTGATTTAGAGGCAGTGAGATTTTTCTGTGGAGCCAGAAGAGTTCGATCAACAGAGTAGCTTAGGCCTTTCATTTCGATATATTAATTTATAAAGTGGACTTACAACAGAAATCTTTGTTCTCTCTTGTTCAAATGTATCTGTACACATAGCAATAGCGTTTTCTTCATTAAATTCTCAACAATATGGGCTTTTCACCAATGTAAGACTTCCCATCTCTTACTCCGCCCCTTTGCCTCTGGCAAAACGATGCTGTGGATTTTGGCATCCATATCCATCATTTTACGTGGCCCTGATACTGACCTGAGGGCAGGTGTTTCTACAGCCGGGTTACAGAGGAGGACAAAGATGCTCAGAGAGGGGAAATCACTCTCTCAGCCTGTAAGCAGCTGACCCCGGCCTGGTGCTCGTTTCTGTTGCTTCCTTATGCTGTTCCCTGCGCTGTGTCCTCAATTCCACAGAGAGGAGGTGAGGTAGCACCTCCCCATGAGCACCCAGGAGTCCACACCATGCCCTGTGGGAAGTGTGGCCTTCCTTTCTTGCCAGAGCCCACTAGGATGTGGCAAGGTGGGGCCACTTCCGGGCTCTCTGGAGAGGCTCCCGGAAGAGGCTGTGACCTCAGTGCTGACTGACCTGGTGCCTTCCTGGGAGCAAGTAGAAAAATGTGAATGATGCCTAGTGCTGTCATGGTGGAGAGTGGCCGGAGCCCTCACTGTTGTGTGTGGGTTGGAATTGATCTTCACCTTGGGCGTCCCTTGGAGAGTGGGGCTCAGGGTGAATTTGTGCTCATAAGAGCTCCTCCCCTTGCTTGCTGCCCTGAGTGACCAGGAAAATGAATAAGGAACAGGAAGCCAGGGAAGGGGGGACAGGGAGGCATAAACCGCCATTTAGTGTCTTGGCATGTGACCAAGAGAGTCAACTAGATAGTCGAGTTGGGTTGAGGTTGGTCCATCTTCTCCATTAAGGAAGGCCCTTAGAACAGTACCTGACACACAGTAGGCGCTACATAAATGTCAGCAGCCGTTATCCGAAGCCTTTCCCACCTTTACCTTTCAGGGGTTTACCCACCACTGAGGAGGCCCAGCTTTCCGTACAGCTCGAGCCGTATCCGACTAGCAAGATGGCCGTGGAGAGACCTGCCCATTCCCTGCGCCCGTGAGGGGTGAGGTGCTCTGGGGCCCAGCGATGGGGAACGCTACCGCAGAAAACACCTCGCTGTGCAGCATTGACCACACCATCCACCAGACCCTGGCCCCGGTGGTCTACGTGGCGGTGCTGGTGGTGGGCTTCCCGGCCAACTGCCTGTCCCTCTACTTCGGCTACCTGCAGATCAAGGCCCGCAACGAGCTGGGCGTGTACCTGTGCAACCTGACGGTGGCCGACCTCTTCTACATCTGCTCGCTGCCCTTCTGGCTGCAGTACGTGCTACAGCACGACCACTGGTCGCACGGGGACCTGTCCTGCAAGGTGTGCGGTATCCTGCTGTACGAGAACATCTACATCAGCGTGGGCTTCCTCTGCTGCATCTCCATCGACCGCTACCTGGCCGTGGCCCACCCCTTCCGCTTCCACCAGTTCCGCACGCTCAAGGCGGCCGTGGCCGTCAGCGTGCTCATCTGGGTCAAGGAGCTGCTGACCAGCGTCTACTTTTTCCTGCACAAGGAGGTGGTGGAGGACGGGGACAGGCACCGCGTCTGCTTCGAGCACTACCCTCTGGAGCCGCGGCAGCGCGGCATCAACCACTACCGCTTCCTGGTGGGCTTCCTCTTCCCGCTCTGCCTGCTGCTGGCCTCCTACCGCGGCATCCTGCGGGCCGTGCGCCGGAGCCACGGCACCCAGAAGAGCCGCAAGGACCAGATCCAGCGGCTGGTGCTCAGCACCGTGGTCATCTTCCTGGCCTGCTTCCTGCCTTACCACGCACTGCTGCTCGTGCGCAGCCTCTGGGAGGCCAGCTGCCAGTTCGCCAGGGCCGTCTTCAACGCCTACCACTTCTCCCTGCTGCTCACCAGCTTCAACTGCGTGGCCGACCCCGTGCTCTACTGCTTTGTCAGCGAGTCCACGCACAGGGACCTGGGCCGCCTCCGAGGGGCCTGCCTGGCTTTCCTCGCCTGCGCTGGTGGTGGCCGCGGCCGGGAGGCCTACCCGCTGGGCGCCGCAGACGCCTCCGGGAAAAGCGACGAGCCCGAGCTGCTGACCAGGCTCCACTCAACCTTCCAGACCCCGAACTCACCCGGAGCCGGGGGGTCCCCTGCAGGCGGCTTGGCCTAGTTCGGGGGCGGTGAGTGTCTCACCATCGGCGGGGGCGCTGGTGAGGGCTGAGCTTGCTGGCTGCTGCTGGCCACTGCCCTTGGCCAAGGACAGGTGCCTCTTTCTGCTGGAATGAGAACCTCTTTGGCCCGGGGAGCCCGCTCCAGCTTGCTGAACCCGGTGGGGATGGGCCCCGGGAGTTGATGGGTGTCATCTGCTGCTGGTTGGGCTCCTGGGGAGGAGAAGAGGGCAAACTGTCATTTCCACGAGGTTCTTGAAGAGAAGCTGATGGGAGGGGATTGGTGCAGAGTGTGAGGGCATGGAGGATGGGACTGGGGCATGAGGGCAGGTTCCTGGGTGTACCTGTGAGAGGACCTTCCAGTGCCGTCGTCACAGATGACACCTGTCCTGAGGCCCCAGTGCTTCCTGGGGTCACGACATGTGAAGCTGTGTTGTCATCACTGACAATTGGCCTTACCCCTTTGCTGGAAGAGGACCGGATGGGAGGTTGGATGGGGAGAAGGGAGGTGGTGTTTGGGCACTGGAAGTGTGTGGTGGGGGACAGTGAGGGGAATGACAGCAGAGGAGAGACCCCAGCTCCAGGCTCATCTCACGTTCAGAGGGAGAGCTGAGTGGACTTCCCAAGCCCCAGGACTGATAGGAGACAAATCCCAGGGCTCCGCAGAGCTCCCTGGGGCCATGTCTGTGGTCCTTTCAAACAGCCGGTACTGAAAGCTCTGTGTCAGTACAGAGTTCCCAGCAAGCAGAGTCCTGCTCATTAGTTTTCTGTTTCCATCTGCCCAGAAGCACCGGACGCGGAAGCTAGGGATGTGTGTGTGTGTGTGTACGCACACACGCATGTGTTCATGGTTCAAATGCCAGTCTCCATGACAGCTGTGTGCCAAGACACTGAGGCTGGGGTTGTGTGACTGATGGTGGTGTTGCCTCCCCCTGCCCCCTAGTTCGCACTTTGTCCCCCTCCACACCCTGTGGAGTGTCCAGCAGTCTCATGATATCCTCTCGCTGTCCTCAGCTATAACAAAGTAAAACAGAGACACATTCTCTAGCATCTCTCAGCCCAAAGCCCTGCGGTTAAGCTCCATGATGGTTTAAATAGCCCCTGGGACAAGGAGAGGAGGGAGCCCCAGGCTTCTCCTGCCGCCCTTGTTCCCCAGCACGGCTCCTCTGCCAGGTGGCCCACCTCACTCCCTGGAAGGTGACAGCAGATTCCAGGGGCCGCGTGTAGCCCAAGGTACTGACTGCTCTCTCTCGTTCTATCCCTGAAGGCTCAGTACAGGTCTCATCTCTCCTACACCTTTGTGCCCAGCCATGTTGAGCCTCCACCCTGGTGCACATGCCAAGGACCAGAAGAACTTCTCGCTGCTCCAAGGATCTGGCCACTTTTGCACAAATGTTAGCCCTTCAGGTTTCCTGGCCGTGGGCTGGGGCCAGCTCTGACTTCCCTCAGAGTTCTGGGATTCAAGCTAAGCTCCCCACACTCAAGGGGCTGGGTGGACTGGGTGGTCAAGCCTAGAATGGGACCAGGGATGGGGAGATTCAAGCTGGCATCCACAGAACATTTCTGGAATCTGCTGAAAGGAAGGCCAAGGAGAATATCTCCAATCTCTCTTCCCCTTTCCTCCCATCCTTCTCTGAGAAGTCCATTTATCCTGATTCTCTTACCCTCCAATCAGGGCTACCCAGAGGCAGAGGCCCCATGCTGGAAGTGACATTGGCTTTGACTGGGTAGCCCTACTGTAGCTCCTTAGGGAGGGCCTCCCATAACCTGGGGAGCTTCTCTTCCCTTCCTGAAGGAAGAAGTGACCAGATATGAAGGTGGCAGAAGTGGCTGTCCTGCCAAGAAAAGTCTACCTAGTCTCACCCCAGAATCTTACTGGGGCAGTGGCACTGGTTGAGGCCTCCATGCCCCCTCATCCCAAATTTCCTCCTATTTTGACCTTAAACATGGGCATTCCCACTGGGATGGACTGGGGTGAGCTGAGGGTGGTTCCTTTTACTATCAAGAGTTGTATTTTTGTATTGTCCTCTCTTTTATGCCAAGTATGTGCGTGTTGGACTGTGCACTGGATTTATGTAGCAAACTTGAGTCTGCAAATAAAGCAAAGTAACCAGCCACAGCTGGAGTGTGCTGCAGTCCTTAGGTGAAGTTGGGTCTTCTCTCCCTCTTCTTGAGAGTCACAAAGTGTCTTCAACTCTTTAGCACATTGTTGCAAATCCACTCTGGGACTTAATTTGGCCCCCTCCCCTTTGAGGACAGAGTCCAACCCTGTGATTTGGAGACTTATCACTCTGTCCTTGGACACATGACCCCTTCTGCCCTCTAGGTGGCTTTTCCCCACAGCGAGGACAGGCTTGATCAGACAGACCACCCTCTTCATTAATGAAAGACAGCCAAAGTAGAAAGACCTGTTGAGTCATCTCCAGGGGGTGTCCTCACCACTTGAGCTTTGTTTGGGGAGGCTCACATTTGTTGACCAGCCCTTTTAGGTTTTAGCTTTTTCTCAACAGTGACAGGCTACATGTTTATTGCTCAAGATCAGCTGCATCATATTAAAACATAAATTTGGTTTTGGTTACTTAATCCTTTCCTGAGTCAGATTCCTGGAGTCCTGGAGGATTCTGCAAGAATTGATCCTTCTTCCAAACAGATTAAGTGAGGACATCATTGGGGATTAAGACTCGTTTCTCTCCTGAGAGAATGGATGGAGGAAAAGGCTCATCTGGTTTGGACAGAAGGTGACAGAGTGATTAGATTCCTTTCTCATTCACCAGTGTTGCTTAGCAAGATGAAGGCTCATCTTCCTGTTTATATACACTGGTCTGTGGGTTGGCCAGACAAGAGTGGGAGAAATTTTCAGCACGGAATACATCCCCATCTGCTGCTTTCCTCTGACGGGTATAACCAAGAGAGCCAGAAGGTGGTCTGCTTGGTTCAGTGCTTTTCTCAAAAACCTGCTTCTTGAAGCTGGTGATCCTATAGCCTCCATGCCTGGAACTCATCTAGCAAGACAATGGCCTTTGATGCCAATCACCCTCAGGTCACAATGGTACCCAATGATCAGGAGAAATGGTAGGATTTCAATTCCATCTGCTTTAATTCAACAACTATCGGGACACTGCTAGATTAGACATTAGATAGCAGTGCTGGAATATACCATAGAGGTCATGATATCCAATTTCTTCTCCATTGAATTATCCCAGACATATCCCTCCCCCCCCCAAATGATGGTCCAGTTTCTGAACAAATACCACTAATGACACCAATTTGCTACTAACCAAGATAAATCATTCCAAGGTTGGGGAGAAAATCTTAACTCCGAATGAGCCAAGGTAGATCACTTTCCCCACTGGCCTTAGAGCACATGAACTGTGCCTCTGGGGCACATGGTCCTTCAGGTACTAGCATCTAAAGACAGTTTTCTTACCCCACTTCTCAGTATTAAACTCTCTAAATTTGAATTAGACAAAGCTGCATTATACTATAGTAACAAATATAACCCCCAAATCACAGTGCCTTAAAACAAGAAAAGTTTGTCTCCTGTTCACGCCAAGTCCAATAAGAGGCTGCCAATTCTGGCAAGTCTTTATCCAAGTGATGGATGTGATTCAGGATCCTTTTGTCAAGAGGTTCCAACATCTTGGTGTCTTCTTCCATCCACACAGGGTAGGGAAGCAACAAGATCTCTCTGCGCATTTGTGGCCAAGTCTGGAAGTGGTTGATATATATTACTCACACTCCATTGGCCAGATTCCAGTCACATGGTCCAACCCAACTGCAAGGGAGGCTGGGAAAGGTAGTTTTCCTATGTATGCAGGAAGAGGAAGCAGAAGTGGTGAGCATCCAGCCCAGTCTCAGACAGCTCTTTAAGCCACCTCCCTCCACTCAACAGGTTTTAAGCTCTCACCTTCGTGTACCTCACCTGAACAAAACTCACACCTTCAAATGTGATGCTTGGATCTGAAGTGAAATTAAGCCTGTCTGATATGCACTGAGGAGAAAGGGACCATTTACCTCCCTGTGCTTCTGTTGACACATTAATTTTTCTGGCAAACAAATCATCATGACTGACATATGTTGAGTTTGTGGGAACTGCTGTTAAGCCACATCTTCTCCATCCTGCCTGGAACGGGGGTCTTCTGAGACTTAGACTTCATTGAGGGGCAGAGGAACCTACACGGAACAGGTAGGAAGTAGCACAATGTAGAAGGCTGGACTGAGGGGCTGCTGGCCATCAGCAGGGCCTGGGCAAAGAGGGGCAGGAAATGAATTCAGAGGAATGTCTTGCCCAGATGAGCAATGGGACAACATTGGACCAGAGGACAGCAGGGGGCTAAGGAACCCTGACCCCATTAGCGGGCTTGCTTGCCTTTGAGTCTCACCTCCTGCAGGGTCTACAGGGTATGTTCTCCATTATATGCCCAACGTCTCCAGCCTGCCCTTGAACACCCAAAGAGCACCCTAGACCCTGCTTGCCAGGAGACCCCTAAATTCCTGGAAATGACCAGAGATGTTCACCTGCTCCACAAATCCAATCTACTGGATGCCCTAACCCATCTCTTCTCCTGAGCTGCCCCACCATTCCCTGTGGGTCACTCTTGTCCTGCTGTAACTGGCTTCCCCAAGGTCAGAGCCATGCTCACCATGCTACCCCAGACGAAGACACAGGCTCTTGATCAAAACATGGCCAAGATGAGACATATTTGAGCAAAACTTTACTAAAGGCTTGACCAGGAATCTCTACTGTGGGAGAGGAACACATGAAAACCGAATCCTGGAGCTCAGAGCTCTAGTGGTCCCTGGGCTAGGCTCAGCTAAGGGGTATACTCCTGGCTCTCTCTTGCACCTGAGCCCCTTTCTCCCTGCAGGGGGGCCTCTGGGTGCCTCAATCCAGAGCGAGGACCCCCCACTCTCAGCCTTCTCTGGGCTCCACCTGGGTCTCAGCCTCTTTCCCAAACAAGTTCATCATCTCCCCATAAACTTCTGGCCACAGTGCAGATAATCTATTACATGGTCCTGCCTTAAACCACTGCACGTCAGAACAGAACTCTCTTATTACTATTGTAAAACCAAAGGCCCATTAGTGTCTTTCTCCAAAATATGAATCAGAAGAGTGATGGCAGCTTTACCGAAGTGGGGTTTTTCTCTCTCCTAGCCATCGAGACTTCAAAAATGCCAGGGGACGCTCTCAGGGGCTTGCCTGACATGGAGCTTTGCCATCGCAAATCAGGACCAAAACTGTCCCTGGAGGACCCCCAGCCCATGAAGCCTGGGGCTGGGAGGGACTCAGCGAGCTGTGAGAAACTGCAGGTGGAGGGAGCATGAGCTCATTAAATGAGCACATCAGCTCCGAGCTCACACCAGCAGAAGCACAGACCTGTAGGTGGGGACACTTGGCCAAAATGACAAGGGGAGGTCTGGACGGTCCCCACCCCAGCTGCTTCCGGCCAGGGGCTCTTGGCCATGCCCTGGTGTAGGGTGCACTGGAAGTGAATCCCAGATTGCTTACTGTAAACTCAGGCTTTAACTTCTACAGCTGGTAGACAATTTGGGGTAGCATGTGTTCCACGCTTTACAACCAAGGCCCCTTAAAGAACTGGAGTAGATGTGTTTAAGGAAATAAAATGAAGCAGCCGCAGTAAGCATTTGAGGCTATGGCCAGGAAGCCAGACTCCGCCATCTGGATGAGTCAGCCATCACTCAGCCGTGAGCCAGCACAAGGTACTGTCCCCGTTCAATACGGGACTGCAATGGGATGTGGTCAGTGACTCTACTTCTAATTTTCTTGGGAAATATGCAGTGCAAGATGGTGAAGGAGATGTGTGCCAGCTGACTACAGTTTTCCGGAAGGATCCCATGAGGCACCTGAGCCCAACACCATCCCGACCCAGCCCCCAGCTCAGGAGGGTGCCTGCCCTCCTCTGTGGGAAGGTCAAAGCCGATGGCTCCTGGCTGGGGCTGAGCATATGGGGAAGGAGTGGGAGAAGTGTCAGGCTCTGCGGGGAGGGTGGGTGGGGGCGGTGCCAGGACCTGTGGGGGTAAAGAGAGGCAGGAGGCATACAGGAGGTGATGGGGAGAAACGTCAGGTTTGAAGGACCACATAAACAAAACATTGTTTGAATAAGAAAGCTTTCAAAGGTATAAATATTTTGGTACTTGTGGTAAAGTCCCAGAACTTCGTAAATAGGCACTACATATTTGTACATTTTAGTATTTCTTAATTAGCCTGTGGGATTATTCACCGGTCATGCCTACTCTTGTGTCTGCCTGGCAAGGAATATTTTTGCTGGTGTCCCCATACGTGACTGATCAGAAGACTCTCAGAGCAGACCACGTGGGTGCCCAGGGGGAGGAGGGTTGAAATCAATGCCTCCACGTACTCGGGAAGAAAAGAAAAAAAACAGAAACCCCAAAGAACGGTTCTCCTTGGTTCTGTATCATCAGCACGACCCTGTCCCAGGCAGTGGTCATGTAGGACCCTGGGCAGGGCTCACCCAGAGCCAGGGTTCATGTGCAAGACTCTCGTGGAAAGAAGCTGGGACCCTTGGGTAACACTTTCTCATGTCCAGGCATGACCATCTGGTACGTGGGCCACAGGCACAGTCACATACACACTGTGGTGACATCCACCAGCTTCTGGATCATCTGGGCATGAGTGCCGTGGAAGGGCAGCCCGTCCACCTCCATGCCCACGACCCCCGACACTCCACTCCGGACCTTGTGCCGCACCAGGATGTCCAACATCTTCTCTTCCTGGAAAAAAATGAGGACAGAGACAGAAGTGGTGGAGGGAGGGGGAGGAAAAAGAAAGAGATGCATACATTTACAAGGGGAGGAAGAGCTTTTGACTTGGTGTGGTCTCTTTTTTAAAAATAAAATTTCACTTAACCATACGGATGCCACTGAGAGACTCATCATGAAGATTAGGTGTCCTACATCATGCCCCAACTGCCCCAAGCCCCTCCTCAGAAGCAGCCACTTCAAGGAATCTGGGGTGTTCTTCTGGGAGTTACAGTCATGTAACTAAATGTGGTTATTATGGAAAATTGCATTTAACGTTTGTCAAAAACACGGAAGATTCACTTCTGTGGGTACAGTGTGGGCTACTTTCTGCAAACCAGCCCCTGCTTGGCTCTGATCATCTGCTGGTGTGGGCCATGTCCCATCTCCCTTAGCATTCTCCAGTGCGGATGGGGGAGCAGCTAGAGGGAGCAGGGCCCTGCAGGAAATACAGCCTGATCCTGGGCCCGGCAGGCAGGGTTTGGGATCAGACAGGTCTGACTTGGGTCTTCCCTGGCTTCTCCGTGCCTCAGTGTCCTCATCTGTATAATGGGGATGTTAATGATAATAATAGTAGTAATGTCTCCTGAGTGGGTTGTTGTAAGGATTAAATGAGCTAATGCAAGTAAAGCACCTAGTGTGGTTCTTGGCACACAGTAGGTGCTCATGAAATCAAGTAAATTATTATTGGCATGGTTGGGTCCCCTGGCCTTTAACCCAGAGCTTTTTTCCTTTGCCGTACTTGCTGAAATTTTTTTTTTTTTTTAAGTGATTCGATTCTCCTCACTTCCTCCAAAAGTAAGGTCCCAAAGAACTACTTGCCTACTTGCCCTCCATGCGTCTCCCTCTGGTTAGAAGGTTCTGGTCACCCTGAGAAAGGTGGATCTTTAGTGAAGACACAAGGAGGATGGTACCCCAGGGGCGGAAGTCCAGCCCATCCTCTCCCTCCTCCTCCACCAACAGAGGAGGGGGATGGGTGGAGGAGACCAAGACTCTCCAGCAGAGAGTCTCTGAGAAGGGCTCTCACCTTCCTTCCCAGGCACTTGCTCAATGATCCCACCCCCGTCAAAGTCAAAGTTTTCTTGCCTGCTACCTGCCACGCCCTGAACCGGGGATACAGAGGTGAATGGGACATGGTCCCTGCTCTGGGGGGTTCACAGTCCAGATGACTGATCAGGCAGGAATGGTCCGTGGAGATCATGGCACAGGGCAGGGGCATCCAACCCCCATTATCAGAGTGGCTCAGGAAAGGCTTTCTGGAGGAGGGGCATCTAGGACCACAGGTGATAAAAGAGCAGGAATGAGCCAAGTCAGGGGTGCTTGAGGAGCACTCACTGCAAACTTGTCCAAACAATGGAGAATGAGCTGGCAAAGGTCACCTGGGAATGGCTCTCCTCTCAGCTGGCCTGAGAGCCTGCATTTCCATTCTGCCCTGGGAGGAACACCCAAGGGCATTTCCTGGCATCTCTTTGTCCTCCGGCCCCTTCCCAGAGGCTGCCTGGCCCAGAATGCCATTTCCTGCCCTTTGTTTGGGTTTTATTCTTCCATTTCTCTCCCCATTGTGTCATATCCTCTCTTTATGGGGGAGTGCTTCTAGGATCCGGGAGTAGGGGGGGTGCGTTTCCTCCCACACACTGCCTGCTGGCACCATTCCCATCCTTCTGGGCCCCAGGGAGGGTCCTTGGGGTGTCAGGGTGCATGTGAGCCATCAGCAGCTTAGGAACGGGCTGGAACTCAGCCTCTAGGAAGAGCCACAAGGAACAGCTGGGCCAGCAGGGACAGCCGGCAAATTTCCAGGAATCACTGAACCATCTCATCATCTTCCAAGAGACTCCACCAAGTGGAGGAGGTAGCAGAAGGAGAGGAGAACCAAGCTGGAGGCAGAGAGTACCTCCCGTGACATCCCAGGCCAGGCAGAGACAGCGTGGCATGTGGGGAGAGACAGTCTGAAGTGAGACCGGGAGGACAGGGCCTGGGGCGCAGGGCACTGTGAGCAGGGAAAGAGGCCCGGATGAGTTCTGGGCTTGGAGGCTGAGCATGGAGGTGGTCTCGGGGGTTCACACGGGGAGCCTGGCAGGCTATATGCACAGTGGGGGATGATGTCGCTCTTCAAAGTGGGGTGGGAGATAGGGGCCCTCGGGGAAGTTAGAACTGTTCTGTGCCATGACCTTGGCAATGGCTGCGTGGATGTGTACATACGGAAAAATCCACCTACTGTCCACTTATGGTTGAAGCGCTTCTCTATTCCATGTAACTCAGTGTTTCAAGCTAGCAAGAGAAATGGAGTGGGATGGGAGTGCTGGAAGAGAACAGGAGCCCAGGATGAAGCCACATTCCTGCCTTGTCCATTATCTGCGTTATCCATCCGTCCATCCGTCCATCCATCCGTAGTCCCTCCTGTAAGTTGTCATCAGTCAGCTTGTAGCTCCTGACAAGGTCTGAGACATGCATTCAGATAAACCTCCCGGGCACAGCGAAAGGCCAGAGCGGGCAGGGTGTGCCCTAGAGGGTGGCGGCTGCCTTCCCTGGGCTCCGCCGCATGGTGCCCACACCCGACACGGTCATGATCAGATCAGACCCCTGATACAGGAGGCCCCGCTGACAAGCAACTCACACTGCCGAGATGAAGGACACTCCTCATGCCCTAGCCAATCCAGCTGTACCACCCGCTCAGGCCACAGCTCTGCCCAGCAGTCCTTGATGACTCAGGGATGTGCAGGGAGCGACGTACAGAGCTCCGCTGTGATGATTCCAGTTCTTTCTCCTGTACGCAGCATTGCTTCATGCCCCTGCACCTTTGTTTTGTGGGACTTGCTGCCTGTAAGGCCCTTCCCACCCTCTCCTACCTGGTTACTTAGAGCCTACTCACTCTCCAAGACCCAGCTCAGTGCCACCTCCTCCAGGCAGCCTTTCTTGAGCTCTCTGAATGAGCTAAGGGCCTGTTCTCTGTCCCCATGCCCTGCACACTTCTATCCTTCTACCCTCCATCCACCTGCAGTAGATCCCGAGTTCCCTACCCAGGGGCTGGGTCTGACCCTCCATTTCCTCCCAGAGCAAAACTGCCTGGCCCAGAGGAGGGGCTCAACACACATGTGTTTGTTACTTTTGTTTTGAAAATGTTCCCTTTTATTTTCCTCCTAAGGGTGATACATTATTAATGTATTTATGAAGAATGGTGTGGAAACCCAAAGGGAGAATTTTCCATCCCTGGAGGGTAAGCGTTTGGGTTGTATGAATTTTCCTGGCTCTGTTCATTCTTTTGTGTCTGTGTGAATCAGGAATCATGCGTGAGGCAGGCCCCTGAGGCTTTTTTTCCAGTTCAGATCCGGGAAATGCAAAGAAAGTACCCAAGGCCCTCTGGGCACCACTGGGGCAGGCCATTTCCCTTGAAAATATCCTTCAGCAAATCTAGTCCCCCCACCCCACCCCATGTGGCACCCTGGCATTACCAGGAACCGGAAAACTTCTGAGCCCTGGAATGAGCCCAGAGAATGGAGTCAGAGAGACCCAGACTCAGGTCCCAGCTCCCCCTCTCAGCTGGGTGTGTGGGACAAGCCACCTCCCCTATGGGAATCCCAGCTCCCTCATCTGTAAAGTGGGCACAATGTCAATCCAGAGAGATGTTAGGGAGAAATGGGCTGGCAGGAGGCAGAAAGAGAGAAACAGAGGGAGACACCAGGCTCTGGAAACTCATGCTTCTCAGCAGTGAGGGGCTCTGGGCCTCAGCCACTGGCTGCCTGGGCACTCATCACAACTGCTCTTCCCACCTGAGCTGTTATGTCCAGGCTCCACGCTCAGGAACCTTCCTGCCCTTAGACTGCATTCCCGTCTTCCCAGACCAACCGTCGAATCCAGGGTCTCCGAGTGTGATCACCCAGAACGTGTCAGATAGGCTGCTTGTCTGGCCTACTTCAGGCCAAATGAGCCAGGAAGCCTAGGTTGGGCTTTGCACTCTGGGGTTTAAGATGACCCTGAGATCATTCAGATGCCTTTGAGGTTGGGGAACTGCTGTCCTAACAGGGCATTGCATCTGTCCGTCCGTCCATCCAACCAACCATCCATACGTTCATTTGTTCATTTATTCATTCATTCTCTAGAATTTACCAAGCACCCTGTTTCCCTCTGCTGGTTGCTGGGAAAGCAGACACAAGAAACTCAGTTCCTGGTCTTGCATTTAGCAGTCTAGACCTCTGGGGGACCAGACGGGGAAAGTGAGGCGGGAAGGTGCAGGAGACTGCTTTTGGACTGGTTAGGAGTGGCCGTGAGGTTAGTGGCCCAGCCTGACCTAGCACAGGAACCCTTCCCTCAACCCTGACTGGGCCCCTGTCAGGGCCTTCCTCCTCACAGGGCCGGGCAGCTCTGCAGAAGGCAAGCTCTTCCTTTCCGTGAACCATAGTCTGCTCTTGTGACCTCTGCCCCTTGGCCAGCTTTTGTCTCTCTCAAGTGGCCGAGGGCATGGTCTGTCTCCGCCCCCCGCCACCCAGGACACCATTCAGGTGTGAGGCCTCAGGCCCCCCAGTCTTGTCCCTTCCAGGCCACACACCCCAGCTCCCTCTACTGATTCAGGCTCTGTCAGCCTGCTGCCTGCTGTCAGGTGAAGGGGAAGCTCAGGCGGAAGTTACAGCTCTCAGGGGAAGTCACCTCAGGCCTGGAATTTCGACATAAAGTCAGGGCTTTGGTGCCAATTTCCCAAGATCCAAATTACTCTGGAAAATTCCCGCAGAAGGTGCTCCAGGCTCTGGGAGGAGCAGGGCATGAAGGGGTGGGTTTGAGCCTGGAATCAGAGTCAGCAGATGGGACCGCAGGAACTGAGGCCCAAGGAGGGAATGGCGGAGTCATTGAGTCCTTCTGTTTTTTAAAAATAATCAGCCTAAAATAATCCACATGTCAAAGAGCCACATTGTGTGGTGGCAAATTCTGCTTCCCTATAGAGGCAGGCTCTGCTTCTAGCTGTGGTGGTGCTGTGGTACTTCCAGCAGTGGTGCTGGCCATCAGTTTATAACCCAGAACCCTCGACTTATAACCTGGAACCCTCTGTTTATAGCCTGGAATCCTTGGTTTATAGCCTGGGACCCTCAGCTTATAGCTGGGAACAGGCCTGCTCGTCATGCCAGGATGTGGCCATCTGGTATGTTACCTTGGCAACAGATGGAAGGGCTTGAGTCCAATTCTGCTCCCCAGGTGATCTGGAGGGCCCAACTGCCTTCCTGAGGTAATGTCGGTGGACCTCACACGAGTTTAGGATGTACAGCGCACAGGCCAAGGCATAGCCTCCCCAGTTAGAAACACCTAGAACAAAAAACGATTCTATCATAGAAGTGGAAAGGTAATGGGGTCCGTCACCCTGCCACTCAGCAGCTAGAACTCAACTCAGAGAATGGCACCAAGGTCAGGGGCACGCATGGCACCAGAGAACTTGTAAGAAATGGATCCGTGGGTCCCAGTGCAGACCTACGTCAGAGGAACTCCGCAGGAAAGACAGGGAGCACTCGGAGTAGTAATCAGCTCTCCAGGGGATGCTGATTCAAGTTAAAGGTCGAGAGGCATTGCTCCAAACCACCTGGGTTACCTACGATTACCCACCGACCAGCCAAGAAGCTTCAGGCTCTCCCCCTAGGAAGCCGCTGCAGATCTTCTGACATTAAGAAACTCTCCTGCAGCACCTGGGTGGCTCAGTGGGTTAAGCCTCTGCCTTCGGCTCGGGTCATGATCCAGGGTCCTGGGATCGAGCCCCGAATTGGGCTCTCTGCTCAGCGGTGAGCCTGCTTCCTCCTCTCTCTCTGCCTGTCTCTCTGCCTACTTGTGATCTCTGTCTTTCAAATAAATAAATAAAATCTTTAAAAAAAAAAAAAAAAGGAAAAGAAAAGAAACTCTCCTGCATGGCGGACCTGTGTCCGTCATGCTGTGCAGAAGCCGGTCCTTGGAGGGGCTGGCTGACTGTACTCAAAGAGGGTTCCTAGGTTAGCTTCTACCTGCCTTCCTTTTCTGTGAGCCAGCCCCAAGGCGCCTATTCCCCAGCGCGGGGACAACCTCCCGGGCTCTTCTCTGACACCTAGCCGGAGTTCTCCCTTCAACTGAAGAAGGATTGATGAAGGACCTGCTAGACTCTGGGCGTCAGAGCTAAGAAAGAAAGAGGAGCTCCAGACCCGGGGAGAGAGGGCCTGTGCATGCAGCCGACGCACATCTAGGGAGGTGCTCACGGAGGGTGATGGGAGCACTCAGGAGGGACCACTTGTCCCGCCTGGTCTGGGAAAAGTTCACAGAAGAGGGGTCATTTCATACCGGAGCTTGTAGGCTGGGCAGGATTTATCAGAGGAAGGGTGGAGAGTAGGGGCCCTGGAGGTAGGGAAAAGTCCCAATATGCAGTGAGTACAAAGGCGTGTGGCACATAAATAGAAGACATACATCAGAACGAGGCAGGGGAGGGGCTGGTGGGGGGAGGGGCAGCAGGAGAGGGAAACAATCTCAAGCAGGCTTCGCGCTTAGTGTGGAGCCCGACATGGGGCTTGATCTCACGACCCTGAGATCATGACCTGAGCTGAAATCAAGAGTCAGATGTTTAACCCACTGAGCCACCCAGGCGGCCCTCAATTATTTCCAGCTAGTTAGATGGTGTTGTCGATTTCAACTATGCCCTTACTCATTTTCTGCCTGCTGGATCTGTCCCTTTCTGACAGAAGGCTAATAAAGTCTCTGTAGATTTTAGAGTAGAATCACCCATTTCTCTTCGTGTTTATATCAGCTTTTGCCTCACATATTTGACACTCTGTGTTAGGAGCATACGCATGAAGAATTTTATGTCTTGGGGTGCCTGGGTGGCTCAGCGGGTCGGGTGTCCAACTCTTGGTTTCCGCTCAGGTGGTGGTCTCGGGGTCATGGGATTGAACCCTGAGGAGTCTGCTTGGGATTCTCTCCTTCCCCTTCTGCCCCTCCCCTAGCTCACACTCACACACACACTCTCTCTAATAATAAATGAATAAATAAAAACTTTAAAAGAAATTGTTGTGTCTTTGGGGCACCTGGCTGGCTCCATCAGAAAAGCATGTGACTCGACCTTGGGGTTGTGGGTTCAAATCCCAACACTGGGTGTAAAGATTACTTAAATAAAACTTGAAAAAAAGAATTGTTATGTCTTCAAAACCAAAACAAACAAACAAACAAATTGTTATATCTTCTTGGACTATGACCCCTTTATATCATGGACTGCCTTACTGATAACTTTCCCTGCTCTGAAGTCTTCTCTGTCTGAGATTAATATAGGGACTAATGCTTTCTTTTGGTTATTGTTCGCCTGGTAGATTTTCCTCCCTCCATCCAGTTTTAATCTATGTGTGTTTTTATAGTTAAAGTGGGTTTCTTACAATTATAGTTGAGTCTTATTTTCTGATCTGCTCTGACAATCTCTGCCTTTTAATTGGGGTAGTTAGACCACTGACATGTAAGGTGTTCAGTGATACGGCTGGATTAATATCTTCCACATTGGTTACTATTTTCTGTTTGTTGTTCTAGCTCTTTTTTTTTTTACCCCTATTTTTGTCTTCCACCCATTTTCTGCCTGTTGTGGTTTTAAATGAACATGTTATAGGATTCTATTTTCTCTCCTTTCTTAGCATATCCATAATACCTCTTTTTTTAAAAAAATTATTTTTAGTGGTTGCCCTAGAGTTTGCAATATACCTTTACAACAAATCCAAGCTCACTTTCAAACAACCATTTCACAGTTAGGGCAAACACTCCTCATTCTTCCTTCCCATTGCTTGAATGATTGCTGTCAATCACTTCACTTACATACAGGAACGTAATTGAATGAGTCATTCCTATTATTATTTTGAATAAGGTGTTATCTGTTAGACCAATTTCAGAACAAGAAAAATTAAAATTATTTTGCCTTCACTTATGTATTCTCCAATGCTCTTCTTGGTGTAGATCTGAGTTTCTGACCTATGCAGTTTTCCTTCTCCCTGAAAATTTCTTTTTACGTTTCTTGCAAGGCAGATCTACTAGAAACAATGCCCTGTTTGAGAAATTCTTTCTTTCTCTTTCACTTTTGAAGGATAATTTCACAGGCACGGAATTCTAGGTTAGTGGGTTTTTTTCTGTCAACGCTTGAAATATGTCATGCTACTCTATGGCCTGTGTGGTTTCTGAGGAGAAGTTGGATATAATTCCTACCTGAGCTCCTCGTTTATCCTGCTGGTGATCTCTGAGCTTCCTGGATCTATGGTTTGGTGTCTGACATTAATCTGGGGGGGGGGGGAATCTCAGTCATTATTGTTTTATTTATTTATTTTTTTTTAAGATTTTATTTATTTACTTGACAGGGAGAGAAATCACAAGTAGACAGAGAGGCAGGCAGAGAGGAGGGGGAAGCAGGCTCCCTGCTGAGCAGAGAGCCTGATGGGGGGCTGGATCCCAGGACCCTGAGATGGTGACCTGAGCTGAAGGCAGAGGCTCAACCCACTGAGCCACCCAGGTACCCCTCATTATTGTTTTAAATATTGCTTCTCTTCCTTTCTGTCTTTCTTCTCTTTCTGATATTCCCATTACATGGATGTTTGTAATAGTTCCACAATGCTTGGATATTCTATTCTATTTCATCCAGTCTTTTTCTCTTCGCTTTCTAGTTTTAGAAGTTCCTCTTGTCGTATGTTCAAGGTCAGAGGTGATTTTTCTCAGCTGTGTCCAGCCTGCCAGTGGGCCCATCCAGAGCATTCATCATTTCTGTTGCAGTGTTTTTGATTTCTGGCTTTTTTTTTTTCATTTTTCTCAGAATTTCCATGTCTCTGCTTATATGACCATCTGTTGTTGCATGTTGACTACTTTTGGGTGTTTCCCTTCCCCCCAGGTAGGTTGGGATCTGATAAAACCCCAGCCGGCTAGGCTCAGGTAAAACGGTTTTTCCTGAGGGCAGGCCTTGTTAAGAATGGAGTGCTCTGGGGGCGCCTGGGTGGCTCAGTGGGTTGAACGTCTGCCTTTGGCTCAGGTCATGATCTCAGGGTCCTGCAATCAAGCCCTGCATGGGGCTCCCTGCTCAGTGGGGAGTCTGCTTCTCCCTCGTCCTTCTCCCCTGTTGTGCACACCTGCTCGCTCTCTCTCTCTCTCTCAAATAAATAAATAAAATCTTAAAAAAAAAAAAAAAGAATGGAGAGCTCTGATGTATTTCAAAACGGCTTCTTCCCTCTACCCCCAGAAGCACAAGGGGATTTTTCTCTGACATCCATGGTGTGGACCAGGTAGAACTAATGGGGCAAAAGTCACAAAAGTGTGGGGACTGCTTGTGACCAGGGCCCCGTGGAGTTTTGAACTCTTAGACCTGTCCACACTGAACCTCCAGCCATCCATCAGTTGCAGGTTTTCCTACCCTGGTACTAATTCCCTCAGAGATTTCTACTCCTCTCCAGGCTGTTTTGAGGATGAAATAGGAGAGCCTTTCTTGGGTATCTGTCAAAAGTCCTGACACTTGTGGTGCAGTCAAGGGAGGAGAGATGGGTTCCTTTCGGACCTGGACATGGGCAAGGTTGGTCCTGATGGGAAAGAGAGGGACAGGGCAGCCTAGGGCAGAGGTAAGTCTGAAGAGAGGTGGGAAGAATTTTGCCCCCTCCGAAGATTTACCAGATTGTTCACCTCCTTTCCACCATGCAGGAGGCACAGAGGAAAGCATGGATGACTCCTCTTCAGAGAGATCTTCCCTGACCACCGATCTAAAGTGGCCTGCTGGCCCTGTCTTTTATCTCCCTGTAGCTCCTCATACTGCTTAGCACGAGCTGGTGTATTTCTTTCTTAGGGCTCCTTGTCCATCTGCCCCCACTAGAGCAAGAGCCCTGTGGAGCCCGACACTTGCCACACTAACTCCAGGACCAATGTTTGTTGGATGACTGAATGAGAGGCCTAAGGCTGAGAACCAGGTCCCCATCTTGACCTGGCACCCTGGAGACTCCACTCACAGGGGAGGGAAGCTTCTGGCTGGACAGGCTCCAGGCCTCCAGGTCCCTCCTCCTGGGGAGCCGGGCCTGACTGGCCCACCATCTGAGCACTCACCAGTGATGATGGCAAAGTCAGCCTCCACGTCACAGGCGATCACATCCCCATTTCGTATGTGTCTCTTCACAGCCTCCTTGACTTTGCCCATCCCAAGCTCATTGCCCCCATCACCAACCCCTAAACGGAAGAAGAACCAAGTCAGTCCATGTACAGGATCCGACAGAACTGGGGCGGGGGGACGGTTTGGGGGCAGGGGAGCCCCTTCGCATGTGTTGTGTTGCCTCAGGAACGGGAAAAGAATGGGCTCGGGGTCTATTTTCAGACAACCGGAAGATGTACTTCTCCTTCAGGTCTTCTAGAGGCCTCTTTAGTTAAAAGTGAGTTGAAGTTTGGAACTCACCAGCGTGCAGCCATGTCCCCTACTGAGTCACGCTCTCTAGTCACAGATAGGGACCCCTATGCTGGTGCTACTAGGCCCATGGGAGAAGCAGGTGTGGCTTTCCTCAACTTTTGAGTGGCTCCTGCTCAGGGATGGGCTACAAGGTCGTGAGCCCCATCTGTGTGGCAGCGAACAGGTAGAGATGGTTAAGGTCAATTCTGCCATTTACTTTAAAGGTTTCTGGTGAAAGAGGATGAAATACAGGGTGTCAGTTCATCTTCGTCTACGTTAGAGGGGTGCCCGGTGCCCTGGGAAGTAGCTGAATCAGGACTATGTACCACAGGGGGAGTTGGTTGGCAGGTGAAAGAGACCCCATCTAAAGGCGGAAGAGGCATCCGAGGGTTTGTTAATTCGCACAATAAATGCTAGAACAAACATGCTAGAATAAATCAGTGTTCGAAATTATTTAACTCTTTGGGGAATGGTGTTGAAGATAGGGGCGTTGGCTAGAAATAAAAACCAGGGTTCCCACCTCACAGGCACACGGTGAAAATTATCTAACCAACCCCACAGCCTGCCGCCGTCTCGGGTGGTGCTAGAAGACCTCCATTGGTCCTGTGTCCTGCTGTTTCTGGAGGATTCCGTGGGTCAGAGGTCAGCAGGGAGACAGTTGTCGCTGCCTCAAGGTAACAGCTCCCCCAGGCGCTGGCCTGAGGCATGGTTGCATGGCAGTTTCTGTGTGGATTTCTATGGAGGCCTGAAACGCCTGCAAGAAATCCACCTGAGGCCACATTCATCGTGAGGTATGGACGGGGATGAGAGCTCCCCACCTCGAGCACCAGAGACCTGGACACAGCCGAAAGAATCAGACGGTCTCAATGGCCTGGTGCCTCAGGTCCACACCCTGAGGACTTCTCTTTTCATCAGACTAAGACAGACTGACACACATCCTTTTCTAGGCCCATGGCAGTGACAGAATGAAGGGAAACCATGACAAAGCTAGCACTGGTGTTTGTCTACGTCTGCCTCTGGTCTTTTCATACTTTATGAATTTTGTCTTGTTTGCTCCCCAGGTCAGTCCTGCCCGGGCCTTGTTTTCTTCACTTGAAAGCACTCCTGGGGTCTCTGAGAGGGGCAGGAGCTGGGTGCAAAGTGGCAGGTCAGTGTTATGTCCATGACAAGCCAGCGGCCTGTGGAAACTGAGGAATGGGTTGTCGATGGAACAGAGGAGAGAAAAGACAGGGATGGTCCTACAGGGCAGGGGACCGTGGGGACCACAGGAGAAGGCTGGGCTCCTGAGGATAAGAGAAGGCTCCAGAGGTCCACAGAGGGAGCAGTTTGAAGGCACAAACAGCTCTACTTGCTTCCTCTGCAGTCTTAGGGGCAGCCTTGGGAGGATCAGCAAAGATTGGGGGTCCATTTGGCAGGGGAAGAACAGCACCTTCGGATCCTAATCTCCCCTTTGACTGGGAAACCCCTTCCTTCTCCACTCTGGGCATTCCTTCCTCCAGCCCTCAAGTCCTTGGCCTGTCCAGCCCAGAGAGGCAGGAAGCTGAAGCCAAGTGTGCTGTGGGTACCACACCCAAGGCCTCTTCTGGGAAAGACCAGGCGCTTTGCAGAAATTTTCTACTCAACCAGGAAGACTTTCATTGTCTCATCAAAACCTCAAAAGCCAAAGGTGACTAATGAGTCCGGGAACCACTCTGCAGTGTCTGAACAAAGAGAACAATTAAACACAGAACGAGAAACTTGCCTTCATTACCCGAGGGTCTATACCCACCCCCAGGGGAGGAACGCTGTTCTGGGAGTTGTGTCAAGCCTTTCAGAAATTCATTAAGGCAACAGGATTCCATGAAAAACCTGTCGGAAGGGATTCTGGGAGTCTGGACTCCTAAATTCTACCCGCATCACTAATGGGCTAGGTGACCTCGAGGAACCTCCCTGGGCCTCATTTTTGAACACTCTGCCTGCCTTATCTACCTTCCAGGGTTTTAAAGAAGCTTCGATGACATATGGATGTGAAACCTCTTTGAAGACCATGCAGTTCTGTACAAACACAAATGGTCACGTTACTATATCATTAGCAGTCAAAATATTGCACTAATCACCTATTTAAGTCATATTAAAAATGAGTGCACTCAGAAGATGAAACAGTATACGTGGTACCTGTGTCCTGTATGACTGACAGTATACACCCTGTGTCGATTTTATTATTGTTATTATTTGATTATTAGTTTTAATATTTTAGAGCTGGGCCAGTAGACACGCTCGATTAAGTGTCATCTCCCTTTCTTGCTTGTGGGAATGTTGGATTTCTAAGTGATGGTGTCTTTATCATCTAGACTGGCCATAATAAACAATGCTGGGGCAGAAAGCTGTGGTCCCCATAGAACTCCTCCCTGTCATTCTGTAGTGCTCTATAGTCAGTGAAAAGGCAGTTAGCGCTGACACATTCTTGCTGAATTCTCAGTGCTCCCCACTTACCGGTGGATGAGATTCCAGGAATCTTCCGTGTTGCCAGGAAAAGGTCATCAATGGGGTCAACCAAGTGCTTGATGTTCATCTTCCTGGCGTTGTAGTAATTGCCATCGGCAGCCCTTCCTGCACGCTCTATTGCCACCAGATGGTCAAACCTGCCAGGAAGCAAGGACATGGGGGCCTTATGGGGAGAGTGGCTGCCTGGCTGGGTCCTGTGTTTGTGTGAAGGACCCTTGCATTTTTTCTCCGATTCCTTCACTCCTACAGAATTTGGCTGAGCCTTTAGGTCTAACTGCCAGGGCTTGTACTGGGGGCTTCTCTATCAGATTATTTAGAAAAATATCATCAGAATCTTGGGGCACCCGGGTGACTCAGTTTGTTGAGCATCCGGCTCTTGATTTTGACTGAGGTCTGATCTCAGGGTTGTGAGATCGAGCCCCGCGTTGGGCTCCACGCTCTGCTCAGTCTGTTTGAGATTCTCTCTCTACCTCCGCCCCTCCCCACCGCACATGTGCATGCGTGCACACGTGCTCTCTCTCAAATACACAAATAAAATCTTTAAAAAAATGAAAATATCATCAGAATCTTTAACAGTTCATTAGAGTCAGAGGCTGTGAAACTAGGAAGGCTGACAGTCAGGGTCACATGCTGGATGCTGCCAGTGTCCTGGCCCGATCTCCACCAGCCGGTGGGCGCCAGCACCCAGAGGTCTGAGCGTTGCCTGCTCTTGGCGCACCACTGCCTTCTCCCAGGATCTTGTTCCGTTTATGTACACAGACAGACTTAAAGAGTTGAAATGGAAGACAAATGAATCTAATGCAAGACCGAGATTAGATAGGCGGCATAGACAGTGACAGTAGGCTTGTGGGGTGCGGAATCAGATGGTGTAGGCTCCTGTCCAGACTCTCACACTCCTGGCCTTGGCCAAGTGCTTAGCCTCTCTGACCCACATTCGCTACATCCAATGACCTGACCGTAGGGGCAGTCTCATACAGTGGTGAAAGGAACCTCCCTGGGCCTCACTGTAGGACACTGCATCATCGACTTCACGGGGTTTCAAAGAGGCTTCAACAATATAATGGAGAAAACGCACGCGAGGTACTTTGTGGACAGGCCCGTACCTACTCAGTGTGTGGTAAATGGTGGTCTTTGTGGCTGTTATCATTATCAGGAGGAATCTTGTCTTGATAAACCAACTTGTGAAAATTGCACCTTTATGGCTCTCTAAATCCCCCACGATGGAGTTCTTTATTTTTTGTAAGGTTGATTAACTTATTTTAGAGAGAGAGAGCGAGCAGGGGTGAGGGAGGGTCAGAGGGTGAGGGAGAGAGAGACAGTTTCAAGCAGGCATCCCGCTGGGCATGGAGTCCGAAGCTGAGCTCGATCTCACGAACCTGAGATTGTGACCTGAGCTGAAATGAAGAGTCAGGTGCTTGACTGATTGAGCCACCCAGGCGCCCCATGATGGAATTCTTTAAAATCTTTGCTGTGGAAAACCGTGTGGCTGTTCCTCAAAAAAATGTGAAATAGAATCACCACAGGGTCCAGGGATTGCACGTCTGGGTGCTCACCCCAAAGTACTGAAAGCAGGGTCTCAAAGAGATGCTGGGACCCCCTTGTTCACAGCAGCATTATTCACACTAGGTGACAGGGACAAACAGGGGGACAGAGAGGCAGACTGCGGCATGCACATACAAGGGAGTATTATCCAGCCTTACAAAGGAAGGAAAATCCAGCTGCAACGTGGAAGAATCTTGAGGATAATTCGCAAACTGAAATAAGCCCATCACCAAAGGACAAATACCGGATGGTCTCACTCTTATGAAGGACGACAGCAGTCGATTCATAGAGACAGAAGGTAGGGGCTGGGGTCCTGGGGGAATGGACAGTCGCTGTTTAACGGGTACAGCATTCCCATTTGGGAAGATGAAAACGTTCTGGAGATGGACGGGGGGAATGTCTGCACACAGGTGCAAGTCAACCTTGATGTCACTGAACTGCGCGCTTAAAATGGTTAACATTAATGTTATGTATATTTTACCTTAATAAAAAAAAAAAATCTAAACTCTATGCCCCTGGTTGTGTAGAATGTGGTGACATCATAGATGCCTGGGATCAGGCCACTGAGAAGGTTTTAGAATGTAATCCTGAGACGACATGCCCGGGGCTGAAAAAAAGCAACCACCGAGAAGCAGAGTCAACAGGAGGAAGGAGCCGTGACCTTGAATTTCCCCTACACCTATATCCACGGTGATGAAAAGGCTGTTTGGAACAGGACCTCCGACTAAGATCAGTATGTTCTCTGTCCATCAGGGAGAATACCACTTCTGGACCTCCCCCCCACCCCAGGAGAATGTCAGTTATATACCTTATGGGCAAATTGATTTTTTTTTTTTTTCAGGCCAGCAGGAACCATTTAGCTACAGTAGGAAGTAATGCACTCCTGAGAAGCTGGCTGCCTGAGAAGAGTTAACACATATTCTCCAAAGACAGCACATGCCTCTCTCGCCACAATAATCTGATCTGTCTGGCCCCCCTCCGCTCAGCGAACAGAGCAGCACCTGCGTTAACAGGCATTGGGGATCCCACCCAAGAGAATTTTCTAGCTTCTCCCTGAAGATCCGGAGCTCTGTTTACATGTCAACCATCTGGAGAATAGAAACATCTCTAATAGGAACCACACATGTTTTTGCAGTTTTAAATAGCATATGGGAGCCACAATTGAATTTTGTCTTGGGTGACTCGTGGTCCTTGTTATGATCATCAATTCTGCTGTGAGCTGCAGAACAGCATGCCCGCCAGGCCTATGGAAGCAGTGTTTTTAAGCTCTAACAGGACACTTATTAGTGGGTTGTGAAATAAATTTATCAGGCTGTGTTGACCTTTCCAGAAAAGTAAAACAGAACACTGTAGAATAGACTAGAACAGACTGGGGTAGAAAACGTCAGAATATATTGCACATAGCAAGGGTAAATACTGTTTTCTGAATCTTTGTTTTAGTTGTGCATATGTGTGTGCATGTGTGTGTACACGCGTGTGCATACCAGTTTACAGTGCAAAAGGTATCACCGTTGTGAAAAAAGTTTAAAAAACACTATTAAAAAGATAAGATCTGAAATACACCCTACATACAATAAAGATGTATTTTTCAAAATATCTGATCACAACACACAGTAAAAAACACACCCACTTGCACAAAATGTCACGACAGCGTACTTACGCTTACCACACAGGACGGACGATGGTATGTCTGCTTCTCATTCTCCTTGCAAACGTGCCGGTGACCCCACCAAAATGACTCCCTGTTCTCTAAGGGGTCATGACCCTGTTTGACCCATGCTAGGTTTTGGTTCTTGTAATTTTCCTCTCTTCTCCATCTATGGACGTGCCATCTCTCAGGGAGCTGCTATGCCCAGAGATGCCGTGAGAAGCCCCCAGGACACCCTGAAACTCAGAAGCCTGCCCCATTAGACCCCCCAGGCTCATGGCTCTGTTCTTCCTGGAGTCATGAAAGTGACAACCATCGCCGGTTTACACTGGGATGGGACACACGTACCTCGGTGACTTGGGGTCCCCATCTTTGCAGAGAAATGTTTGAGCAGCTCCCACTGATTCACCTTGGAAAGTTAGCAAGGGGACTGCTGTCTTCAGAACACCTTGAAAATAAAGGCGAAGGACGGACACGTCAGCCCTGGTGCTGCATTTTGGGAATTCATGGTGGCTTTTCAAAAGCTTCTTTGGAAAATATCACTATCCTTACGGAGCTGCACCTACCTGTCAAATACTTTGTTAGGAAACCCGAGACCTCAGCACAAGAATATTTGCTTACTTTTAGTCCTGAGTAAACCCTAGTGTTGGCGGATTGTGTGACCCTGAGTGGCGTGGAATTGGGCTATTTCACCACTCTTGGGGGCAAGCAAATATGCTGCCTGTTCACGGGGTCACGAGACCCCCGTGAATGGAGGCCTATTCTGGCTCACTGCCGTCGTGAGTGCCAGGGAACATGGTGCCCATGGTGGCGGGGAGCTGGCCCTCCGCTAAGCACGGGGCATGCATGCTCTCACTTAATCGTCACAACAATTCTCTGTGATAAGAACCATTAGTAAGCCCATTTTACAGAAGAGGAAAACAGAGGCTCAGAGGTACTGCATAAGTTGGGTGAAGCCAAGAACAGAGGTCAGTGTCCCAACCCCAGAACACTCCAAGTTCTCACCTGCTCCCCCCCCTGCTCACCTTCAGAGAAGTTCCCAAACAACAGTGGAGAGTCCCAGAGGCTGGTGTGGGATTGGCTACTGGTATCGGAGTGATTGCCACAGTGAATTTGACTCTCAGAAACAGCACCTCCCCTAATTACACTAACAATACATATTAACATAGAATACGCAGGAAGCACACACAGACCCCAGATTAAAATAAGAGTGACTTGGTTCTTATGAAGGAATCCACTTCCTAGCAGTTGGGGGTAGAAGGCTTGTGCATTCCCAAGCCCAGGATGAGGTCTCCACGCAGATGGTTAACAGTGGGCCTGTGACAGGGACGGACCCAGCCCTTACGGTTCCCCTGGTTCTACAGGACCCTCCCACCCCCCACCCGCCCCCCGTCGCCCCGCTCTGTAGCCCACAGCCCAACAAGCACCCCGTCTAAGTTAAAACCATGGGCTCATGTTATAAATGCTGCTTCCCACCCCGGCTTCACAATAGGGCTGCCCCTAGCCCTTTGGGAGCTGCCACTGCCTCCCCAGTGGGTGGAGGAGACAGAATCATTATCAGAGACCCTAAGGGGCCCCCCGTGTGACTCCCTCCATCCTCCCTCCCCAGACCCACCCGCTATTGAAGGGGGAAAGTCAACGAGAGAACAGTCAGTCCATCGGGGATACTCACCGAGCACATTCTACAAGGGACAAGGGACTGGGGCTGGGCTGGGGGCGTGGTCACAATATGAAAGACCCCGCCCCTTTCTGTGCTGGAGGAGCAGCCTGGTGACCTGGCAAGGGGACTGACCACCGCCAAATAAAATTCCCAGCTGTGTGACCTTGGACAAGCCACAGAGACTCCCTTAGCTGGGGTTTCCTCCTCTGCAAAATGGGGTTAGTCATGTGTCCCCTGAGCCAGGATTGCTGTGGATGCGATGGTGTGAGCTGGGGGTCTGGCATGTAGTAGGTGCTAGGTTAAGGCTGGTGTGTTCTTCCTTCCTGACATCGGATCATGGATACAGGATACTGGTCAGAAGGGGCACCGGGGAGCCAAACAGGGCAGGGAACATAACATACCCCTCAGGGGGCACACACAGAAAGAGCCTCTGCAAAGGAACATCGGCAAGATGGAAACCCGCACCTGAGCTGCAAAGAATCCATTTATCCATTTAGTCCATTGAGGCCCAAGGTAGGGAAGAAATGACTAAGCTTTTTGTTCTTTAAACATGTGCAGCCTCTGGTTATAAGGGGAACTGAACTAATTTTCGTTAAAAGGCCAAATCTCTTTCCCTTTCTTCGTCCACATGTCACAAAGGTTCTGCAAAACCTAATAGAGCAGATGCCGCCTTCGAAACCACCCCATGGGTGAGCCCCAGTTCTGAGCTCCCGGGCAGCAGGAGCCTCTGAGCCGGGCCAGCCGTGAGCTGCGAGGGCAGACTTGCTTCTGGGAAAGTGGACAGCTAAAAATATCCAAGCCACTTGTCAGATGGGGGAGGCTGCTGAGCCTGCTGGCAGTGGCTGGCAGCAGCGCTATGGCCCGTGCTTCCTCCTTGTTCACCATACCGTCCTTCAGTTTCCCTTGGTCCTCCGTGCAGTTCCTTCCCAACCTCCCTGGCTGGCTCCCTCTCTCCTCCTTGACCTTTCAATGTGGAGCGTCCCAGGGTATAATCCTGGGACCTTCTCTCTGTCTCTTTTTCTCTGGGTGATCTCACTCCGTGTCTGGACTTAAAAGGCCATCAATATGCCATCAACATGCCAACTGGTCTCCAATTTATCTTTCCAGCCCAGACGGCTCTCCTGAACTTGACTTGTAGATCTGTCTACTTGATGTCTCCACTGATGTGGGTCCCCTGCCGCTGCACCCTCTCCATCACCCTCCCTGAACTGTGGAGGCCTCCTCTTCTCCCATCTCACCCCTGCATCCAATCCACCCAGAATCATGACCCTACGTTCAAAATAGAGACAGAGCTGTCTACTTCTCGAGACCTCCACCCACACCATTCGTCTGTTTGGGGTTCTCTGAAACCAGAGTCTGACCCAAAGTCTTGGGTGCAGGCGGTTTATTTGGAAGATGATCCCAGGAGGCAGGTGATGGGCAGAAAGTGAGGGTGGGAAGGAGGAAAACCCGACAGGAGGGAATGGGCACATTCGAGGTCACTGCTCTAGGCAATGGGGTCCCAGTTCTACGGGGACCTGCCTGTCTCTGAGAGACAAGAGGCAGGGATCCCTCCCGGTTGAGGGGTTCCCAGAAGCATCAGTCCCCTTACTAGTGGACGAAGTGGGTTTGCACAGCTTTGAAGAAAACCTGAAAACACCAGCTTGCCATGGGGTCTGGTCAGGTCCGTGTGGTGCCCCATGTGGTCATTCCAGCGGTGGCTGAAGTTACTGGCGACCAAAGAGACGGGCACCCCAAGCCACCCCATCTCCCCCTTGCAGGGACCTCTGCAGTTTCTACCCTTGTCCCTACAACGACCTGGGCGATTCTTTAAAGCTGAAGCCAGAATGTGGCCCTCCTCTGCTCGGTGCCCTTCTAGGGCTCCCCTCCCACCTGGAATAAAAGCCCAGTTGCTCCCATGTCCCTTGAGGCCCTTCCAGGCTGCCCCCATGACCCTTCTGTCCTCCCTTCTGGCTTCTCTTGTCCTCATGTGTACCAGGCCACTCAGCTGGCCGGTAGCTCTTTCTTAAACCTACCAGGACTCCCAGACTACCTGGCTTCTGCTTTGGCCATGGTCACAGCCCAGGGCCTCTTCCTTCAGCAACTTCATCAGTCTTGGCTCTGCTATCACCCTTCCCACGAGGCCTTCCCTGACCATCCTGTTTAGAACAGCAGCCTACCACCTGGGCTGTCAGTCCGCTTGCCCTTATCCTGGTCTGCTCCCCCACCCCCAGCATTACACCTGCTTACAGACCACACACTTCCCTTTATCCCCATGTGGTTTGCCGCCCGCCACACTCCCCTGGGATGCGCTTGCCCATGAGGGCAGGACGGTGTCAGTCTTAGCCATCGATGGCTCTCAACATTCCATGACAGTGCCTGGCACAGAGTAGGTGTTCTGTACACATTTGTTGTGTGACATGGCTTCTGTGTGCTCAAATACAGCCTTTGGGAAGCTTCCAATGTCATGGTGCTATAGGGCATGCCTTACTGGGGTTGAAAGCCCATTGAGAGGCTAAGATGGAAAAATGTGTTTCTAAAGAACGCATTTTCTGGACACTGAACAGTGGGAAGTAGGTTAGTACCAGGCTCTCCACTGATGCCCCAACAACCCTGGTAGAAAGAGGAGAGCTGAAGAGCGTCCTCTCACAGTGCACCCCAGACCGATCCTCACCCGGGACCAGAGCATCACGGCCTCACGCCAGCATCCTCTGTAGTCATGCACCTGTGTGCTCCAGAAACCTGGGCAGCTGCCCACCTGGCCCAGCGGGGGCGCGGAGGGGGGCACTACCATCTCTGTTCTTGACTCCTCCTACCTGGGGGGGGCTGGGCTGGCCTGGGTTGCTGAGTTCCCTGCAGGTCACACAGGGAAGGGAGCAGGTGCACAGTGGGACCCGGGGCTCCAAAGCCTGGAGGACCCAGGTTCAAACTCGAGCTCACCATTCCCACCCGAGGAACTCGCCTGCCTCTCTCAGAGACTCAGAGTCTTCATCTGTAAAATGGGGCTAATGCTGCTGATACCAGAGAGGTTTCAAAAAGGAAGGAAAACGCCCCCTGTCCGGTGCATGGCCCTGAGCTGGGTGCCTGGCAGGAATTGCACACACAGTGGTCCCCCCTACCTCCCACATCCTCTGCCCCCAAAGGCCCATTTGGGGGAAACGGACTGTCCTCCTCTCACTCTTTACCTTGCTCGACAGCCTCTTCCATAAGCTTCTCGAACAAACTCAAGGCTCTCAGGTCAACGATCATGGAGACCCCCTTCCCCAAGGCCTGAAGGAAGGCGGCGAGGGCCACGGCTCCTGGTGGCCCGTCCGTCTCTTCTGGGGGCTGGTGGTTGAAGTGTGTGGGGAAGCCAGTGGTGACGAGTACGGAGCGGGCATGGGACAGAGACAGGGAGGCTCGAAGCAGCTCATCTCTCCCAAGCAGGTGTCTGATCCCCCGCTGGCCTAAAATTTGTTAAAGATTCATTTATTCACTTTAGAGAAAGGGGAAGGGCAGAGGGAGAGAGAGAGAAGCAGACTCCACACTAAGTGGGGAGCCCAGCGCGGGGCTTGATCTCATGACCCTGAGATCACGACCTGAGCTGAAACCAAGAGTCGGTGACCCAGCTGACTGAGCCACCCAGATGCTCGTTATTTTCATTTTAAAAGTCATACAATAACGTCGTGTGTTTTAAGTGGAAACTTACACGTAAGGAGCAGTTTGGTTTTTAATTTACTCTTGTTTCTGGAGAGGATTTGAGGGGATGCTCTAACGTACTCCAATGGCTGCTAACCTGGTCCCAGCTGGGCAGCACAGCCCCCCAGGGCCCATTACGTATCATTGTGGCCCTGTCCATACACAGGTCACCTCAGAGCATATCTGTGCCCGGTGACGGCAGGATGTGACTCAGAATTTCCCCCTGGCTGTGGCTGAGTTGACAGGTAGACCGAAGGATGTGGCTAGAGGGTGTCAGCTTCCCCTTGAGGTGTCAGGAGAACACGAAAGGACACAGAGTTGGGGTTCCTGTTGTAAAGAGACAGTTCCAGACTTGGAATCTAGAAACTTAACATTCAAGCCCAAAGTAGCTGTGTGACCTTGACCTCGTCCCTGGATTGCTCTGGGTCTCCATTTTCCTACATGGAGCACGGGTGGGGTGGGGGTGGGGGTTCCAGGTGGAGGGAGGCTGCAGGAAAGGGCTCTCTGCATGCCTGCTGTGGGAGTGGAGACAGGAGCCCCTGTCTGGAGGGTCATTAGTACTCAGATTTGTATGTTCCACTCAGATTCGTACTTTCCAGCCATTCACATCCAGGAATTTATCCTGATAAATTGATCACAGGGAGGTCCACACACGTGGTCATTGCAGCCTTGACTATGGTGTCAAATGATGGATGTTAATAAAAATGGTGGGATGCTTGCAAAATGGAATTCTATGCAAACATTAAAAAGGATGTTGTAGAAGATTAATGACATGGGAGGATGTTCACAATATATTAAAAAAGGAAATATATATTCTTTTTTCAGCCTTACAGACTTAGGACTGAAGAAAAAGACTTTAGGGGCAAATATGGAACTGTGAGTGAATTGTGAGGGGATTCTGCTTATTTTCACAGCCTCTTTACGTTCATATATTTTCTGATATTTCTACAACCAACGTGAATGGCTGTCAGTGGAAGGGGAGAAGTATAACACCGTACAAGAAAAAAATCAGAATGTAACCTATTTCATAGGATGGGATAAGCCTCAAAAGAGAGAGGAGGAGGAGAGAGAGAACTTTGTCAAATTTAGGACAATGATTTTATCACTTGTGATGGTTTTAGCATGAGGGCCGACATCATCACTATGAACTCTGCGTTCCTTCTTGTTCTCAGGCACCTCAAATGCAAGCCAACATCCTCTCAAAAATGACTGAAGCAGCTCTGTTATTAAGCCCAGTGAGCAATGCTCAGTATAAAGCTATTAATCTTATTTTGTGCTTATTAACTACAGCAGGACCCAAAGCATCTCTTGTTCTTGAGGCTGGACGATGCTCTGTAATCTACGGTATTGGCATTTCTGAGCCGTCGTAAATCTGCCCTTTCCTCCCTCATGCTGCAAACCTAGACCCCGTCTGCATAAGCCCCCAAGGGGGCGTTTTGTGGATGACCTCCTGGGTCATTTTAATTCAGCTGGGATGCCCCAGGTCTGCTGTAAATTTACTTCCCACTTACTTTTTCATCTGAGCTAATGGCAGAGTTAATAATTCTTCTTCCCCCACAACCCTTGTGCTGGATGGAAGGGCTGTTAGCCTGGGTAAGAATGTTCATGAGGGAGAAAGGATTGCAAAAATTTAGAAAAATATATCCACCCAGGAGCTCAGCTATGTAAGAGGCTCTGTACACCCAGCCATGAGCTTCCATCCCTATGGGTGCGTGTGTCCCAAAAGAGGAATCGGGACGGGGGGAGTAAGCATAGATCCCGAATTTACTGGGGGTTTATATTCAAAAGAAACCAGACTCTCTGCCAAATGAATGAATGAATGAACAACCTAACAGACAAATAAAACATCCAAAAGCTAGACTTTGTAGTTCTGAAGGAAGTTTTGCTACTGCAGACCTTTGGGTGTGCAGGGAAGGGAGAGAGCAGACATTTTTAAGGCCGTTCAGAATTGTTCAGTTCTGGCCATGATCTTTGTTCACACAAAAATACACCCAGCTTGGTGGCACTGTGGCTCCGCCCAGGTGCTGTTCTCTGTCCCACTGTCACTGTCATCAGCTCTGTCTGGGTGCTGGGACTCTGGCCAGGAGGCTCCAGCTCTCCGGGCTGACCACCCCGCTCTGCGTCCCACAGGGACTGGCCCGGTGATAATACCAGGCAAACCCAGATTCCAATTTCTCTAGTACTTATTGGTCGTGGACCTTGGAGTCAGTGGGCGCGGATTCAACGTCTGCTCCCACCATGTACCAGGTCTGTGGACTTGGGCAAGTTTCTTGACCCTGTATGCCTCCGTCTCCTCGTCTCTTAAAGGCAGTTAGTCATAGTGGCCTCATAGGGTCCGCGGAAGAATTGAAGATGAAACTTCCTAAAGCTTTTAGGACATGCCTGGCCCATGGTAAATCTCAGTAGATGATAGCTGTCATTCTTATTTCCTATCACACCCCCCAAAAGGAGGTCTAGGTGTTATTTCTCCTCTTATACTGATGAGAAACTGAGGCAGAGAGGGGCAGGGAAGGCTGCACTTTCATTCTCTCTGGAGCCTTTGCCAGCAAACGGATCGTTTCTGTGCCCACCAGCGCCCTCTGCTGGCCGGCTTGGATAAGACATGCGGCTCTTCCATGACCATGGGGTGGTCAACTTGCTGGTGGCCAACTTCCTCCTAACTGCAACTAGAAGACCCCTAGTGGATTCCATCTCTAGAAGCCAGCGGGGCGCAAGTCACAGAAGCGCTGTCCTTTGTCTGAGATGCAATGCACAATATTGATTGCAAAGTCTTGTGAAGCTGTTCACTGCAGGGTCCTGCCCCACCAGCATTCCTGGGAGAGTGGGGATCCAGCCCCCTGCCCCAACCTCTGCTGCCCAGCATAAAAAAATGTATTCCACATCCAACCTCAGGGCAATGGTGCGAAAGGAGATTGGAGACACAAGGATGACTTCATTTAAACGGTGGCAGTTGATGACTTAAGAACCATATTATGCCCTTTTTTCTTACCATCCCAGTCCCAATGTAATTGCGATGGCAATGTGCCCAGCTAATAAGCTCGCCTTCCAAACTCCCTCTTATGTTTCGTGTTGAAAATTTGGGGGAAAAACATAAATAAAAACCCCAAAATTACTCACAATTGAACTGCCCAGAGATCATCAACATCCGGATTTTGGTCCATTTACTTCTTTTGGGGATTCATATGCGCTCTAAGCATTTAGCAAAATCACACCGTGGGAATGCACAGTAGAGGCAAAGAGAGTTTAGGCAGCTGACCCTTATGAATGAAGGTGGAGGCAGAGGGAAAAGAGGACTCAAGAAAATACCTTAATTATTCCCAAGGAACTTTTTAAAGAGTTTGGATTCTAAATACCTTGAAGCCTTGTTATAACATTGGTTTTTGAGGTTCGTGCTTTAGAATGACCTTACAGGTGGAAACTTAACTCTCATTGGATGAAGTCTTAATCTTCATAATTTAATGAAAAATGTTGTAGTCATCACATGACATTAAGGCTATGCCTGCTTTCTTGATAAAATATCAATCTCTTCTCTTTGATAGTGTTAGCTAAATAAAGAGGAATATATTCTTCTCTTTTAAAAAAAATTCAGCAGGGGGTTTGCATGTGGCCTTTTTCACTGACCCTTATGCCAGTGATGAATTTCTCCAGGTCATTAAGGTGAGAACACTTTGTTTCTTACCTGGGTCTATGGCAATTATAGCCTCTAGCTCTCTAATCTTCTGAACAGCTGAAGCCGATGCCACGCTGTAGTGCAAAGGATCTTGGGAAATGCGATGGACCTCTGGAATTCCCTCAGGGGTAAGACAACCGGCTGGAGCTTCTGTATCCTTCAGGTTGGTCATGATGGTGCAACCCGGTGAACTGGTGAAAGCCAGCGGGGTCTCTAAAACACACAAGAGGAGGGACTGAGCCTGCCCACGTCATCAAATTCAGCCCATTCTCTAGCTCACAGTTGATGGGCAAGATGGTACCAGGCGTCAATGCTGTCAACAACGTTCCTCACACGGCTTGTTGCACCAAATCAGAAAAACCAGCTGATGACTAAATCAAGCCCCACTTAAACAGGTGCTTCCAGTGTTGAGCAAAGTGAAGATGAGCTGAGTGTGGGGAATGAGGGAGGTACCACCACAGCTCCAGAAAGGGCTCTAGGAATTTCCATCAGCTGAATCCCAGGGGTGTCAGAAAGTACTTCCTGAACGCTTTCAGATGCATGAAGACACCTTTCTGGACTTTGCTAATAAAGCGCTCTCTCTGAACGTAGCATCTGCTTTTCCCACAGCACTTTTACCTTGCTTGCTAATTTCATTCTTTAAAAAACTCTCCCGTACTCAATTCCGGGCAATGTGAAACACTCGAGTGTCGGTATTAAGAACATGGTTTTCGTGTGCCAAACAGAGAGATGAGACTTGATTCTCTCTAAGCCTGTTTCCTCAACTATAAAATAATGATAATGCTTCAGGTGTTTGTTGTCAGAGCTAAACTGGAAAACGCACATAGAAGTGTTTTTCGCAACGTGGTTCAGAGCCAGCCCTCGGTAAATGAAGGTTCGCGTTACTGTGTCTCCATGTCCTTTTGCCTGGCCCATTAGGGGCTTCATATTTACGATACTTAATTTACACCACCTGCTTTCTTCAGTGTTGTTATTATCCTTGGGTACGTTAACTCCACGCAGCTGTGTGCTCCCCAAAATGAGGACCGTTGTTTACTGATCTCAGAACACCACATAGTACCTTGCACAGAAAAGGGACTCCGTGTGAACTGGTGGGAATTGAGTAAGTAACAATGCCATGAATGTCACCGAAAACAGTAACATTTTTTTTTTTTCAAATTCAACAGAAAGCCAGGTGAACACTTCAGAAGGAAAATCTACTGATAATTGCACGAAGCATTCTAACTTAATTTTTAGAGAGGCAAGAATTAAGGATTTTGATGAATGCGATCACTGTTTTTCTGTGTTTTGGACAGCACCTAAAACTGGTCATTCTAATGCCAGGCGCACACCAGGTTAGTCAGCTTCAAGTGTGACACAGGCTTTTGCCTCATCAGCTGAGAGGTCTGTAATGTAGCACCTGATCTATCACCAAGAGAAGTTTATTTTCTTTATTTCTTATTTTAAAAAAGATTTTATTGGGGCTGCCTGGGTGGCTCAGTGGGTTAAGCCTCTGCCTTCGGCTTGGGTCATGATCTCAGGGTCTCTGGGATCGAGTCCCGCATCGGGCTCTCTGCTAGGCAGGGAGCCTACTTCCTCCTCTCTCTCTCTCTACTTGTGATCTCTCTCTCTGTCAAATAAACAAAATCTTAAATAAATAAATAAGATTTTATTTATTTATTTGAGAGAGAGAGAGAGAGACAGAGAGCATGAGCAAGGGGAGAGGGAGAGGGAGAAACAGAAACAGACTCTCCGCTGAGCAGGGAGCCTGATCCCAGGACGCTGAGATCATTACCTGAGCCGAAGGCAGACGCTTCACCAACTGAGACAGCCTGGCCCCCCACTAATAGAAGTTTAAATAATAGAAGTTTAGGGGCACCTGGGTGGCTCAGTGGGTTAAAGCCTCTGCCTTCAGCTCTGGTCATGATCCCAGGATCCAGGGATCGAGCCCCACGTCGGGCTCTCTGCTCAGTGGGGAGCCTGCTTCCTCTTCTCCTTCTGCCTGCCTCTCTGCCTACTTGTGATCTCTGTTGGTCAAATAAACAAATAAAAATCTTAGAAAAAAATAATAGAAGTTTAAATATTATATAGAGGTTTGAACAAGATTTTTTTAAGAAGATTTATTTATTTTTAGGGAGAGAGAGAGCACTAGTGGGGGGAGAAGCAGAGGGAGAGGGGGAGAGAGAGAGAGAGAGAAGCAGACTCCCTACTGAGCTCAGAGCCTGATCTCACAACCCTGAGATTATGACCTGAGAACAAATCAAGAGTTGGATGCCCAACCGACTGAGTCACCCAGGGTCCCAGCACGATTTTTATAAAACTATTCAGAGTTGTCCCTAAGCCTATGATGTCATTTGGCCTCAGTTACAAAGCAGTATGCTATTTTAAGCCAGAGCTAATGCCTGCAGTTCGCCGGGATGCCCAGGCAGTGAGCCCTCTTCTGCAGCCCATCCCCCACGGCTGGTGCAGAAGATGTGTGACGCCATCTTGCTGGACCATATTTACCACCATGTGTGGGTGTGTGAACACACATGAGCACACGCACACTCGGAAATGACCACAAACTCCCTGAGAACGGCATCTTGTTTGGTGTAACACCGTGTTCCCAAGATCTGGGTCCTTGCCTGACACATAGCAGGTGTCCAATACATTTAATGTTAAATAAACAAAGGAGTAGGGGGGCCTGGGTGGCTCAGTCAGTTAAGTGTCTGCCTTCAGCTCAGGTCATGATCCCAGGGTTCTAGGATCGAGTCCCGCCTCAGGCTCCCTGCTCAGTGGGGAGTCTGCTTCTCCCTCTCCCTCTACCCCTCCCCGCTCTGCTTGTGTGCGCGCGCTCTCTCTCTCTCTGTCAAATAGTCTTTTAAAAAAATAAACAAACAAATAGAATTCCATGCATCTTGCATTTATGCCTCACTGCCATATTAGAAGTAATCTTCCTTTATCGTGAGGCCATTCTGATAGCTAAACTTATATGAATGCTTTAAAAAATAATAATAATAAAGTAACATTAAATTCTGTGATTTGTCGTGCAAGTGTGGCTGACCTGGCTAGAATTTTCTGGTGTCTACGAAATGCGCTGCCATAGTTACTCTTAACGTTTCTAGCACTTCCCTACCTTACAGCGAGCTAGTTAGGGCGCCCTCGTGTGTGTCTTTGTTGTAATATCACCCTATGTCTTTGAAAAAAACAAATGGACAGTACTGCCTTAAAATGCAGAAGTCCCCACCACCTTATAAAGATACGTTCCAAGACCCCTGGTGGACAAGAAACAGTGCATAGCACTGAACCCTGTATAGATTATGTTTTATTCCTATCTGTACATCCCTAGGATGAATTTTAATTTGTACATTAGGCCCAGTAAGAGATTAACAGCAATAATAACTAATAATAAATAGAACAATTAGAAAACATACTATAATAAAAGTGTTGTGAATGTGGTCTCCCTTTCTAAAAATACCTTACTGTACTGTCCTCACCCTTCTTCTTGTGACAACGTGAGATGAAAACATAACCACACGACTCGAGGAAGAGAGGGGAGTGCAGTAGGCATGTGTCGTAATCTGAAGCCGCTATGACCCTCCGATTCATCAGAAGGACGGTCATCTGCTTCTTGACTCAGCTGATTGCAGGTAACAAACCTCAGGAAATGGAATTGTGGGGAAGGGGGGACCTTGCACTCTGCAAATACCACGTGAAATAGGATGTTTAGTGCCGCTGTTTGCCTTCACTCTTCTTTTCAAAGCCCTACAAACCTTCAGAATGTCTCAGAAAGTCAAGCTAAACATTGATCTTTCTGCAGGTGGAAATATATCTCACCAAAACGTACAAGCTGCTGGTGAGACCCAACCCTGGGAGAGCTGTATGTTTTATGTTTTGTTTTGTGACTCAGTTTCCTAAGCCACTACACTGCAGCCCTGTGCTTCCAAGAGCTGGAGACCCAGCCGTTTCCATCCTGGGTCATAGTCATAGCCCCCTTCAAGCCCCGACATACTGCAGCTGCTGACGGCTTCAAGACTGGTCATCTGAGAAGGCCAGAACACTGGGACGTCCCCTGGCTGACACACCACAGGATCCCCATAGTCAGGTTTGGAAAGATCTTTGATTCCCAGCCATTCTGCAAATGGAAAAAAGAAAATGAATTCCTGCGGGTCCTGCCCTGGCAGTTCATATCCAGATTGAACACATCGAATAGTTTATGTTTCTTTCTCCCAGAGAAACTCTAATCATAGGATTGCCGTCGATGGTACCAGAGAAAAGAATTCGGGACCTTAAGGACCCAGGATGCTGGCTAAGTTCTAGTGCATTCTGAGTAGTACAGTTTCAGAACACGGATCTCAGACACCTGCTGTGATTGCTGGAGGAGCCCGGGGTGCACTGAGCCCGACACTCCGTGCAGATTGCTAACCCAAACCAGTATTTGTGAGCTAGCATTTATCTTGGCACAGGCTACCGGTCACATAACACAGACATAAGCTCTGTCGCTTGACTACCAACAACAGCGTCCCTACCCGTGGCCCGGCATCAGAAGGTTCACAAGGACAGCAAAGATGGATGTGTTGGGCCCAACCCAGCTCCACTAATGAGAAAACAAGTGAAGGATTCAGCAATACACTTTGCTTTGGCTGCTCCTGAGATCTTTCTATGCGGGAGGTGGCCAGGGCTGACTGCATCGTTGCAGAACGCAGGCTTTGTGTGATTCTGAAATCCAGGTACACCGAGCTCTGTCACCTGAGACCAATCCCAAATTTTCATCAGGCTCTCTGAGAACCACAAAGAGGCCTAGACGCCGCCAAGCTGGGATTTTCTCCCTCGCTCTCAGACCGAGTTGATACACGGGGCATCAGTTCAAGTTAACAATTGGAACAGAGCCCTCCTCTGCCCAAATATGTCACTGAACAACAGCCTAAATTAGAGGTGGCTCAGAGCTCAAGTTCCAGGACCAATAGCTCAGCTGCCATCCTCTGCCACCGGCTCCTCCCACCCCAGGTTCACCTGAAGTTCACAGGAGACAGTGGGTGAGGCTGGCTCTTCTGGCCGGGGCGGCACTTTCAGACCTGAGGGGCCCCTGTAAACCTAGCCCTCCTGCTGTTGCGGGAGTTCCGCCTTGTCCAGGACCCCCAGGAACTCTGGGGAGGAGAAGGACAAGCCAGGGGAGTTCAGGAACATAGCAAGTTCCCGCCTTCTCAGGCTGAAGTTCATGGGTGGCTGTCAGAATCATGAAGGACAGTGGACACTCACCTGGGTCGCCGATATGAATGGGTTGTCCCTTGTTTCCCATGGAGCCACTGGCCTGCACCAGCCTTTCCAGCTTGTCCTTGGGGATGGGCCTCATTGTGACCACCAGGGGGCAGCAAAAGCCAGCCATGGAGGCACAAGGCACGGTTGTCTGAAAAGAAATGGAGGAAAAGGGCAACTTGGCTCGAATGGGGACTAACACAACACAATATTTATTTTTTTTTTTTTGCTTTAAAAAAAAAAAAAGAAATCAAGGAAAAGATGTTGAAAAACAGAACTGACCCGGATGGAAACCCTGAGCACCGAGTTCAGGGCCGTTGAATGAAGGAGGGGGTCCAAGTAGCTAGCATAAAAATACAGCTTCTACTTTCATGTGACATAGAAATGAGAAAGGCTGCTGGTAGTGATTGGTTTAAAACAAAGAACCTTCACTTTGTGCGGTGGATCCTTCTGGTAGCGTGGTGCAGCTAGGGACCCCCACTCCGAGTAAAGTTTTTGATTGCATAAGAGGAAATGCATAGGTTTACAAAGGCAACCAGTTATATTACAAATGTGCTTAACAAATTATGAAGAGGTGTGATAGAGAGATACGCATGCTTCATTAACAGCTTAAGGAACAAGCTGGCAGATGTACCGATATGAATATGAAGTAGTGACCAGCATATAGGATATTTCTGGGCTCTCAGGAAGAACTGCTGTGGGACACGAAAATATCTGGGCATAAGGGGTCCTTTGGGAAGCCAGGGTCACGGGATCTGCTGATGCAACAGCAGCTTGTTGCCTGCATTTGGAATGGAAGGAAATGCTTAGTCTCCGTGTGAGGCTATGAATAGCAAAATGTAATTTTTTGCATCTAATTCCATGGGCCTCTGAACTTTCTCCACGGACTTCAGGAGGCCTGAGGACCACAGGTGAAGACCTCCAGGAGAGGCAGAGGCAGAGCAACCCAAGGGACAAAGATCTCGCAGGAGGCTCTGGGGTCTGCTTTTGCTCCTGAGTCCACACAGGGGACTGCCGGTCTGTGCCCAGACCCCACCGAGCCCTGCCTCCCTCCTCCTGCCTTGGGATGACCTGCCTGCCTTTCTCTGGTGGTGGTGTTTTCTCCCTTGAGTGGTTTCTGGTCGCTGCAGTGGGGCTTACGAAAGATTTAGGACATGGCCAGGATGATGATTGGCTGGGACAGTCTTGGCTGCTGCCCAAAGGGCTTGCTGTTGGTGCTGAGGGGGGAAATAGGCCACCGGCAAACACACCACTTCAGCATACTCTTATTCTGAATTCAAGCTACCTGAGAAAATGCCAGTGCAAGAAGAACACTCTGATACCCTTCCCCCCACCCACCGAAAAGCAAGAAATAAATGTCCCACGTGAAGGCGCCTGCCCTGCACCAGGAGGGTAGAAGGCATCCTTGTCTCCAGCGATGGGACATCCAAGCCGAGAGAGCTCTCTCAACAACCTTGGGACTTCCTGGCTGATTTACTACCCCAAGCCCAAACTTCTCCATCTTGTCAATCCTTCCCAAACCCACTGTTTGTCTGAAAAACACAAAAGCCACCTGCTTTGGTCACTTCTTGGAGCCTCACCCCTTTGGGGCTCCTGCAGGTCTGACACTAAACTTGTTCTTCTCCTGTTGATCCATCTTAGGCCACTTTAAGTAGTAGAGCAGCCGAAGGACCTCGAAGGGAAGAAGGGGCAGCTTTCCCTCCCCTGCAGCACGCTGGCTGTGTCTGCCCGGTTGGTGTGTGAATCACAGCACTTGGGAAGGGACGCAGGTCAGGGACTTTCACAGGGAACAGGCCGAGTTCCCCTCAGGGCCAACACTGAATCCAGGAGGGCTGGCGGGCCCTTGTGGATAGAGCCCTGGGCCAGACGCAACCGTGCTGAACCAAAGCCCATGGCTAGGTGCAAGGTCATGGGTAAAGGACGGCTCTGCTGAGCACGGACTAGGGGCAGTGACAAGCACTTAGTGCCAAGCATCCCTTCCTCGTGTTACACGCTCACCGGTGACATTTACAGATAGGAGTTGGGGTCCGGGGTTCCAGGCTGGTTTGGGGAGGCAGGCAAGTCCTTGTCTCTCTCCGGGCTTTCAGCTCCTCATCTAAATGAAAGACTGAGCGTGGGTGTCTGCTACACATGGCCATGTGTTTGGTGGGGGAGGACAGACTGTGCCCAGGACCCCTGCCCCACTCCCGTAGCTGCACTTCTGCCCCCCGCCCTCCCCTGCCTGTGAAAACCGCTCAGGCACACACTTCACACATGAAAATTGCTTCTCAGGGCACCTGGGTGGCTCAGTTGCTTAAACTTCCAACTCTTGGTTTCGGCTTAGGTTGTGATCCTGCAGTTACAGGATCGAGCCCCGCGTCGGGCTCTGCACTCCGTGTGGAGTCTACTTCACATTCTCTCTCCCTCTCCTTTCTGCTCACTCTTTCTCTCTCACTCTCAAATAAATCAGTAAATAAAATCTTTAAAAAAAAAGAGAGAGAGAATAAAATTGCTTCTCATCAGAGGCAGCTCAGGCCTCCCTGGCAGGAGCCCCCACCAGGCCAATTTTAGTCAGCGCCCAGCAGCCCAGGACAACATCTGTAGCCCGAGGTCTCCACAGAGACACCCGCAGCCGACTGTCCCTCCAGCACGGTGGCCTCAAGGGCTTCACATAGATGTCCTGGGAGGGGTCAGTGGCCTGAGGGAATCTGGTTTTCTCTCCTTGACAACCAGGGGCTGGGATAGAAGCTCAGAACACACAGCAGGGGGGTGACCCCCAACAGCGTGAGGGTCTTGAGAGGCGACCACCAGGGGCCACCAGGGGCCACCATGGGCCGAGAAACCCAGCCCGGCCACCAGCGGGCTGGCCCAGGCTCTGCCACAAATCCTCGGGCCTTTCACGGGCCAGGCATGCTCTCCCCGATCCCGGCAAGGATTTTGGAGCTTAGGAGGATTTTTCAAAAAGCTACTGACATGCTCCGAGTTAAAGGAGCCAGACAAAACTCCAAACGGGTTCGGCGTACACGGCAGCAACGACCCTGCTGTAAGGTCTCCACTCCTGGGCCCAAGGCCACACGGGGCGCTCACAGTGATCCCACGGCGGCAGGGGAGAGGCTGGACATCCCATTCCCCAGCTGAGGGGGCGAGCGCGGGGAGGCTGCACACCTAGGAAGTGGCTGAGCTGGGGCCACGTCGGTCTCCTCCCTCCCGTGTCAGCGTTCTCTCCCCGCCACGAGAAAACACAAGGCGACCCACCTGTTCAGGTCATCCTGCCCCTTGTTGATTGTGCCCTTACCTTGTAGGCCCCTGCGAGGCCGTGGCCTGGGGAGTCTCTTCTGGGGAGCCCCACCTTCTCCAGGACTGCTTCTGGGGAGAAGCCGCCGTCCAAGCAGAAGGCCACCATGTCCTTCAGGAGCTCCCTGTGTTCCTCCAGCGAGGTCAGACTGCCCGTGCAGGCACCGAACTCGTACTTCCGGAACTGGGGACGGCCCGTCCTGGGGACACAAGGGAAGGCTCACAGTCCCCAGATTCAAGACGGCCCCTGACCGTGCATTGCTTAAACAGATGAGGGAGAATGAAGAGGATGTCTGGAACTGAAATTTCGGGCACCTTCCTGGCATCCTTCAAATCACGCCAGAGTGGAAACTATTAAATCAGCGTGTGTATAATGTACTGCCTGCTCCCACCCCATTATATTTCCTATAACCTCCACCCAGGACCAACCACACCAGCAAGGAAGAAAAGATGGCGGCCTCTCTGCCACTGAGGCAGGGCCAGCAGACCAAAGGGACAAAGGACACGTGTCTCAAGAAGTTTCCAGGGCTAGCAGTGGGTGAGGCCTTTCTCTTCCCTTAAAGAAACTTTTCCATAGAGCTGTTATAAGCTTATTTTTCATTCACTCCAAAATCATTTGCTGAACCATTCCTTCATGCCAGGCACAAGCCAGGTGATGGGACCATAGCGATGGAGAGGACACCGGCCCAGCCCCTAAGAAGCTTGCCATCCTACATTGTCAGCAGAGAACACTTGCAACACAGAGCAGCGAATGTTAACAGTCCAGGTAGAGGAGTGACTCAGAGAAGGGAGAAATCCGTTCTCTCCCACAAAGGCGGTGGTGACGGAGCTGGGTCCTGAGGGACGAATAGGAGTTCGCCAGTCGGACAAGGAGGAAAGCACATCCTAGGCAGAGGGAGCAGTATGGGAACAGCAGGAGGCCTCAAACATGTGACCCATCAAGGGATGGTCTGCTCTAGGAGTCCCTGAGATGACAGCAGAGGGGGTGCGAGGGAAAAACGTAAGGAGCTGACCTCAGGTCCCCGGGCGGGTCTCTGAGGGACCCTCCCACCCCACAGTCCACAAAATGATAAAAGCAGAATGTTTTTGAGAAACTTTCTCTCTGGGGAGAGGACTGGGGATGGTTGGAGTGTCAGGGGTGGGGAAGAACACGGAGCTGAGGCCAAGTCACTACAGGCCTTTTAAAGATTTTGTTAGAGAGAGAGAGTGAGAGTGAGCGAGCGCACATGTGTGAGAGCAGGGAGAGGGAGAGAGGGAGAAAAACAGTCTCCCTGCAGAACTCAGGGCCCAAGGCGGGCTCAATCTCACAACCCTGAGATCATGACCTGAGCTGAAATCAAGAGTCAGACGCTCAACCCACTGAGTCCCCTCCCCCAGCCACCCCACACAGGTCTTGCCATCAGGCTAAGATGCAAGGCATGGGAAGGCACTGAAGATTTGAAGTGGAAGAGTCAGGCGACCAGATGTCTCATTGGGAAAAGTCGCTCTGGTGGGCGAGTAGAAGCCAGAGAAGATGGAAGCCTGAGCCGGGGCGGTGGGAGCACAGGGGGCTCCCTGCAATGCTACTGTGGAAGCAGTCTGTGGGGCCGTGAAGCTGTATGTTCTATTCCTGAGTCTGGGGGGACACACCGCACAGGGTCAGCAATGGCTGTCTCCAGGGATGGTCCCTACGAGTGTTTCTGTCTTCTTCCGCAGGCCGTGCCGACGGTTTCTGGCCTGGGTGATGAAGTGGGTGGGTGACAGCATCAGCATTTCCGCAGCCAGTGCGGGACTTTCTGGGTGGTCCCCAAGATTCTTCCCGGAGCAGGGGCAGAGGACGGGAATGGGGTAGGGATGGGAATGGAGGGGAGGACAGCTCGTTTCTGAGAGAGTCATGAGCAAGGCTCTGTGCTGGGCATGGAGGGTCCCTGTGGCTGGACACAGAGGTCCCTGTTGACACTCCCAAGCATTTTACCTGGGGTCCGGGACTGCGTTCGGGGCAGGCAGGGACCACGTGCCTGGCTCGCAGAGACCCAGCAGGGGCAGAGGGCCATCGTTGGCTTGGCAGAACTTTTCAAAGGCTGGAGCCAGGGACCGGTGCAGGACCACCACACTGGCTGGTCGGAGCCCTGGGTTTGGGGCGAGAGAAGAGACACATGCCTCGTCAGTTGCTTCTTGGTGGAAACTTCATTTGAACTCTTTCTTGTAGCCCAGCACAGAAAAATGCCCTTCGGTATACAGCTTGGTGAATGTTCAGGAAATGAACCTACCCAGGTCACCAGCACCTAGGTCAAGAAACAGAACATTGTCAAGGTCCCAGTATCCCTCTGGGCCCCTCACAATCATCACCCCCCACTTCTAACACCACGGATTACTTCTGCCTGTTCTTCCTCTGATGGAATCCTACAGTGTGAGCCTTCTGGGTCTGGCTTCTGTCACTCAGCCATGAGTTCTGGAGAGCCATCCTTTCTGCTGCGTTTGACAGTAGCTTGTTCAACCTCGTTGCTGGGTGATACCGTCTCTGCCGCGACGTACTTACCCAGCCCTGTTGCAGATGGACATTCGAGTGGCTTCCGGTTTGGGGTTCTTATCAATGTTGCTCTCACGAGCATATTAATAGATGGAATTCGGGGCATGCCTGCGCGCATTTCTGTTTGGCATAGACCTGGGGTGCTAGGGTGTGTGCACGTCCAGCTTTAGGAGTTCAGCAAAGCAGTTTCCAAAATGGTTGTGTGGGTTCTTCCTGGCTCCTTCTCTTCCCCAATGCTTGATGTTGCCCATCTTTGCATTCTAGCCCCTTGGCAGGTGCACTCTGGGGTCACATTGCCCTGAGGCTAGAAACAGCGGGGAGCCCTCCCGCACATTTTATTAGCCATTTGGGTATCCTTTATGGGACAGAGTACTGCTTGTGTCTTCTGTCTGGGCAGATTCTTGGCTGGGCAGCTCCCAGGATCCTTGACTCTCCCTCCAAGCAGACGGGCTTGCTGCAGCCACGGAGGAGGACCCCCTCACCTTGCATGCCATGACTTCCTCTGGGGTAAACAGAACTGTGTTTGAACCCTGATTCTGCCTCCGAGCAGCAGTGTGACCTCTGCCTTGGTACTCCCACGGACAAGATGGCCGTAATGACACCCACCTCAAAGGGAACCCCGTGAGTTCGTTCCTGTGCGTCAATTACCCAACACACAAACGTACAGGAAGCAGGAGTTGGAGTTACATTCATTCAGTGGAATGTGGTGTAGACATTTAAAATTATGGGACAGAAGGAATGTTTAATGATATGAAAAGATGTCGGTAGCATAGGGTTAAAAAGAAACAATACCAGATAACAAAACAGTATGTTTGGCATATTCTCCTTTTAATAAAATTGATGAGAGAAAGAACTAGAAGGAAATACATCTGCATGTTAATCTGGTGATCTCCAGTGACAAGACTGGGTGCTTTTTTATGTTCTCTTTTATGCTTTTCTCAATATTCTAAAATTTATGTAATAAATAGTATCTTTCTGTAACTAGAGAAAAAACAAACAAGAAAAAGTTATGTTTTTAAAAAAAATTATTTCCTTTAAAAAGACCATCCCAAAGAAAAACATAATCACGCCGTTTTGAAGAAATGAACTTGGTGACAATTCTAAATGCTCAGTTTGCTGTATTAACGTGTGGCCCTCTGTTTTCCACCATGAAACTGTCAGCTGGTACTTTCGGAGTGCTTACTACGTGCAGAGTCATTTATAGATGTAGTCACTTGTATTTTATACACGAGGAGAACAAGCCTCGAAGGGATGAGTGACATCACACAGCTGGCGAGTGGCACAGCCAGGAGTTAAGCCTGAGATGGGGGGAACCCCTGAGTCCCTCTTGGGTCACCACATGGCTTCAGGCACCGTGCCTCCCGAGGATGGGTCCACCACCCCCTCTGGCACCTTCCTCCTTGGGGATGGTAGAATGAAGCAGCTGCAACCATCCGCAGGGAAAGTTCTAGAACAAGCCTTTGCGTCTAACAGCCTGGAACTCTTGACCTCAAACCCTCAGTGCCTGCCCACGCTGCAGACTTTCAAAATGCGGACAGACCGGACACTCCCAGCTCCTGCAACCCCAAGGAAGCCGACTGCATGTCTCAAGCAAGCCCAGTGTGTCTCCAAAAATACTCTAGAGTGGGGTAGAAGGGAATTCAGCCAGCCTAGAAGCCCGGCTTTCCTCAGCTGCCCTCTCTCACCTCCAAAGCCTGTTGGGAGAGCAAACTGGATTTTGAATACCACAAATCAGAGAGGTATTATGTGCACAAAGCTTCTTTGTTTCCTTTTTAATTAAATGCACTTCAGAGGGCACTGTGTTTGGGGTTTGTTCATCTCCACTGCTAATCAGAGAGAGTCCCCTGAGTTGCCCCCATTAGTGACAGGACACCAAGAGAGGACTCTGTGACAGGTGGCTCTTTGGAGGGGGTGATGGACGCGTGAGGGGAGGGTCCGAAGTGATCGCTGCAACCCCTGGGTAGCTCTAACTAAGGTCCTGATGGCTTTTTCTTTGTGAAGAAAAATGAAGTGAGTCTTCTGAGTCCTGTTACCTCAATGCAGTATTTTCCTTTTTCTTTTTTAATTTAATGATGAGAGAGAGGGAGAGAGAGAAAAGCCCCTTTAATGTTCCTAATTTGATGTAAATCCCTGGAAGACAGTCCCAAACTGGGGTGTTTCAGATGTTCTGCAAAATGAGCGTCTTTCCTTGTGGCACATTCCATGACAGCGGCCAACTTGGATGGACCATCTTACCCACGAGCTCCTTAGAGAGGATTGTATTGTTATTTCCAGTTCCCAGGTGAGCTTAGAGAGGTCACACAGCTTACCCACAGCTTTGGTCAGTAAGGGGCCAAGTGGGGACTTGCACCCAGTCTCTCCGATACACGTGGCTCTCTTGGCTCCCGGAAGTTCTAGGGAGCTGTGGGATACAGCTGGTGTTCCCTGGTACGTCGTGTGCATGAAGGGCTATGGGAGATCATAACCTTGGTGGCTTTCAATAAGGCACATTCCCCCATGTTCGCAGCCCTGAGCGGCCCCTTCCCAGTTGATTCTGTCCTTGGCCACATGCCTTGCTTTGACAATGGGATGCTAGGAAGTGTGACTCAAGCAGGTGTTTAATATGTGCTAATTATGGCCCATCCTCCTGGAATCCTGAGCTACCTTGCAAAGAAGTTGGGCTGCCATTGCTGGGGAGGCTTCCTGGCAAGACAGAATCACGAGGCCAGCCCTGGCTGCTCCAGATCCTCCCAGGGGACACTCCACAGACACATGAGGGAAGGAGCCCTCATAGACAGTCCAGCCCCAGCAGACAGGACAGCCCGTGAGGCAGAAGAACCACCCACTCTGCACAGCCTCATGGCAGAACATGGTTTAAGCTGCTTAATTTGGGGGCGCTTTGTTATGCAACAATAGATAATTCTACTGGCCTGAAAATAGCAGCAGAGCCAGACGTGTCAATCAGCAATGAAAACTGTCCTGCTCTAGCACTTGAAACCATGCCGCTGGCTCTCCCTCTGGCCCTTCCCATCTCCAGAAAATTCTTCCTTGTCATGAAATTTTGCTGGGACTCAGGTCAATGACGACTTGGATGTCTGTTTTCTCTCACAGGAGACGGTGCACCCAGAGGAGACCAAACCAGGGATAACTGGTCTGAATCAAAGCCAGATTAAAATGCAGTGTGATGTGGGGACACCTTTCCCCTGAGGGAAAACCCACTGCATGATCTAAGGCCATGGGCGGTGGCCCCCGTGGAGGTGGGGAGGTGACCGGGCAGAAGTGCTGGTGCTGAGCCGTCTGATAAGGTTTTCATACCCGAGTCTTGGCCCAGGTGCCACATCTCCTTCTGCGAAATCAAGTAGCGACTGGAAGTTATAGCCTCCTGCCCTTACTTCCTGTTTCCCAAGCAGAAGCCAGAAATCTCAGGGATTCCTGGGCCCGGGACAGCTCGTATTTCTAGGGAGTTTTTCTTTCTTTTTTAAACCGTCTGGCACTACTCACCCCCAGCCATGCCGGACACACTCCTGATGTTTGGTTTCTTTTGTAGAATCAGGGTCCTGATAGCAGGCGGAAGGCAGGACTTCAGGTGGAGTGTGAAGGATATCATGGTGTCCTTGAAGGGGCCAGAGTCTGGGCGAAGGAAAGAAGGGGGACAAAATGAGGGGCACAGCTTTCCCGAAGATGGCAGACTCGGCCTCGGGTACCTACCACCTCCCCGCTGGCCCTATCCTGGCCCTGCCCTGGGTGGGCATTGTTGGGAGTAAACTCCCATCTTATATCTCAGTTACTTCCTTTCCTCTTTCTCTTCTTTTTCCAGATTTTATTTATTCATTTTGAGAGAGAGAGAGAGGAGGGGCAGAGGGAGAAGGAGAGAATCTCAAACGGACTCCCCTGCCCGGCCCAAGTGTGCAGTCAACAAGGGGCTCGATCTCTTGACCTTGAGATCATGACCTGAGTGGAAACCTAGATCCAGATGAGCCACCCAGGGGCCCCTCATGTCTCAGTTTTTAATGAGAAATGCCCAGAACTTCAAGAGTTTTGCTCAAGCCCTTTCCCTGCCCTGGAAAGTCCTCTATCCCTCCCTTCTGAAGGCCTTCCCATTCCTCAAAACCAGCTGGCATCTTCCCCGCCTAGGCAGCAGCCCCGAGGCCCACACCCGCTGCTGCTGGGCCTCTGTGCCCCCAGAGTGTTCTCTGAGCCACTGACTTGGGCCTGACGCTTCACTTGACTCTGAATAGCCCCTTTCTCTTTCCCAGGGAGACTCCCACGTGTCTGGAGAGCAAGGCCACCTCCTGGACCTCTCCAGGACTTACGCCGCTGAAGCACTCCCGCACCAGAGAACAGACAATGGCATACCACGCGCACTCACAAGCGAAATGAGAGGCCAGATGTTCTGCCCACGTGTGACTCCTCTTACTTAGATTGGGGTGCCCAGAAGGAACAGGTTTCATGTTTTCTGCTTTATACTCCCTGCTCCGCCCCCACGACTCTAGGTACCATGCCTCACAGAGACTTTTGGTGAATGAATAAAATACTGTAGATTTTTAAATATGGAGATGGTGTCCAAGCTCTAGGAAATTACACCCAGAAAGGAATCCTGTATGTTGACTTCCCTGTGAAAATTCTTAAACCGAAACCTTCCGTTTACTTCGGTTTATAGTTTGGTTTAAAAATGGAGCTGGGAGGCCAGCAGGGGGCGCTCTCACACCCTACCCTTGGCCCACCCAACAGAAGCCCTCCACCTTGCACTTCCCAAGTTCGATCTGAGCTCCTATTTCACCACCCCAGTAGGAGGAAGAAAGGTTCCCTCCTCTCCCACAACAGCCCAGTCAATGAGGAGCCTCAACCCCGAGTTTACTCCAATGACTGTTTCTGTAACAGCCTTTCTCTGGAAAGGAGCTACCTCTCTCCTTTGCCCCCCCAGACTCGCCTCTGGACTTGCCTGTGATTTGGCCACAGCTGGCTTGCCCTGAATTGCAATTCTCTGCTATCTCCAAATAGGCCCATTTTTGCTGGTAAAATAGCTGGCAGTTTTATTTTTAAAATCTAGGGCTAGGTAGGTGAAGAAAGGGAAAAAACGAGGTGAAAAGTACAGCATAGAGAATATGGTCAATAACATTGCAGTCCTGTGTTGTTGACAGGCAGTGACTATCACTCTTATGGTGAGCACTGAGTAATGCATATCAATTATTGAATCAGTATTTGTACACCTGAAACTAATACAACATTTTATGTCACCTAGACTTCAATTACAAAACAATCTATAGTTAGACAGTCACATCGTGTCAGCCTCCAAGGCACAGTCCAGTCTTCTACCTCTCAATATACCGTGTGCCTAGCAACGTGCTTGACACAAAAGTGGGAGTTCAGTGTTCGTTGAATGACTAGCTGACTGCAGAATGGATGACGGCAGGAATCCAGGGCAGTGTCCACAGTGAATGTTCTGGACAAGCAGGATGTTCCACAACCCCTTCTGTGTTTTTTTTTCTTAAAGAATTTATTTATTTATTTGAGAGAGACACAGAGAGTGAATGAGTGAGAGAGAGAAAACACAAGTCTGGGGTAGGGGGGAGAGGAAGAGGGAGAAGCAGACTCCCTGCTGAGCAGCTAGCCTGATGTGGGGTTCAATCCCAATCCCAATTCCGGGACTCCAGCATCATGACCTGAGCCCAAGGCAGATGCTTAACAGACTGAGCTGCCCAGGCACCCCTCCACAACCCTTTCCATCTAGAGAAGACCCCAATGAGATTGCAAACCACCAATGTATGTTTTCAACTCCAAGTTCATAGATAGAAAACCATGCGAATCCCATAGCCATTTTAATGGAGAATTTCAGATTGCATGAAAACTCTATAACAAACAAAACATAAGAAATCATCGCCCTGGAAAGGGTAGAGATGTATTTTAAACCGATGGTGAGTGCTTTCATGGCTACAGAACAAAGTGCTTCAGGGATACAGAGGAGAGAACAGTTGGTCCCATAGGGTTGAGGGGTCTGTGTGCCTGGAGGGTCAGGCCAGGTAGGATTCCATTTCCCAGGGGAAGATACTGAGTGTTAAAGCAGCTGCTTCCACAGGTCAAGCCTGAGCTTGCCCGCTGTGCTGAGAGAGCCCTCCTGGATGTGGCAGGCCTGACCTCTTGGCCAGCTGCAGGCCTGATGTCTGTGGTTCCCCCAGGGTCACAGCAGAAGGCTTAGCACATCAGGCAGGCAACTCAGCAAAGGTCAAAGAGAGAACCATTCCATAACCCAGTGGGGACGGTGGCCAGACCACACTGATAATGGCCTTCACCTCAAATCTATTGAAGAGAATGGATTTTACCCCAAACCTACCAAAATGAGAGACCCCAGGGGTACCTGTGAGCCCTTTCCCCTCATTATTATTACTCAAGAAGATAGCCGGTGGGAACGGGGTGCTGTTTTGCCAACAAATTATAGCCCAAACACCCAAACCTTCTCTTTTTTTCTTCTTTTATTTATTTATTGTTTTAATATAAATGTAAGTAGATCTAGGTCATTCCTGTAATAAGGTTGCTTTCCTGGCCTGCAGATAAACGAGGGCAGCTTGAAATCCTGCCCTGTGAAATGCACACTAGGAGGGTGCCCAGCACACAAATACCATCCACTGAGTATGTCAGGAGGGAAAGAAGACGAGACCCCTCCCTCACAGAGTCATCCCCTGGAGGCAGGGGTCAAACAGGGCATGAAGCGCGTGCTCATTGGCTCCTGCCAGAGAAGTGCCTTCACTACACTAACCAGAGAATGCCTGATCATGTAATAAATGATAGCAGTCACCAACCCACCATATATGAGAACTCTCTGTGAGCCAGACCCTTTCTTCTCACTGGTTTACAACCATTGCTTCCTCATCACTGCCTCACAAAGAAGACATTGTTAACCCCATTATGGACAAGGAATGAGTCTTGGGGAGACCAAAGAAACTCCCTGAAATCCCATAACTAGTAAATTGTAGAGCTCAACCCCAAGAACAAAGTCTAAGTGCATGCTTATTTGACTGACTCTACCTTCCTATGTCTATGTATATACATATCCATCCATCCATCCATCCATCCATCCATCCCACCATCCATCCTCTGTATTTTTTAAAAAATATTTTATGTATTTATTTGACAGACAGAGATCACAAGTAGGCAGAAAGGCAAGCAGAGAGAGAGGAAGGGAAGATGGCTCCCTGCTGAGCAGAGAGCCCGATGTGGGGCTCGATCCCAGGACTCTGGGATCATGACCTGAGTCAAAGGCAGAGGCTTTAACCCACTGAGCCACCCAGGCGCCCCATCCTCTGTATTAATAGGAATCTCATCCTGGGGCTTGGGTGGCACAGTTGTTATGCATCCCACTCTTGGTTTCTGCTCAGGTTATGATCTCAGGGTCATGAGATTGAGCCCCATGTCAGGCTACCTGCTCAGAGCAGTCTGCTTCAGATTCTCTCTCCCTCTCCCTTGGCCCCTCCCACTCATGTTCTCTCTCTTTAAAAAAAAAAAAAAAAAAAGAATCACTTCCTCAGTAGGAATAGCAGGGACCTTCCCCTTTTCCCACATAAGGTGATTCCAGAGCCAGAGTCTCTTGGGTCTCTATGTGTTTTGGCGGGATTGAACTCAAAGGGAGAGAATAGGTTCAAACCATTAGACCACACAAAGTGAAGTTTCTCAGGCGTTCCATCAGGGCCTCCAGTGAACTCACTGCTGAGTGGCCCTGGGTGGTCCAGGTGCCTCAATGCCCAGTGAGGTCTTACTCTAAGTAAGGGACTAATCAGTGAGCACTGGTTGGACCCTAAGAAGCTACTTTAGACTGTGAATTCTTTTCTTATTAGAGAATAACAAACTTCAGGTCCACAAATATCATTCTCTAGCCTCGAATATACCAGAGAGGGGCCCACAGCCCATCAGTTCCTTAGAAGAATCTGACACGCCCCAAAGATCAGTGTAAAAATATCTCAGCTATGTCTGTCACAGATAACTGAAATTCCGCCATTAGAAATTCATTTCTCTGCTTTACCCAAGTAATCCAGTTGTAGGAAGGCATGCTCCAGATGTGCTCAAGCAGTGGGGCCAAATGATGGGAGCACATGGCAGCCCTATTTGTAATAGAAACAATTTAGAAACAACCTAATAGAGGTTGATCAGATACATGGAGGACTGGTTAAATAGAAGAGTAACTAAGCTATGGTACATCCCTACCATACAAAGAGATACTATGTAACCATTACAAAGAATGAGGCTAGTCATTACACTTCATGAGAAACAACTTCCCAAAGACATAAAATGAACAATGGAAAATGGATAAAATGAATAACACATGGCAAGGTTATTCTATGTTAAATAACACCCATGATGCATTTGAGTGTATTGGACGATCTCTGGAAGGTTGGAGAAGAGCTGCCTGTAGAGAGGGAAATTAGGTGGATGGGGTCCTGAGCAGGAGCAGTGGCAGCCACACTGTATTTTATGTGAATGGCACCCTCTGGAGTTGTGCCATGGGGTGGCCCTGAGGGAAGAGGTATCTTTTGCATCTATCCTTCCTGCACCTTTGAGTGGGACAACATGGACATATTATGTGATTAAAAAATGACATTTAATTTAAACATATATCAAGAAGTTAGAATCAGATCTTTTTAAAGTCATCTCTATACCCAGTGTGGGGCTTGAACTCACAACCTTGAGACCTGTGGTCGTATGCTCTACCAACTGAGCTGCCTGGGCACCCCAGGACTAGATTCTTTATAAAGGAATAAAATATTATGATCAAATAAGTCATTCCTGGGAGCATTGGGGGGCTCAGTCGGTTAAGCATCTCTTTTCTTTTTTAAGATATTTATTTATTTATTTGAGAGAGAGAGAGAGAGAGAGAGAGAGAGAGAATGAGTTGGGAGAAGGACAGAGGGAGAAGCAAACTCCCCACTGAGCAGGAAGTCCAATGTAGGGCTCCATCCCAGGACCCTGAGATCATGACCTGAGCCAAAGACAGATTCTTAACTGACTAAGACACCCATGTGCCCCTGCATCCGACTCTTCATTTCAGCTCAGGTTATATCTCAAGGGTTGCGAAACTGAGTCCCCCATCGGGCTCTTTTGTGGGCACAAAGCCTGCTTAAGACTCTCTCTCCTTCTGCCTCTCTCCTCCACCCATCTCCCCCTCTCTAAAATCAAATAATAATAATAAAATAATAATAAATATGAAGTCATTCCTTATACGTTTGTCATAAGTTTTTCACTCATTTGGGAAACATTATTTAGTTCCTACTCTATGGGTTGCACTGAGTACACAGAGGTGAGTAAAGCAAAACTTATCCCCATGTAAAAGTCCTGCATGCCTGGGAGAGTGGACAGCATGGTGATAACAATGACAGCTGTCACTTCCTGGGTGACCGCTAGGTGTCTAGAGTCCAGGTACAATCCATCCTCCAACTGTCATCCAGCAGGCATGGTGGTAGAGAGCACAGATGATGGGGGAGGCTGTGAGGATCCCAAACCTGCCTCCACACGCGGCAGGGGATCACCGACCTCCCCATGTCCACCTTCTCCTCCGTAAACCGGGGCTAATAACAATCTGTGACCCACTGAGTGGTGGGAAGAATCCGAGGAGCTGGCACATGTGAGAGTCTTAGAACAGTTCTTAGCCAGGGATCCACACTTAGCACCCTGGAAGGGCCACCTGTTTGTCACTTGGCACCCAGCCTGCGGCAGGGACTTCGGGGAAAAAGACAGCCCCCACCCCCACTCACGGGGGGTTTACCATCCCCGGAGACAGACGTGAAGCACATAATTACCGCCCTATCTGTCTTCTGTAGCTGCAACACCACGTGCTAAGCATTCCCGGGCCACGTGGACTAGGAGGGGAGGAGGGAAAGAGGCTGGGTCTACCTGCAAGAGTGGGGGTCAGACTAGCAGACAGGTGGGGAGGGGGCTCTCTAGGCCAGGAGATAGCATGAGCAAAAGCAGGAAGGCCTGTGAAGGGAACGGGCTTCCTGTGCTGCTGGAATATTTGAGGTAAGGGAGGAGGTGGGGGAGCAGGGGCTGGGAGGGCAAGCAGAAGTCAGCTCCTGGGCAATCCAAGAGTGAAGGGAAGTCATGGTGTTCCATGGTAGAGGGACTCGGTAAGACTCGCCTTTTACCAGGAAGGTTCCGGGGACAGGTAGGGGACTGGACCACAGGGCAAGCTAAGTAGGAGGCTGGCAGAGGAGAGGGGAGACCTGCTAAAGGATGAGTGTCCAGAAAGTCTCCCTCCTAGACAAGAACCCTGAAGGAGAGTGGGTGCCTTAACCCTTCATTTGCTGGGCTGAATCAACCAGGGCTCAACACCCTTCTGGGGGTCCATAACTGTTGCTCCTCTGAAATGGGGATAAAAAAATTACACACACACACACACACACAGAGGGAGGCTTTCGGTTGTCAGGGAAGGACTTCTGATCTGCTTTATTCCTTGCTGTATCTTGGAAAACACCCAATAAAAGCCCGCTCTTGGGGGAGACAAGCAGAGCAAGTGACAGGCACAAAGACAACCATGATGAGAAAGCCCAGGAGGCAGGAGAGAAACCATACAACTCAGAAACCCAGGGAAGCAAGTATTGCAAGCAGGAATTTGAGATCATGGAGGTCAAGGAGGATAACATCCATCAGCATTTGAAACTCACACCTTTTCTCCCTCACTGCCATGATGAAGTCATCATGGTTCTGTCGGCTAACAAGCACGGGGAGCACCCACACCAGAAGCAGGATGGTGCTTAGCCCGACTTTGAAGGGTATGAAAAAATTAGTAGGAGACCTAGTCCATTTCCTTGATGTTCACAGCCCTGCCAGGAGTATCTCATTTACTCACAAGCACAAGCCAATTCGCAGTAATACAAAACTCCATTTCTGGTATCTTTCGAGGCCCCTGGGTCCCTTGCATAGAGTCCTACAACTTGATAATGGGAGAGCAGAGCAATAGGTGTATAGAACTTTTCTTCACTCATAAATTTTTGTGGTGGGAGTTACTCAACATTTGCCAGGAGAGTGGCTGATGACAGCCCAAATACAATGGTACGTTTGGAAATAGATGCCGTCATAGGGAAGAAGCATCCTAACTGTAATAAATAACTCATACATTTAGTTTCATTATAATCACAGAGACAAAAGATCAGGGGAAATGCTGGCAGTCATGTTTAGTATTGTTTGTCTAAGAGGTCAGATACGCATGCTCGCAATAAGCAAAAAGATTGTTAACAAAACAGTTTTCTCAACCAAAGCCAATGGTGGTCCCTTTTACTTCCCCTTCCTAAACAATCCAGTCCTACCTAAAGTCATTAGGTCCATGGTGGGGGAGAGAAGGAGGGAGCCATGGTGGCCCAAAGCAGGGGATTGGAGCTCAAGTGATGAGAAGGACATCCCCAGGGAGGGTGGCCTGGCCTGTGGTGTCACTGCCTGATTCAGGGCAAGGAGGGATGCTTCCTAGGGTCAGAGAATGGTGGCCTAGTATGTAGCATCAGAAGGTAAGGAGTGTACCCACGTGTGCATGTATCTGTGTGTGTGTGTGCACCTACATGCAGGGAAACATATATTCCTTAGCTCTGCCTGGGAGCAGCAACATTTCAATAGGCACGAGCCCATCTGGTGTCCCACTCTTGGATTCAAAATACCATCTTCCATTAAAATGAGTGATGGAAAATTGGAAAATTGGAAAAATGAGTGATGGAAGATTGGAAAAATGGTTGATTCCACAACCAGGGCCAGGAAGTCGGAAGATGAGCCTAGAACATCTCGTTGTGCTAGAAAGTGAGGACATGCTCAAAGAATGATGGGGCCATACAGAATGGACACAGAATGAAAGAGGTATCAGCAGTCAAATTGGGGACAGTGTGAGCTTTAAATTAAATAATGATGGGAATGGATATAACCCACGAACTAATATAGGAATCCATATTCATGTGGAGATAGAAATAATATAAGTTGATGAGGAAGGAGATAGTGACAGTTTTGAAGTTCCTCCCCATAAAATACCTATCCATTACAAAGAGGAAAAGACTAGTTTTATCTTTAGACCTTGGAGACACCACCTTGATCATGTGGTCAAAGTATAGGAGCAAACCAAAATGGCGGATCCCTTGGTAGGGTACAAGGAGAAGGCAGTCACTGTTACGATATTCCCGCCACGATGCATAACTTAAATCTGATCTTAACTGAGGGATGTTCTATAATGTCTGTGATCTTTAAAAGTGTCAAAATCATGAAAGTCAAGGAGACACCAAGAAGCTGTCCTTTTAGACAGAAGAAGACTAAACAGACATACCTAAATCCAAGAGGGATTTTGAACTGGATCCTCTTGTGGTAAAAGACACGACTGCAAAAACTGGTTGTATTGTGGTTAGGTGGGGAAGTGTCTTTGTAGGAAAAACATAGGACAGTATTAGAAGATGATGGAGTTATTGGGACAACTTATTCCTGAGAAGTTCAAGAAAAAAAAAAAGAGGGTTTTTTTGTTGTTGTTGTTTTTGGTACCACCCTGGTAATTTTCCTGTCACTTTGTGATTGCTTCAAAATTCAGAAATGATGAAAACAAGTATTGAAAAATTAAATTGTAATTAAACAAAATGTGACATATACCTACAATGGAATAGTATTTAGCCTTTAAAAGGGAGGAAATTCTAACAGATGCTATGACAAGGATGAAGCTTAAAGACATTAGGATGAGTGGGGCACCTCGATGGTGTAGTTGACCGAGCATCTGACTTGGTTTCTGCTCAGGTCCTGATCTCAGAGTCATGGAATTGAGCCCTGCATCAGGCTCCATGCTCCGTGCAAAGTCTGCTTGGGATTCTCGCTCACTCTCCTTTTGCCCCTCCCACTCGTGCTCTCTCTATTTCAAGTAAATAAGTAAATCTTTAAGGGAAAAAAGGCATTATGATAAGTTAAAAAAGCCCGCCACAAGGGACAAATACTGTATGATGGTACTTATGAGAGGTACCTGGAATAGTCAAATTCACAGAGACAGAAAGTAGAAGGGTGGTTGCCAGGGGCTGGGTTGGGGGCAATGGGGAGTTAGAGTCTATTGGGAACAGACTGTAAGTCTGGGATGATGAAAAGTTCTGGAGATGGAGGGTGGTAATGGTTGTAGGACTACATGGATGTATTCAATGTCACTGAACTGTACATGTAAAACTGGTTAAGAGAGTAAATTTTATGTTCTATCAGTTTTACTACAACACGAAATGTAAATTGAACAAAGGAAACTGTGATTGTTAAGGTGCATTCACATTAAATGTTCAGTTTCGGACTGTTGCTGTGAAAAGTGACACAGGTGTCAGTGTGTGTCTTGAATTCAGTGTCAAATATTCTCCAGCTCAGGGTTCCTGTTCCAGCTCCATGAGAAGGAGCGTATCTTGGAAAAGGAAAATTTTCATGTCTATGCTTCACATGGCCAAGCAGTAACTTTACGACTCTGTAGAAATTTAGGAAAAACTCTCTGCCAAACTGTGAATGTCCGTTCTTAGAGAGTTATAGAATATTTGAGAGCTCATTCTTCAAAGTAAATCTGCTTTTGGTTACTTAGCTAAATAAAGCAATCCAACCTAGTGGCAGAACTCCAAGGTATGAGATTGCTATGGGCAAACAAGGCAAACCCTTCTGTTTCATAGTGTGCTTGGCCCTATAAAACTAGAACTCGCGTGTCTGCATATTTAATACAGAGGTACTGGAATGCTCTGTCAGAGCAAATTCCCACAGCCATTAAGTGCGACACAGCCATCCAGATGCAGGTTAAGTATACAATGTTAGTAACAGTAAATGCTGTCACGTAGTTCCATGGGTGAATACTAGGGATAAACCTAACAGTTGCTTTAACGTCACTGCACAGCTCAACCAATGGCATGACCTACAAGCCTACTTCAGGGTCATGGTGGGCACAACTCTCTGGCTGGAGGAGCTGGTGGCTCCACGCACTTCCACTGCTGGGAAAGGTCTTGCCTAGTGGTAATACTCTGGCATGGTGTAGAAGAAGATACGGTTACCCAAACAGAAAAGCCCTTTGACACTTTGGGCCATGGTCCCTTTGTGTCAAATGCCAGATATGCCAGAAGAAACTTTTTTTTTAAGGTTTTATTTATTATTTGAGAGAGAGAGAGAGCGAGAGAGCATGAATGCATGAGCTCGAGCAGGGGGAGAGGCAGAAAGAGAGAAAGGGAGGAGCAGACTCTCTGCTGAGCAGGGAGCCCGATGTGGGGCTTGATCCATGGGCCCTGGAATCATGACCTGAGCTGAAGGCAGACACCTAACCGATGGAGCCACCTAGGGTCCCCAGGATAGACCCTTCTTTAGTGCCTTCCAGTTCTACGGTTTTCATAATCTGTAACTACTTGGCAATAATTTATGAGTTGATGGAGGTATTGATTATTAAAGTTTTTTTTTTAATTCCTTTGTTAGGGGCATGTGTGTGTGTGTCTTTGAGAGTAAAATTGACTCTTAGTTGGTCAGTTCTTGGACTGATTGGTCTGAGAACCATACATTAGTCCAGAATTATACTTGCCCTTCCCTCAAGGAAGCATGCCACCTGATAGCGTACTTGTACGGCAACAAATACTATAGGACTAGAGCCCCGTTCCAGAACAGATATTGTGGGGCAGCTGGAATAACACAAGCCCTTTAGACTTAACCCTCTTATGCCAGGCCCAGTACAATTCAGGTTTAAAGGACATATGTATCTATGGGTCACATTTCAGAAGACACTGTAATTGGTGTAAACCCAAGTAAAAATGAGCTAAGCTTGGACCCATCTCATTTACGTACATCTCTCGACAGCTGTGCGGAGACGGTTGTGTGAACACCCCGGGATGGCCTGGGCCACTGTTTCAAAGGGTCTTTCAGTCCCATTAAGGCCGTGTCCAGAAATAGTCAAGGCCGGGCCTCGGACCTGATGACCGGAGCTTTCACGCACTGAGAACCACGCTCTCAGACGGGATGATGCCCTTCCCTGTACTGGGTCATGGCTGAGATTCTTGGAGGTTTCCTTTTATGAGTATCCCTGACACCAGCCATTCGGGACCCAGAGCCCACAACGCAAGCTCCTTGTTGCCCATCGCGAGACACCGAGTTTCACGCCGGTGCCACATATGGGCAGGATGGGAACCCTGCAGGGGACGGCGCACTGCCAATGGCAAGGCGTTAGTTCAGAGGCCGCTGTTGGCCTCGGTGCTCCCCGTGCTGGGCAAAGACCAATCCCCCAAAGGGGGTCCAGTGGGATCTCCAGAGAGAAGGCCCCCACTGGTGCCCTTGGATGGATGCCAACCAAGACCTCGGACAGTCACAGGGAGAGAGTTAGGAGCCTCGGCAGGCCAGCCTCCTGTGGTGCCTTCTCCCCTAACCGAGCGGTTGGCAGGTGTGCCAGGCCCCTGGGGGGTCCTGGCGGGCGGGCAGCCAGCACACAGCCGAAGCCCGGGCTCCCCAGCTCTTGGTGCATCTCCATGGGAACAGCTTGGCAGCCCCACACTAGGCGGGGTGCCCCATCTATTTCTATGGTACCTGTCACCATGGCACCTACTTGCTCTGAAAAACACAGGCTAAAAACAGAACCTGAAGGAAAGGGGGGCAATCCACTTCTCCGCAGTCAGTCCCCTTCTCCCGCAGCTGGTGTCAGACCTTTCGTGTGCTCACGCAGACCTCATGCTTTCCTGGTTTCCACGATTTTGTTGGAGGCGGCTTTGAAAAATAAAAGCCTTGGTCTCAGCATCCGCCTCATCTTGTGGGTGATGTGGCACGAGGCTCTGGGGAGTTTGCGCTTCACTTGACCTGGGGGTAAAACTCTCAGGCCCAGGCAGCCTCTCTGAAATGGCTCCTCCCAGGGTTTGTTCGAGACCTCCTGTGAGGTGTTTGGGGAAGGCGGGGAAAGTGGGGCACAGGGGAGAGGGAGAGAGAGGTGACATCAGTGTACACAGATGACCCAAGAAAGGACACGCGCTTATTCCAACAAAGTGGACCACGAGCTTCTCTGGGAGCATGTGGGACACTCTTCAGGGGGAGATCCATGAGGCCAAACAGCTTTCCGGAAGGTTTTCCTTAAGTTAAGGGCCATCCTTTCCAGCCCAGGCCTCATACCAGGCTCTGGAGTTCAGCAGAGTATGAGTCTGAATCCTGCTTCGGGCACCTGCCAGCCCTGTGACATCCGTGGGGCCACCTCTGAGCGCTGGGTTCATGTGCTCATCTATGACATGGGGAGCAGAAGACACAGCCCTCAGGGACAAGCCATTTCCTGTGACCTCAGCCTTCACGGTTCTTCCTTGGTTTGCCCAGCTATGAAATGGGGGCATTGCCAGCCTTAAGAGCTTTGCGAGTGTGGAGGAAACACTGTGTGTAGAGCACCAACAGAGAACGCAGAGCTGCTCGAGAGGAAGCTGTGAGGAGGGGGGCGGTGACAATGTGACAAAGGCCAGGACAGGGTGCTCAGATTGCCCTATTTCTCCCAAGCCTGATTTCCTGCCTCCGTCCTGGTGGGGCAGGTATGAGCAGGGCCCCTGGGCCTGAGTTGCCCCCTGCCTCCAGACCCCCACCTTCCTCAGTGTCCTTGGGCACACACGTGGCTGAGGACAAGCTCACCCTTCACAGCAGGTGTCGCCAGGCAGAAGGCTCATCAGCCTAGCATTTACTGGGACACACAGGACAATGAAATCCCCCTGAACAGGAGAAAATCCCAGCCCAGTTCTCTGCTTGTGGGCTTTTGGAGTCAAGCAGCCCCTGGAGACTCAAATCTCCCCTCTGCCTATCTGTTGCCTGAGTGACTCAACTTCCCTTCCCTTTCCTTCCCCATCCGTGAAATGGGGTCACGTTTCCTGTCTCAGAGGGAGGTTGGGGCACTCAAGGAGAAGAGGCAGGAAGAGCCTCCAGCCCAGAGTCAGCCCCTGGTGGGCTCCCCTCTTCTCTGTTCCCCCACTGAATGTTTTAAGGTGAAGTAAATACTCTCTTTAATGAATTAAGGGTTAGCCTTTATAATAGAAGGAAACCGGTGTGTTTCCTGAGTTTGCTGAGGTCCTGGTAGATGCTGAAACTTCCAAATTCACCCAAGGCCAGGCCTGGGGTTGGCATGGCTGGCTCCGGGGCCTCTGCTGGCTGCCCTCCCTCACCACCACCTCTCAAGAACACTCTGCCAAACAAAATGGTGGGCTCACTCTCACACATGTCTTATTTGTGCCTTTTTTCTTTTCTTTTCTTTTCTTTTAAGATTTATTTATTCACTGGGGAGGGGGGAGGGGCAGAGGGAGAGAGAGAATCTTCAAGTTGACTCCCTGCATGGGGCTCGATCTCAGAACCCTGAGATCACGACCTGCGTCGAAATCAAGAGTCAGATGCTTCGCTGACTGAACCACCCAGGCGCCCCTACTTGTCCCTTTTATTTTGTAAAAGTAATTTCCCCGATGTAATTTCCCTACAATGCTTATCTCCCTGACAAGTCCCACCCCCCAGGAGGGCGCACTTTTCACTTGAGGATTCATGTGCTTCCAAGAAACTGGACCCCCCTCCAAGGTGCTGGGGACAGAGCCTGTGGCCGGAGGTAAGGCGATCACATATTTCCATCTCCCGCATCCAGGGAGTGGTTCATGGGGCCTCTGTGGGTCCAATCAGAATGTCCCTTGGGATTGTCTTGCGAATGGGAAACAGAAGGTCCACAGGGGCTGTAGACGTGAGGCCTGGACCGCTCCAGTCATCTAACTTTCCTAAGCAAGACCAGCCTCTGGGCAGAACAGACACATGAAGGGTGACGGCCAAAGCCCCACCCAGACCCGGTGCTGGTGCCATGATGGCTTTAGAACCCCTGGACCGCACTGCATCTCAGACGGGCTCCCCCTCTGACTCTGTTGGGTCCAGAGGTCAATAAATCCCATTCAGTGTAAAGCAATTTGAGTTGGGTTTTCCATAACACGAGGAAAAATGCACCACGAACATGATTTCCTCTTGGGAGTTCCAAAGCAGCCATCACCTTCAGACCTCAGTTCCCAAGCTAGCTCTTGAAGAAAGCCCAACGAATCCCATTACCTCCTTTCCCCTGGGCTCCTGTGTGCTATTTATTTAGGACTCAACCATGCACGGAAGCTTCACAATAAAATTGGTAGTGTCTCCATTTTTCCCACCGAGAACAATGAGGCCCCGGTGAAGTTTTCTCCATGGCTACCCATTTATTAGTTGGTGAGATTGGGACTAGAAATGAGGACCCTGTATGATAGGGAGGCTATGAGTAAGCTTTTATTCCTTTTTCTAAAAATGAAATTATTTTAATTCCCCAGTTAGGATTCTAACTTTCTTGAGTCCAAAGCCATGTTTTCTTCCTCTTTGGACCATCCATTGGAGTCACGTGGGATGTGTTTGTTACCCAGTGGCCAAGGGAACCTCCTACAGCCAGGAACACCCTGGCCAGGGGCCCGACGATGCCCAGAGATCTGCCGAGTTATTTAAGAAGTACCAGGTGCTGGGCAAAGCGCTTGACATTATGTATTCTCATTTTTAATAAAGGGCTCACTATATTTACATTTTCTTGGGCCCAAGGTCAAGTGGCCTTTCACCAAGGCCTGTGAGCAGAACCTGTTTGGACTGAAAGTGTAAGCTCTCTCCCAAAGAACAAACACAGAGGGCAGGGTCCCTTACTATGGCACACGGAAGGGGCCAGGACTCTGGGTTCGATTTCCGGCTCTACTTCTTATTATCTGGCTTGTCTTGGGCAAGTTACTCAGTGTATTTGTGCCTTGGTTGTCTCATTTGTCAAATGATGATCTAATCCCAACCCCTCTGTGGGCTGTGGGAAGATTCCATTGTATTGAACACCCAGCGCAATGCATGGCATCCTTTTGGCTCTGTTCTGTTCTATTTCTTCTTTGCTGGGCATGAACCAGCGGCCGGTTCTCACATAGGTGTGTGTCCACACCCTTGCTCCATGGATGCTGGCCAGCCCTACCCAGGAGCCAAAGAGATAGAGAAGTTCAAGGAAACATGGGCCACCAGGTGGGGAGAACTTTCCATCCCCTTCCTTGCCAAACATAGATTCGTAGCTGGAAAGCCAGAGCGTGCCGAGGAGGAATGGTTATGGCCCAAGCTGCTTTGTTTCACGGCAAGTTCATTGTGTTTGGATTATAACGAAGTGTTTCTCCTTTTGTCTCTGCCCAGCAAACCGTGAACAGTTCCAGATCTGACAGCCTGAGCCCTGGGTCTAACTTATTAAAGAAAGGAAAGGGGATTTGCTGGGTGGTTCAGTCTGTATTTTTTCAATTAAGAGGTGACACTGTTCCTCAGAACAGTCAGACTCCCCCTGAGGTTTTAAGCGTTCTCGTATAACCAGCACACACTTGCTCAAGGCTCTTTGTCAACTGGAGGGGAATGTTCTACCTCTTTCGGTAAATGAGCGGCACTTCTCTGTGGCTAAGTCGGGGAGAGGGGCAGGGAAGCCTGAGGGACAGGAAGAGATAAAATGCCCTACATGTTATCAATTCTTCTCATCTCCTCCTATATTCAGAGAAGGCGGGTCTGCCCAGCATTTAGTTCCACCCCAGGATGAGGCTTTTGGTTAAAAGGCTTCTGTTAAATGGTTCTTTGTTTCTGCTGGAAGCAGTTCTCTATCTGTTTATGTGAGGCGGCACTCTCAAAGTATAGATCCCCAGGACACAGTGCTTGATAAAATTGCAAACTTCTGGCTCCATAGGATTCCCACTGATTTAGACAGCTAACCAAAGATCGAGAACCTTGGGTCGCAGATGAAGAGCTTGGATTTTACAGTCAGATCAGTATGGACTGAATCAGTATGGAGCTTCAGCTCCACTCCCTACTACCTGTGGACCTTGGCCAGGTTATGTAATCTCCCTGGGTCTCAAGATCAGCACTTGCACAAGGGGAATGCTGAACACTCAAGAGGGATGGTGCTTCTGTGGTTATTGCAAGGATGCAGCGAGATAATGCTTGTTTAACCCTGCTTGCAGTCTAGCTAACTCTTCTTTTTATATAATACTGCATTCAAAAAGTCTCAGGAGCTTATTATGTACAAAAAATAAACTTGGCCATCACAACCAGTGTTAAGAGTCTACCAGTACAGGTTTTGACAAGTCTACAGACCAGCAACCGGACGGGGAGGTATCATGATCCACAGGAACTCCACCAGGACTCACAGCAAATTCTCAACAATGAGCCAGCCAGGAGAGGGCAGCAAGAGAGAGCCAGAGTCTTACTGTAGCTTTTTCAGTCACCATGCCTGAGTGTTAGAAGCACTTGGTGTGGTCCAGGTGGGTACTATTTGAAAAGACACCAGATCTGGTGGGTGGAGACACAGTAGTGTGAATTTCACAGCTGGGTGGTGTGCATTAGCGTGGTGGGTGGTGACTGTGTCTCTGACTCAGCACCTCCGAAGATATTTACTTTAAGAAATCACACAGGCAATCACTCTATTGTAGGAAACAGGAAAACTTCATTGAGATGCGGTGGTAATCTAAACCAGGGACTGGCAAATTCTTTTGCATAGCCTGTGAGCTAAGAATGGTCTTTATATTTTTTAAGCATTGTTAAAAAAAAGAGGAGGAGGGGAACAATATCAATAGCAAAGAATGAAATAAAAACAATAAAATAGACAAGTAACAAAACCAAGAATATTGTGATAGTTAATTTTTTCTGTCAACTTGATTGGGTCATGGGGTACCCAGAGAGTTGGTTAAACATTATTTCTGGGGTATCTGTGAGGGTGTTTCCAGATGAGATTAGCATTTGAATCAGTGGGCTGAGTAAAGTAAACTGGCCCTCATGGGTGGACATCATGCAGTTCCTGGAGGGCCTGAATAGAGCAAGAAGCGGAGGAAGGGAGATCTGCCTTTTGCCTGACAGTTTGTGCTGACACACTGGTCTGCTCCTGCCTTCTAATTAGGACCTCATCCCTGGTGCTCCCGGTTCTCAGGCCTCTGGACTCGCGTAGAGTGAAAGTATACCGTTGGCTTCCTTGGGTTTCTGGCTTGCAGATAACAGACTGTGGGACTTCTCAGCCTCCACGATCCCTTGAGCAATTTCTTATATATTATACATAAGGTACAATAGATAATACAGATATATTTCCTATTGGTTCTGTTTCTCAAGACAAGAAAAAAGAACAAAAAGCCCCACAGCATACTTAATGATAAAATGTTGAGAGCACTCCCTTTAAGATCTGGAACAAGGCCTAGGAAGTCCCATTATCAGCTCATTATACTGGTCGGCGTAGTAGAACACGGGGGAAAAAGGAAATTGAAATGTGGAAGGATTGGAAAGGAAGGACAAATACCCTTGCAGCTCTTATGATTGTCTGGATGGAAAACCCAGCGTGATCTACAAATAAATTATTAAAATTGGTATGAGAGCTCAGGAAGTTTTCTGGATACAAAAGCAATATGTAGAAGTCAGTTGGATTTCTATTTACCCGTAACTGTTAGGAAATGTAATTTAAAAAGATACCACCTATAAGAGCATGAGCAAATATCAACCCTTCAGAGTAAATCTAACAAACCATGAGGAAGCCGTTATGGAGAAAATTGTAAAACTTTACTGAAAGACTTTAAAGGACCCAAGTAAGTGGAGAGACAGCATGCTCGTGACAGAAAGAGTCAATCTTGTAAATATATCCGTTATCCCCAAATTGATATACATATTCTAGGCAATTCCAATCAAAATCTGAATAAGATTTTTTAAAAGATACTCAACAAACTGATGCCAAAGTTTATTTGGAAGAGCAAAGGGCCAAGAAATGCCAGATCATTTTTTAAAGGACAGACACGTATGGGTCTGTTTGGCGGCAGAGGACACTTCCTTGATCAGATATCAAGACTTCTTAGAAAACCATAGCAATTAAGAGTAAATGAAAGAACTCCCACAACTCAAGAGCAAAAACAAACAAGCTGAAAACAAACAAAAGAATACAAGAAAAACAAAACCTCAACCCAATGAAATAATGAGAAAGGACTTAAGACATTTCTCCAAAGAATTATATAAAGAGCTAATAGTCACATGAAAAGACTCTCAAATCACTAATTGTTACAGAAATGCAAAGAAAAACCAAATAAAATGCTGCTTCAGGAGTGCCTGGGTGGCTCAGTTGGTTGAGCATCTGACTTCTGGTTTTGGCTCAGGTCAGGATCTCAGGGTCATGGGATCAGGCTCCACGCTTGGCCAGGAGTCTGCTTAAGACTCTCTCTGTCCCTCTCTCTTGCTCTCCCTCTCTCAGTCTCTCTTTAAAATAACTAAATACATCGTAAAAAAATAATACCACTTCGCTCCACCACCCATTAGGATGGTTGTTATTAAAAACAAAACAATACATAAAAACTGAAAATATCAAGCTTTGATGAGGATGTGGAGAAATTGGAACATTTGTATATTGCTGGTAGAAATGGAAATGTAAGATGGTGTAGGTAGCCTTTGTGAAAACAGTATAGCAGATACTCAAAATCATTAAACGTTAACTACAGCCCCACTTCTGGGTATGGATCCAAAAGAATGGGAAGCAAGAACTCAGACAGATATTTGTACATCCATGTTCTTAGCAGCATTACTCAACAGCCACCGTAGGTGGAGTAGTCACAATATTATTATTCACAATATTCTATAATAGGTCCAGTGATGGAGGAATGGATAAACAAAATACGGTACACGCATATAACGGAATATTCCCAAAAGGAAGGACATTCTGACACGTGCTACATGGATGAACCTTGATGACATTGCACTTGTGAAGTAAGCCATACACAAATCCCATGTGATCCCACTTATTCCACTTTCTAGGGCTAGGAAGAGGGGGGGAATGGGGAATTATTGTTTGATGAGGACAGAGGTTCAGTTTGGGATTCTGACAAAGTTCCGGAGATGGATGGTGTTGATGGTTGTATATTAAGTGAATGTACTTAATGCCACTGAAATGTGTACTTAAAAATGGTTAAGATGGTAAATTTGAAGTTATGGATAGTTTACCACATTTTTTTAAAAGATTGGGTGAGGGGTGCCTGGGTACCAAGTCAGCTGGGCCTCTGACTCTTAGTTTTGGCTTGGGTCATAGTCTTGGGGTCATGGGACAGAGCCCCACATCTGGCTCCACTCAACATGGAGTCTGCTTGAGATTCTCTCTCTCCCTTTCAAGACAGAAAGTTTGGGAGCTTAGAGGAAAAAAAAGCAACCGCTCACACATAGAAAGTTGATTTCTGATGGAGAGGACATTGCAAATAAATGGGGAAGAAAGTAAAACTGGGAGGCAAGCATCTTACAGCAAGCACAAAAATCAAATCCAGGTAGATTAAATACTTAAAACACGAAAGATTTAACACTTAAAATATGAAAGACAAAATAAGAAATTCTTAGAAGATAGTATCGGGAAATACCTTTATGACTCAGCTTGGTAAAGGTGTCTTGGATAAGAAAAAAATCTCACATGAAAATGAACAGCTTCTGTTCAAGTCACCATAAATAAAATGCAAAGGCAATCCCAAGCTGCAGGTAGGTATCTGAACGTACAGAACTGATACCGGATTATAATCCTGTAAACCCTTAAAAAGCTCTTAGGAATCAATAAAAAAAATATCAACAGCCCATTCAAAAATAGGCAAAAGACATAAACAGGGCATTTCACAGCAGAGGAAAAGCAGATGATACATAAAAATTACAACCATAAGGAGCCACAGACCACGCCCACGCGACCGACAAAAATTAGAGTTGACAAAAATGAGATCAACCAAAACACTACCACTGACCACTATTGGAAGCATAAATTATTACAATCTCTTGGGGGGTTGGAGGGGGCTAAATTAGCATCATCCAGGAGACTTGAAGTTGCGAGCACCCTTCAGATTGGCCATTCCACGCATCGGTATACACTTGAAAGAATAGAAGAGCTCCACGCAGTGTGGGATACTCCCACAGTGGACTAGTATGTAGCAGTAAAAATGAACTACAGTGGGGCGCCTGGGTGGCTCAGTCATTAAGCGTCTGCCTTGGGCTTGGGTTGTGATCCCAGGGTCCTGGGATCGAGCCCCATGTCAGGTTCCTTACTCCACAGGAAACCTGCTTCTCCCTCTTCTACTCCCCCTGTTTGTGTTCCTGCGCTCTCTCTCTCTCTCTCTGTATCAAATAAATAAATAAAATCTTAAAAAAAAAAAAAGAACTACAGTGACTTGCATCAACAGTAAGGAATCTCAAAAAAGTAATGTTGGATGAAAGAAGTCACAGAAGAATATGTATTGTATTCTATAATATAGCATTAAAGTAGGCATCCACGCTCTGCGAGATCAAATAATATACTGCTAGAGATTTAAGTGTGTGCATGCATGTGTGTGTGCGTGCATGTGGGTATGTGTGTGGGGGGGTGGGGTGTAAATCTATAAAGGAAAGCATGGCAGATGAATTCTGTGTAGGTGCTCCCTGATAGAGAGAGGAGTATTGACTGGGGAGGGGCATTCTGAGGCTTCTAAGAAACTCACACTGTTCTATTTCTTAATTTGGGAGGTGGGAATGCAGGTGTTTGTTTTGCTATTCTTTAAGATGAACATATGCCTTATAAGTATGCATGATACATTTCACAATTAAAGAAAATAACATAAAAGATAAAGAGCCTCTCCGTGATGGTTAAGGATGCAGGAGAAAAGTCAAATCCTCTGAAGGGCAGGCAAAGGCAGGGCAGGCTGTCATACTCTGGACCAACAGGAAAATGTAAACCAAGAAGGCTTAATTTCTGAACATCTATTTTTGCCTCTCAAGCATTTTTCCCTTTCTGAAACTGCCTTTCCCTGCAACCCAGAGGGGCTGTCTGGTGGGCATGCGACTCAGGACAGTTAATCAGGGTACCTCCTCTTGCCTGGCCTCAGTGGTTAATACCGGGATGAACAGAGGTCCCAAGCCAGCCCAGTCAGAGCTGTCCATGTCTCTCTGTTGGAAAAATCAAGAAAGAGGTAATATTGCTATATGTAATGCATGGTGAGGCTAGAGCTCCATGAAATCAGCCTGAAAATGAAGCCAGCAGAGAGAAAAGCAGAAATGAGGACTGGGGAGTCACAGAGGGGCAGAGAGAGGGTAAGAGACAGACAAAGTCCTCATCCTGTCATTTGAGGGCCTTGATCCAGCTATTCCTGATTCCCATCATGGAGACAGTTGTGGATCCAGCTGTGATCAAAAACGTGCTATGTAACACAGAATTTTGTATCAGGAGCAGGGGTTTGCAAGCAACAAGTCCTAATATGTGGCATGGGCTGTATTGGGGTGGGGAGCAGAGCAGTGTGGAGCTCCCCCTCCCAGACCAGGAAGTGAGCAGTGTCTGATACGTGGAGCAAAGCCGCTAAACCCTCTCCTGTTGGGTCTGGGGATTCAGACTACAATGCTCAATGAGTTTGGAAATTCAAAGACCTTGTTAAAAAAAAAAAAAAGCCAGGTAATGGGTGTGCGATGGCTATATCTTCAGAATTTTTAAAAAGATTTTATTTATTTCTTTATTTAAGAGAGAGAGAGAGCACACATGAGCCAGGGGAAGGGCAGAGATACAGACTCCCCACGGAGCAGGGAGCCCAATGTGGGACTTGATCCCAGGACCCTGGGATCATGACCTGAGCCAAAGGCAAACGCTCAACTGACTGAGCCACCCAGGTGCCCTTGTTCTGCCTTTAGAAAGGTACTCTAACAAAAGACACACTTGAATCTCAGCTCGCCTTTCTGAAAGCAGGGAAATGGGAAAACAGAGCCACGAGATCCTCCTTGTGCCTGTGGCCAGTAATTCAACTTAGCCTAGAACCAGAACACCATCTTTTGGTATTGCAAAAGTCAGATCCCTGCGTGGGGCTAAGGTTGGTGCCAGCACAGTCTGGGAGAAGGAAAACACAGTGGGAGATAAGAGAGAAAGGCTGGAGAGGGCTTCTTCCCAGCAGCTCTTGCTGGGCCCTCCTGGTCTGGCCAAAGTGACTATTCCCCCCCAGTGTGGACCGGTGTCCATTGGGAAAGAGCCTGAGGGCAAGCAGACTGATTAGCCCCGCCCCCCTCCCAACCCTCCCCTGCCCCACCAGTGTGTCCAGGGCAGAGGCCAAACGGCTGTAAACCTAAATGAGAGCTAGGGAAGGGCAGAGCCCAGAGATGATGTTAGCAGACAGACGGGGTGAGGACAGGGTCCAGATTCCAGAGCCTGACTTGACCCGGCTCCAGCCCCGGTTGCCAGCTCACAGACTTATCAGAAAACTCACTGCTCAGCAACTGTCTTGAGTTTAGAGACTCATGCTGCCAGAGACACCCCCTCTAGCAAACCCAAGCACGAGATTGCTCAACCGCTGGGGCCCGGCCCAGACCTCTGGGCTGAGAGGCTCGTAAAGGGCCTGCTGGAGGATACCGGCTCCAGAAGACACATCCTCTCTGATACCACTCACGGAAGGCAGTGAGCCAGGGAAAGTCTTCCAGAGAGCAGAGCCCCAGGCACCCTTGGAGGATGGAGGAACTCCTGTCTTCCAGTAGGTAGGATCTGGCTTCTTGCCAGCCATCTTCTGCAGCCTGTTGGCGGAGTGATCACAACAGGCTGTTTCCCTCAGTCCCTTTGTTCAATGCCAAGTGGCTTTTCTTCCCAGGGTCTTATTTTGTTTCCGCCACCATTAAATGATGCCGGGGTGTTGAACTTGATCGTTAGCTGTCAGCTGACAGATTCTTAACAGTAACATCCAGACCCGACCAAGAAGAATGTGCAGCCGCCAGCTCTGCTGCAATGTGGGCAGCCCGTACCAGGCTGGGTGACGCATTTCTGAAATTGTATGCTAGGCAGTCAAGGGGTACAGTGCAGTGGCTATCTATTAGTTTCTTTCTGCCCTGTAATGAGTTTGCTTATGTTCTCCCCCCGCCCCCACAAAAGTATGTCTAAGTCCTAACTCCCAGCACCTCTGAATATGAATTTATTTGGGAAAAGGGTCTTTGCTGATGTAATTAAGGGAAGGATCTCCAGAAGAGATACTTATAGATTAATCCAGTGGATCTTGAATTCAGTGATGCGTGTCTTTACAGGAGGATGAGACACAGAATGAGAGAAACACAGAACGAGCAGCCACAGCCCGGTAGAGGCCGAGACTGGGAGGATAGAGCGGTAAGTCAAGACTGAAGACTGCCGGGGGCCAGAGAAGCTGCAGGAGGCCGGGAAGGGTAATTCCCTTGAGTCTTTGCAGGGAATGTGGCTCTGCCAACAACTTGCCTTCAAACTTCTGCCTTCCAGAATGGCGAAATAATATATTTTTGTTGTTTTTAGCCACCAAATTGTGGAAATTTATTGTGGCAGCCCTGAGAAACTCATACACGCCCAGACATTTGACTGTCCATCCCCTAGCGGGGCTGTCAGTCACTCTCTCAAACCCAGGGAACCTGTCAAAATGCCCCGTCCCCAAGATCACATGGGTTGGTTTGGGGATGGTCACTCCAATGGACTATTCATCTGTCCCCAAAATTCGTATATTAGAATCCTAAACCCCAGGAGATGGGCTTCTGGGAAGTAATGACGTGATGAGGGTAGAGCCCTCGTGAGTGGGATTAGTGCTTTTGTAGAGGAGACCCCACAGAGCTCCCTTTCCCCTCTGCCTTGTGAGGTCTTCATGAGAAGATGGCCATCTGCCAGCCAGGAAGCAGGCTCTATCTCGACATCAAATCTGCCAACACCTCCATCTTGAATGTCCCAGCCTCCAGAACCGTGAGAAATAAATGTGTGTTGTTTAAACTCCTTGTTTGTGGTATTTTTGTTTTAGCACCCCAAACAGATTCAGACAGTCACACGACCCAGAATAGACAATCGGAGTTACCTTTTGTATTTGTATAGCTGTTGGGAAAGAAGAGTTTCTTGCCCTGAAATCACCAGATGCAAGGACAATTTCTCTCCCTCCATAGAAGGAGCTGCCCTGAGAAGGGAGCCAGCTGAGAAGGAAGCAGGGCCAAGGGGTAGGAAGGGAGAGGCTATCCCTGACCCTACAAACAAGCATAGCTAAATACAGATTTCCCTCTGGGACTTTTCGGCCAGTAAATTCATCTTTCTTACGTAAGTCATAAGTTGGGACTGTCACTTGGAAACCCCGGGGCCTGATCTGCACATTCAGATAGGTAGCTGAGTCCAACCGATCTCCTCAGCCACGTGGAGCCCAGACTTGGGGGAGCAGCAGAAGTAGAGGTCTCCTCGGGTGACAGGGTTGAGGCTTCTGGCATCTCTGGCGCTCATGGTCTGGGCCATTGGACCAGGCCCAGTCTGCCCAGCTGGACAGCCAGCCAGTACCTTATCTGAAATGCTGAGGTGATTACCACAGACAGAATCCCGGCCATTCCAAAGAACAGATTTGTCAGCAAGTAAAGTTCAAGCACGGAGGTAAAATCGCATCATCACGAACAATGAAAGTTTCTGTAAATGATGAAGATTTGCTTCTACTGAACCTCAGAATCTGAGGGAGATGCCAACAACGGATCTGGAGCACAAGGCGTTCCCTGGCCCGGGCAGCATCGCCTTCCACCAGTGCTTTCTCCAGCCTTCTGTGCTCCTTGCTGAGGAAAGTCACTGCTCACAGAAAGTCCAATCCACCACAAACTCACCAGCTGAGACCTGTTTCCTACCTGAAGCCTTAAATCCTGCTGAACCGTCAACCCCCCAGGCCAAATGCCATAACTGAAGGAATTCAGAAACCCCAGAGAATAAAGAACCCCTGGGCAAATGCAAAAATCCCGTGTATTCTTACAACCCAGAGGAAAGACACAGTGGGGAGGAGGGACTGTGGTGTTTCTTTCTTTTGCTTAGCTCCTGGAGGGCGGATTAACCCTGTCCTCAGCTGACTGGTTGTGCAGTTTCTACATGTCTGATTGTCAAGGCCAAAGCGCGCTTCAGTTAAAAAATTTGGATACACCCTGAAGAGTTTTTTTTTACAAAGGACCTTAACCTGATGCCTCAGGCTTCCTGAGTGAGAGTTAGAAGTTTCTGAAAAAACAGTCCATTCCTTCACCATCTGTAGAGCACCTTCTATGTGCTGGCAACGTGCTTCCGCCCTGGAGTTGCTGATGGGGAGACTGGTGAGTGAGATCATGAGAGCAGAGCCAGCAGTCGTGGTCTGCGAGATGCTGCTTGAGCTGAGCTTTGACAGACAACTGGAAATTAGCCCCAGGAAGAAGGTAGAAGAAGGCCCTGCCGGTGAAGGCATGTCCTAAGGCATGAACCTGCAGCCCCTCGAGTGGTGGGCACACTTGTCGTCAAGATGGAGTGGGGCGGAAAGGTAGGCAAGAAATTACTCGGAAGGGTCAGGTGATTAACCGAAGGTGTGTAAACTTGATCGGAGGTCTCTGGGAGCACTGACGAGCAGGAAAATGCCCTGAGCCAAAGGCATTAGAGGGATGACTATGGCAGGACTCCAATGGAGGACAGGAGTAGAGGCAGTCCTTCAAGAGTCTTTTCCTTTGCCATATCTGGGAGAGAAGCAATAAAGTCTTTCCCCAATGGTAGGGGAATGGGGGGAGGAGGGGGATTACAGGAGTTGGAAGAGCTAGATTCACTGGAATTGTTACCAGATTGAAAGCAAAAGATGCAATGAGAAGTGGGATTCCAAGATAATGACTAGATTTCCTTGTTCTGGCACAGGCAGCTGGCGTAATGATACCATTCCTGAAAATTAGGGACATAAGAAGATGGGCAAGTCTTAGAAGAGTCTGATGAGGAGTCTGGCTTTAGAATGCTAAGTGGGAGGAGCCTGGGGACAGCCACAGCAGCAGTCCATGAAAAACTGGACACTCAGGACCCAGTGGCAGGAGGGAGAGCAGGGAGGACACCAAGGACACCAAGGGAGAAGGCAAGAAGAGGAGTGAGTAAGACACAGAGGTGCAGGGGACATTCAGGGAATGAGTGGAACAGGACGTCTCCATAAAGAGACCATAAGGAGATGGAAAACAGTGTCCAGGAAAGTAACGTGGAAACCTAGAGAGCAGAGGCACCTCGAGAGAGAGGCTCAAAATGTGGGGGTGTGCAATAGTACCAATGTTCTAGACAGATGGAGTCACCTCCGGGAAGAAAAACACCAGCTGGACCTGGAGAATGGCTGCCTTTCATGACATCTGTCTTGGCATTTGATCATGGGAACATATACCGGATCACAATGGGTGATGGAGGTCTGAATGTATAGGTGGACAGTGTTGACAGCTAGTGTAGACAATTCTTTCAAGAAGCTTGGCTGTGAGGGGAGAGAGAAAGGGAAACTGAAGGGAGAAGTTAGACAGAAATATGGGATCAAGAACGGAGTCCTGTTCAGATGGGAGAGACTGATGAGAATATCGGTAGACAAGAGGGTAATGACGTGAGCAAGAGAACACAAAGGCGGGTTTCTGAGGGAGATGGGCATCAGCAGCACACAGAGAAGGTCATCCATTAGCAGGGGCACACCCCTCTCCTGGTGTGGGAGGAGCAGAGAAGCAGAGTAGGAGACACACTGTGGGAATGACCAGGGAAGATCTTGAGAATTTCTTGGACCCTCAGTTTTGTTCAGTTTTATCAGTGGACAGGATGGATCCTCTAACATGATAATGACAGACAAAGCAATGGAGATTCAAACAGGGCTTGATGGAAAAGGAACAGTCAGGAGGAGACACCAAGGACCAAATGGGACAGGGGAGGGTCTAGGGACACTTGGAAGGGTTTCCCGGCAGCCTTGGGAACCCAGGACTCTAATGGTCCAGATGATGTAATGGACAATTCCTCCTACAGCAGTCAGAGCCCCAGGAAGGAGTAGGGTAGTTTAGCTTGATAGATTTACAGAGAAGGAGAAATAGGCAAGAGGGATGAGAGAGAGAGAGATGCAGACTAGAGCGAAATCCCAACCACCACAGTCAAGTGAAGCCAAGCCCTGAGTTAATAGCAATAACTGGTCCAGGTGTTTAGCACAGGGGCCAGGTCACATCTGTGTGTAGGCTTGAGTCCCTCTTCAACAAAGACAGTGTCTGCGGGCAGACAGAATAAAAATGGAAAGAACAGGAGTTTTAGAATCAGGCAGACATGGGGTTAAAACTGTCCCTACCATTTCCTTTACTTACATTTTTGGTCCACAAAATAGGAAAAATACATGCTTTGCAAAATGTACAAGGATTAAATGAGATGGTTAATGCAGAGCAAGCCTGCTAGGCTGTAGACTCCATCAGGTGCCTGTTTTGTTATTCAGGGCTCTGGGTCTGCCTTGAGCAGGTGCTTGGCACGTGGTAGGGCCTCAACACATGCAAAGTTCCTCCTTCATCTGTTAGGCAATATACTTCAAACTACCTTCTCTGTCCCTAGAGACGGGATTTCCATTGGTATTCCCTTTTTTGGCCCATCCAAGCTGTTACTTTCAATGATAAGAATGGAACGTTGATCTACACTTCCTTTCTTCGAGCCAGGTTGCTATTGAACTCAAGCACTTTCAGAAACGCAGGCACCATGGAGGTTGACCTCTAAGACCACAGAACTGCCAGACCACATGGCTGCCCAACCACCCACCAAACGTGTGGCTTGATCACGTCATTACAGCCCTGTGGGCTCGTGGGTAATCTTTGATGATGTGGGGAGAAGGTTCCCTCTTCCGCACATGCAAGGGTGGACTCCAGGAGAATGGAAGGAGCTGGGACCTTTCCTTCATCAGATACCCCGGACTCAAGATCACAAGGAATAGTGACTCTCTGGAGACAACCTCTGGAGTATGAATTTGACATTGCAGGTTGGGGAAGTTGTTGAAAGATCCAGAAGAAAGCAAACAAATAAACAGAGCCAGTGCCACCCTTGCTAGGAGGTTTGGGTGGTAAGGGGACAAGGCTGCCCAGCCCAATGGACAGTCAGTCTGACATGCCGACAGGAGATAACCATGCTGCCACCAGAGGTGTTTGTCTGAAATGTAGAGCCAAGAGCTGTCCCTGGATTTCGCTAAAGAAGAAATCCAAGAGTAAATCAGGCATCCCTAAGAAGTGGAGCTCAGGTAGGCTGAGAATCTGGCAGCCTGAGCAGGCACTAGCCACTCCAGATTCAAGTCCAAAGCACACCTCTGGGACGTTACGGCCCCATGACCGTGACCTGCTCCCAATTTTTGCCCTCCCTTTCTTCCTTTTAGTAAGAGAACTCCTACGTGTTCGTTGGGCACATTTAGTTAGCTCAGCTACAGACTACGTTTCCCAGACTCACCGGCAGCTAAGTGTGCCCCAGTTCTGGTCAAAGAGCGATCCGAGTGGAAGGGCCTGAACAGCTTCTGAGAGACGTCGTCGAGAGGGGGCTGTTTGCCTGCAGGCAGGAACAGAAGGTGGACATGGTTGAGAAGCTACAACTAGGGCAAAGAGGGGGACACCCTAGGCCCCGAGCGGGTGGGAAGAAACACAGGTCAAGGAACCTGGGTTCCTGAATGGCCCTATGGAGTAGAGTTGTTTCCCTGTCCTGCACTGACCTTCTACCTCCTGGCCAGTAGGTGAAAGGGAAATACACTTCTATCCTTTTGGAGTCAATGTATTTTGGGGTCTTTTTGTTACAACTTACTCTGTGCCCAAAGTCCTACAGAGAGTTTCCCAGAGATACAGATACTAACAGTTTGAGTACCCAGTGGGATATTTATTAAAAAATTACAGTGTACCAGGCACGGTTCTAGACACCGTGCATATGTTACCTCATTTAATCCATCCAGTGCTCCTTAGATAAGGGCTGTGGTCTCCATTTGACAGAAGGAGGCCCTGGGAGATACAATTCTTTGTCTGAAGATGCTTAGCTACTGAGTGGCCTAACTAGTAGTCAGACCAGTATCTGGATGGAGAGCCTACCCTTAGCCACTATGCTTTTCAGAGCAGAATGTCTTTAGTTCTATGCAGTGTAAAGGACACAGCTTACTTTTACTAACTTTTCTTCAAAATCATTGCAGGGCCAAGGCAAGTCATTTGGTTTCTGTGCTGTCAGTTTTCTCCAAGAGAGCACAGGAAGGGGACACAAACTATCGATCTCACAGAACTGCTGGAAGGAGAAAATGAATTCACGTATGTTTAAGGAATGCTTTTAAAACTACCAAGTGTGGCACAGGTGAAATAGCACCTTAATGCAGGCCGGGAAATACTTAAAATCAAGATAAGTAAATGCACTCATGGCGTGCCTGGGTGGCTTGGTCGTTAAGCGTCTTCCTTCGGCTCAGGTCATGATCCCAGGGTCTTGGGTTCAAGCCCCCATCAGGCTCCCTGCTGGGCAGGAAGACTGCTTCTCCCTCTCCCACTCCCCTTGCTTGTGTTTCCTCTCTCTCTGTGTCTCTGTCAAGTAAATAAAATCTTAAAAAGAAAAAAAAAAAAGAAAGAAAATGCACTCAAAAATTTTTTAAAGCAAATGTCATCTAGCAATTTGGCAGATCGCCTGGAAAGGCTGTGGAATCTGCTAAGGAGAGGGGTATGCTGGTTTTGTGCATCTGTCACCCTCAACAGAAAAGGGGAGAGATTAATTGAAATTCATTGAAAGAGAGCACACCTCTGTGCCTGGTGTGCACGCACGCACAGTCACACACACACACACACACACACAGTCCCATGCACACACACTCAACAGAAGGCTCGATATAAAAGAATCATTATTATCAAGACCAGGAGTAGCAGCAATTTGCAATGCCCATGGGAACTGGGCAGGTACAGAGATCGGGGAGTTGGGGGCGGGGAGCCAACATGTTTGTGTGTGAGTGGGGACCGCTGTGTAAGCCTGGTGTCCAGGCCTCTCAGAGTCAAACATGAAATCTCCCCATTTTCCAAGGAAGCTCCGATTAATCAATAAATAAAATACTTCAGGGGCCAGCAACTGATCTCTGGGACTTAGCCCTGCTGCCGGATGTCATATCTGGCTCTTTCAGATACTTCATCATCATTTTGGATAAGCCACAGTCGGCGCCAGGACCCTGCCCTGCCCTTCACCCCAGGCCACCTTCCTCTTCCTTCTTCCTCATCTCCACTCCACCTCCTGGTAAAGCCAGCTTTCTCTGTGCTCCCTACTCTCAGACCTCCCCTTCCCTTCCTCCTAGCGCATACCCAGTGATCTTGAAGACACAAAGCAGCTTCCCTCCTCTGCGTGCCAATCAATGCCAACCTTCTCCTTTCTGCCAACACAAGCTCAACCTGCTACCCGCCCCCAACGCATGATAATTTTTGCACACGGTCTCGGAAGCAAGGCGGATTATAGTTAGCTCTCCATTGTCTGCAATAAAGGAGGGGGGCAGGGAGGCACAGATAACATGAGAGAAGAGACACTCCAAAGTCACAAGGCTTTGCTTTTAGCATTTGGTGGCGCACGGCGCACGGTCCAAAGCGTGTCACTGCAGCCCCCAGTGGAGACGGAGACAAGCCTGACAAGCCAAGTTGTGCAGCCTGGAGAGAGCCTGGAATGGGATTCACGGAGCTCAGCCTCCAGTGGATGATCGGGCTCCTGCCTCCACGCCCCTTTCCCTCCTTCAGAAGCCCTGCCTAGGTCCAGGCCAACTGCCCCATGCCGGCCACAGCCCCCATGGCCACCCCTGTTGTGGCCATTAGCTTCACTGCTGTGTGCCAGGCAAGCCTGCGGTCCCAAGACCGACAGTTACACTGACAGGTTTCAGTTTTACTTTCTCTGCTTTCACAGGACCTTAGCCTTCTGGGGCACAGTGGCTTGGACCTCCAGGCCCCTGCAGGAGGGGGGACAGAATGAGAAACACCACCCACACCTGAGGTCATCAGGTACTGCCTGTCAGGAGCTGAGCCCTGACCTTCAGAGGCTCCCCCCACACCCACCACCCAGTGGGGAAAGAATTTCAGGGAAAAGCCTCTGGGTGGTGGCGGCGCGGGGGGGGAGGGGCGTATGTGTGCTGTCCTGGGGGAGGGGGCCGTGTCGTGTTCTGCGCCCTCCTGACTTACTGTTGGTTTGGGACGTCGGGACTAGGGCTACAAACAGTTCCTCTCTTTGTTTCCACGGCCTCGCAGAATGTGTGCCTCCCCCAAAAGGCATAAAGGTCCCCTTTCTTCGTCTCGCCCGCGCCACCGCGCCACTGGGGCTGTTCGTGGGGCTCGGGTCCGGAGCCCAGGCCAGCCCCAGCGCTGACCGTGGCAGCCTGCAGCCCTTGCTCACTTGGTCCCCGCCCTGGCAGGGTGGCCTCCCGCGGCCTCCTGGGCCGCCGGCCAACTCCGGTTCTTAAAGTGGCAGAGCCTCCAATGGCGCTTCCTGCAGGAGTCAGCCCGCCCTCCTGGAAAAGAGGACGCAGAATTCACGGGGCTTGGGGGAACTTTGAAAAGTCCTGATGCCTGAATGGCAGCCCCAGAAACCGTGATCCAGGAGTAGGGCCGAAGCACTGTCCCGGAGATTCTAATATGCCCTGAGTCTTGGGAATCACCCCAGCACTTCTCGGACCTCAGTGTGCTCAGGGACCGCGAGCAGATCCCCTTCAAAGGCAGATTCCGATCCAGAAGGTAGAGGGCCAAGGCTCTGCGTTTCCAACCAGCTCCACAGACCTCGCTGAAGAGCCAAAGGGATGGTGGTGTCAGCACCCTGCCGCCCCCATGGGGAGTACGGGACCTCCTGCCTCACTGAGGCCAGCTGTTGTGAGGGTTAACCGAGGGAGGCATGGAGCTCTCCGGAGGGCTCAGGAGATGCTGGCTCCCTCAAGGGTAGAACAGAATCTGCCTTCCTCTCCCGCTTCAAAGCCATCTGACTTCTCTTTTGCCCCAGAATCAAGCCGAAACACCACCCGAGTTCCCTCAGCAAATGGTCCCAGCTCACATCCGTGGCTTTCCCTCCTGCCTCTCCTGAGTCTCTGCACCCCCAACCTCAAACCATGAGTCACACGCACGTAGGCCAATGGCTGGTCCTCCCTTTCATCTCTGGGCTCTCGTGTGCCCCTCCCAGGCCTGGTTCCCCCTTTCCAACCTCTGCTCCCCTGGCTAAATACTTCCCTTCCCTGATGACTTGGCACAGGTGCGGGCTTCCTCCAGACAGCATTTCCTGTCTCCCGAGTACAGGACAGGTGCCTCCTCTGGGTTCCCAGCCGTACTTCTCCCCCCAAAGCCGCATACCCTTAGGCTTCGCTTGTCTCTCTGCCTCTGATGGTTGGAAGCTTGGGGAAGTCTGAGCTCATGACTGTGTTAAGTAATATTGGAATGGATGAGTGAGAGAAAAATAGAATGAATGGATTAATTACTCTAATGAATGAATGGAAGCTCTCTTACATTATAGAATCAGGAACCCCATGTTGCGCCATCCCACCCAACCAGGCTGCTACCTCTGACCAGACAGACCCTATTCCCGTGTCACTTTGCCAAGGTCCCCAGCGACCCAGGTGCTCCTCCTTCACCGTCCCCAGCCCCAGCTTTGCCTGCAGAGCCCCAGAGTGGGAAGTTGCTCTGATGGACGTCCTGTTTCTAGCAGATGAACTAAAAGTACAAGGTAGTTGTCACATTGGTCCTAAGTTATAAAGGAGCCAGAGCCCATGTTAAACTTTATTGGACACTAACCCAAAGATGGAAATAACCCAAGTGCCCACCAGCAGATGAGTGGATAAACATCACGTGTCCTATAAACACAGAATGGGATCTCTAGAAAAGGATGGAAGTCTGTACACACCACAACATGGATGAATCTGGAAGACATTCCACTAGGTGAAAAGTCAGACAACAAAGGACAAATATTACCTGATTCTACTTACATGAGGTACGTAGAAGAGTTGAATTCGTAGAGTCAGAATAGATGAGTGGTTACCAGGGGCTGGAGGAGGGGAGAATGGGGAGCTTCTGTTTACTGGGTACAGAGCTTGTGTTTGGGACGATGACAAAGTTCTGGAAATGGATGCACCGACCCTGTGAAGGTCCTTGACACCACAGAACTGTACACTTAAACATGGTGCAAATGGTAAATTCTGTATGTCTATATTTGACCAAACACACACAAAAGGCTTTATTCGTATCCTAAACCACAGGGACACCTTAACTAACACCCATCCCACAAGCGGTGATTATTTATAAAGAATCTTTATAAAGATCTTCAGCCTGGAACACACCCTGGCCTTTTCTTTCTGTTTTTTTCCTTGAGGCATAAAGCTGAAATGGAAAGCCCCAGAAGGTTAGGCTGCGGGGACTACCAGAGGTACGAGGAATGTCAAATATTTACAGTTGGTTTCTTCAGGGGGTGAGATCCGGCAAAACTGCTAGGGGAGGCAACCAGTACAATGTTCCGATAGCGTCAGAGCGTGCTTGGGGGAAGAAGCAGTTGCTTGTGTCCAAAGAATTTAGAAGTATAATCAAGCTATTGTTGGTAATTGCTTAGCTAACATGAGTCCCCCTAAATAAATAAATAAATAAATAAACCCAGGTAAGTACTGTATGACAGGTGACTGACACTATTCCAAAGTTAAGAAAAGGATAGGCCATGGAAGGGATTGAGTGGTTGATAGACATGGGAATTCGAGATGCTTTGCCCAGCCTGAATTCGATGGGAAGCTTCCAGAAGTGGCTGCCCCTTGATAGCGGTGGGGCTGAGGGATCAGTCCTCAAAAGTAGATCTGGCCTCCGGTTAGACCTGAGGTTTCTGCCAACTGCTGAATAGAGAGATCAAAGGCCATGTCTTGCTCGGGCTCCACGGAGACCTCGAGGAGAAACCACACGCCATCGGCCCGCAGCCAGCAACCCTTGGCCTCATTTCACTCATTTTACATCAGCCCGGGGAATCTGGGTTAGGCAGGGAACATGCAAATCCCTGTCTGCTGCGTCCACAGAGGTAGCCAGGAAGGACCTGGATTCTGGTTGTCGGCTCTTGTCTCCAGCTGCCTTTCTGCCATCTTGGGCATCATACAACTTCCCCTTTCTGCAAAGCGCACCTGTTACTCTGATCTCTGGTCTGCTTGACTCCTGGAAGGGAGAGCAGGGAGGGAGATCCCTGGGTATTACAGACTAACACCCGGCAGAGGAGGCCCCCAGAGTATAGGGGAGCCGAGGTATGAAGACCTCCAGGCATCACAGCCCCGCAGGACCAGGGAGGGACACAGGGTTGGCTTCATCACATCCCTCATCAGCAGATCTCATATCAGCCTTTACTTCCTCTGAAAGTGTCCCTGGCCTCCTAGACCATGCTGGCACCTTCTATTGTAATTTCTCCTAACTGCTAGATTCTTCCTTCAAATCACTTTAGGGAACTCTAAATTCATAAAATTATTCAGTTTTCTGATTTTCCCACTAGACATTAAGCTGCATGAGAGCAGGAAGCATATCTGTTTTGCTGCTGGGTCCCCTGTTCCTAACACAGGGACTGGCACATAGTAGGTGCTCCGTCAGCGCTTGGCTGGGTCAGTCAAGGGGAGCCAGAGGAGAGTTCTAAAGGATCTCACTGGGGCCCTGAAATTCAGCTTGCTCCCATGTTTGCTGCAGCTTATTCCAGAGTTAACATGATAAGAGCTACTACTTCCAACCATAGCAGTAATCACGGTAACTGCTTACTGAGTTCCTACTATTTGCCATGTTCATGTTTTATCTTATTTAGGGGTTTGTCTCCTTTGATCCGGACAAGTGCAGTAAGCTCTACAGTTACGCCCTATCAACGACGAGAACATCAAAGCTCTGAAGGGTGAAGTGTCTGGCCCACCGTCCTAGGGACACTGAGCAGAGAAGCAGGGATTTGACTCTTGCTGGGTTTTGTCACGTAAACTCCATGAGGGAACTGAGGCTCAGAGAAACCAGGCAACCTATACAAGTTCACACAGCTAGGAAGCCACAGGCAGGTTTCAAACTGGACTCTGATTCCAAAAGACTAGTCTGCAAAAGAATGTAAATCTCATTTTAGAAAATGACCAGAGAAGTCTCAGGGAGTGAGCCCATCAGGAGGAATCAGAGCCAGAAATTCCAAGTCCACTGAACAGAGACTAGAAGTTGCTGCTGAAGGGTCTGGAGGCCCAGACCCTTGGGGCCCATGGCACATTCCTGTCTGCCTCCTTCTCTAGGAATTGAATTACCTTACCTCTCTGAGTTTCCCCAGCCCAAAGCTCTACCTCCCATTGAACAGTTTATCTAGGACCAAAGCCTGGGGGCAGGGGAGGGTTTCCTGCAACCTCCCTGTAAAGCTTCCTGCCTTCACAGGGCCCAGCTGGCCCTCAGCCCAGCCCCTCTCCTCTGTGGTGCCAGGGCCCCATGCAGTTGGGAGTTCCCGAAAGGCTAAGTCGCCTCGTCCCCTGTCTTAGAGACAGAGCCGCTCTTGAGGGGGAAATCCTGGCCCCTGTTGGAAAGGGAGGAGATTCCATAACCATGGCTGACCTGCCACACAAGGGGCCGCTGGTTTTTAGAGTTCTCGAAATTGCATTTCTCAGCCGCAAATAAAGCCATTGTCACGGCAGAATTTCCTGTTTTGCACAAATCAACCATATTAAAAACAGAAAGAGGCAAGAGGCCGGGATCCATTGTGTCTGCTCAGCTGCTTGACTTCTGGGGCTGGTTTAGGGGCAGGCAAAGACACACGAAGGGCATGGGGCCACCAGCCTTCCTTTCCACTGCCTGCTGCTCCAGCATCCCCAGATAATTCACAATACATTTCCCCCAACTGGTCCTGGCGCGCTGGTCATTTCCGCTCATTCTCCACACAACTTGCAGACCAATAGACCCCAGGTGGTATTTTTGGTCACGTGGTCTGTTTGTTCCAGACCCTCCAGTGCCCTTTCCAAAAACCACAGAGTAAAGTCTGAAGACTTAGCCAGGCATCTTAGCCTTCCTCGCGTGACTGTCATCATATTTACACAGACCCTGCTTCCGGGGCAGAAACCAGGGTGTAAAATTTAAGAGGGCACCGAAGAACTCAGTAACGGAAAGTACTGAGTAAAAATGAAAAATGAAAATTAATGGAAGAAAACTCACGATGAGCAAAATACCAAAATTTCACACGAAGACGGGGTCGGATCCTGCACTAGTATGACTCCTCACTGGCCTGTTCCCCGTCTCCCACGCTCCCCTGCTCAGCTCCTGACCCCTCCCTGCCTGCTTTGTTTTTTCCTAGCACGTCTCACCATCCAATGCATCCTCTCATGTATTTCTCTCCAGTCACTGCACTAGAATCTAAGCTTTGTGAGAGCAGGGCCTGGTGTCCGTTCACGGCTGAATCCCCAAACCTGGAACGAGCCCCAGCGTGTGGTCCATACTGGATTAATATTTGCTAAATTAAATCTCTTCATCTAACTCTTATGGGCAACTTCAACATATAAGGCACATACACGAAGGTTTTTAGATAGTATGAAATAATTTTCTACATTCAGCTTTATGTAATTACTTAGAAAGGCAGCCCGCCGGAAATATTTGGGTTCAGGGGTGCCTCGGTGGCTCAGTTGGTTAAGCAACTGCCTTCGGCTTGGGTCATGATCCTGGAGTCCCGGGATCAAGTCCCGCGTCGGGCTCCCTGCTTGGCAGGGAGTCTGCTTCTCCCTCTGACCCTCCCCCTTCTCATGCTCTCTCTCTCTCTCTCTCTCTCTCTCATTCTCTCTCTCTCAAATAAATAAATAAATAAATAAAATCTTTAAAAATTTGAAAGAAAAATATTTGGGTTCAGTTGAACATAAAAATCTGAAAATTGATATTATGGACACTTGTGGGCATCACCCCACAGCACCCTCATTTTACTTTGTTATTGCGTTTCCTTTTTTTTAAAAAAGATTTATTTATTTATTTATTTATTTATTTATTTTAGAGAGAGAGGGAGAGCATAAGTGGGAGGGGCAGAGAAAGAGGAAGAGAAAGAAGCTTAAGGGGACCCCACGCTCAGTGTCAAGCCCAAGGTGGGGCTCCCAACTCATGACCCTGAGACCACAACCTGAGCCTAAACCAAGAGTCAGATGCTTAACTAACTGTTTCACCCAGGTGCCCCTATTTTCTTTATACAGTCTCAGCAGAACCTGATTCACCAAGGTAAGCAGTTGCAAAGTATAACTATTAAAAGAAAAAACTTCAAACTGTAAATGCGTGAATTGTATGGTATATGAACTATAATGCCAAAAAAACTGTTAAGCAAAATAGTTCCTCTTGCAACTCTTCTCTAGATGGATGAAGATTTTCTTTTATGAAATAGAGATGGAAGGAGACACTCACTTCCTCAGTCGGAATGAAAATCTGTCTACCTGAAACAAAACTCAATGTGTCGATGCTCTCTACCATCTTGACATTTAGCCCGCAACCCGCCCATGAGTGTGTTCTTCTTTTTATAATTTTAAAATGGTTTGAAAGAAGGGTGCCTGGCTGGTAAAGTCAGTGGAGCATGTGATTCTTGACCTCAGGGTCATGAGTTCAAGCCCCACGTTGGGTGTAGAGATGACATTAAATAAATAAATAAATAAATAATACTCTAAAACATCTCAGTTTTTAAAAATAGTTTAACGTATATGTTGAAATACGAATTTGAATATGGAATCATGGCACTGTGCATTTCAAATGAAAATGTTATGTGTCAGCGCTACCTCAATAGAAAAAAATATAGACATTGGAATTCAAGAGTTTGAGGACCTACCTGAAGCGCCTTCAACCAATCGGTTTCACGGAATCCTGTTTGACAACCACGGTCTTCTGGTAATTGGCGCCCATCCTACCCTAGCTATCCCTTCGTTGTACTTTTCTGTGTTTGTTTCCTGTGTCTTCCGTGCAAGTCAGCCCTACAGGGCAGGATTTCCTAGCCCGAGTTCTGTGCCTGGCACACATCTCATGCTCAAACTTGTGCTTCTGTTTTGTTTTGTTTGGAATCAGATTGAACTTGACCCCTGTGTTGATTTGATCTGGTGAGTCCTCAATATCTTTGAGCTCTCTGGTCAAAAGGAAAAAAAGACATGCCATTTTCATGTCACAGAGTCAGAAATACCAACAATCACAATTGATGTGCCTTTATACTCTTGAGTTTTACTTGGTTTTCCTCTTTCAGTGATTACAGCTCCGCACAGTAAGTGCTATTATTATCCCCATTTTACTGAAGAAGAGACTAAGGCTGCCCAGTAACCGAGAAGAAATTGTTACTATGGTCACACAGCTGGGAAGCTGAGAGCTGGCATCCAAACCAGACCGGCTGGCTCCAGAGCCCGCATGCGAATAATGGAAAGCCACTGGATGGTCCAATTCGGAAAACAGGGGAAGAGAAATATGAGAAGAAAGCCCAGGACTGTGTCAGGCAGAAGAATAACATACAATTTGGTATGGCCCAAATCATAGTTGGAAAACCAAGAGAAAGAAGCATCACAGAATCCAGGAGAGAGGGGCCTGGAGTGTTGAGCATGGAAAATAGTTGCTCAGACTTGGCATCATGGGAGCTGCTGGGAACCTTGGCAAGAGCAGTCTCTGAAGTGGGGTTCTCAGTGGCTGCACTATTGACATTCATGGCCAGATAATTCTCCACGGTGGGGGGCTGTCCAGTGCCCTGGTAGCTTGCTAAGCCCCATCCCCAGTCTGCATCTGCTAGGTGCCAGGGGACCCCTCCCCTGAGTCGTGATGACCAAAAATATTTCCTGGCATTGCCAAATTTCTCCTGGGGGACAAAAATGCACCAGGTTGAGAACTACTGCTCTGTGGAATGGTAGGAACAGAAGTTAGACTGGAGGGACGAGAGGAGAGAATGGGAGGCACAAGGGGAGAGCCAGAAATGAGGTGGGAGGCGGGGCCAAGGGGAATAACCTTAGTTGTCTGTAAGAGTCATATATACTCACAAGTTATATACAGTTTTGTGTGTATGTATATATATGCATATGTACACATACACACATACATGTATACATGAGTTTTGTTTTCACACATGTATATTATTATTCTTATATTTCAAAGTTGAAAAACTCTCTCTCTATATATGAGACACAGCAGAGATCTATAGATTGATGGCAATGATCCAGGGTAGAGTGAAAATTTGCTGAGGAAGGAGAGAGAGAGAGAGAGAAAGAGAGAGTGAGAGAGAGAGAAGATGTGATTTTCTGGGATAAGCAAGAAGGAGTAGGACACAGACCACGGGCTGAGGGATTTGCCTTTGGAAGGAGTAGAAACACTTGCTCCAGTGTAAGAGAAGAAAGAGAAGTGTGTTGCCGAAGAAGATGTAGGAAGATGTGTACACTTGATGGTGGCAAAAGGAGGGAGTTTCCATCTGTTGGTTTCTATTTTCCCGACCAAACACGTGGCCTCGGTCAGCAGTAGAAGCTGGGATGGAGAGTGGAGAGGAGGAGGGAGGAAAAGGCACAATACTTGTATGAGAGCAAAGCAAAGCAAACCAACAGGAGGAGAGGTAGTGTTGATGGCCCATTTGCAGTCTGAGACCAGGAATCTGAAATGAAGCCAGCTGATGCGGTGTGAGGATATTCCCAGTAACTTCATCTGTGCTGGCGTCAGCGTGGGGCAGGTGCATGAAGACTTTAGTGACTGGCCATAGCTCCCCTCAGACGGCCAAGCCCCAACGTTTGGTGGTTCTTCCTTTAGCAGGAGGGAAACATGCACCTTCAAGATCAAGAACCAGGGGCCACAGCACCCTCTCATCCCTGGGAGCAGATGCACAAATCTCCCAGCCCATCCCCCATCCTCCAACTCTATCCTCTGTGCGTGCACCTGTGAGCCCACCAAGCTTTACCCAAAGTCCACTGACCCTCCTCATTCTGCCAGTGATGCCCCTGCTCCTCTGTAAGTCATATCTGTCTCCCACTTCCAAAGACATCTTCCTTTAGCCTACTGTTCCCAGCCCCAGAGAGAGGAACAGCGAGTCTGAGCAATGATTCCATGTAGGAATCAACATGCAAACTTCTACACCTTATGATCTGCTCATCTTAAAAAGAGGCAAGTCCTCTTCTAGACATGAGGCAGAAGTTAATTCCAATGAGAGAAATTTCAGTTCACCCCAACACCTCCTTCTGGAATCCATCCATTTTCTCTCAGAGAGCACCCAGAATTCTAGAGCGCTGATCTCCCCCCCCTTTTTTTTTGAGCCAGGAAGTCAAATAGAAAAATGATCTCTGGCCGCTAATTTTGACTTTGACTCAGTTTATCTTTGACTCAAGGATGCTTCAATAAACCAACTTTAGGATTTCTGTGGCATTTAGAACATCCCTAAAGTGTTAGGCTGTTACCCCTTATCCAGGGAATGGATGGTATTCAAATGTCCCGGTCATATCACTGCAAGGTCATCAGAAATGTTGGCTTTCTGAGGATCTCCATGGTGTGACTGCTGAACCAAGCTACTAGCAAGGGTCAGCCTAACATCATAGAGGAGTTCTCAAACCCCATGAACATCCATCAGAATCTCGTGGAGGCCTTTCTGGGCCCCAGCCCCAGACTTCTGGATTCAGCAGACCTAGGGAATTTGCATACCTAAACCTCCAGGGGATGCTGCTGCCCCTGCTCTGGGGACGGCACTTCATAGCCACCAGCAGAGTGGAAGAAGACAGGTGTTGGTTGGCATCAGACTCAAGTTTGAATCCTGGTTCCATCAAACGAGGGAAGCCTGGGCAAGTTACTTCACTGCTCACTTATATAAAACGGGGATCATACTGCCCACTTTGAGAGCTTGTTTTGCAAATCAGAGAGAGTCATGTCAAGTCCACGGCCCTCAGTAGGCAGTCAGTAAAGGAAAGCGGCAACTATTTTTAATCACTCTTCTAACACACCTGCACAACTCCTAGCTCTTTGGATTAGGCATTCAAGACAAGCATCGACTTGGCCTCAGAAGTCGTGAGGAGGTTACTGAATTGGTAATCTCTCCACCCTCTCTTCCTCCTCTTCTGAGCATCCAGGCACCAAAATAGCCCCCCCACGCCCACCAATGCACTTCCAGCGATGACACTGCCAAGCGGAGGAGATAACTGATCACTTTCACATTTTGTAATATTTTAAGTACATTATCTTTAAAATCTAGGTCAGGATGAAAACTGAACTTGGGCTCATGAAATGTTAGAGCTGAGAAGAAACTTTAGAACCATCTAATTTTCTTCTTAAAGATGGGAGAGCTAGCAGTGGGGAACCTGAGCCCGCGGAGCTGGGGTGGGGAGGGGGATGGGGCGCGGGGAGGGGGGCAGGGCGGGGACCTGTGAAGGCGGGACAGCAATTCCCAGGGCAGACACAGCCTGGGAACCCAGCTGTGCCTCCTGCCAGTCCTGGGCTGTCTCCTGATTCTTGGCTTGCGGGGAGCGGGTGGTGGTGAGCATGGGGAGGGGTCATTGGAAAAAACAGCTAATGTCACCAAAAATGTTTCCCTTTCCTAAATACAATTGCAAATCGCCCCGGGCTTCTGGGGAGACCCAGGAGTCCTGAGTATGCAAGGTTGTCATCCAAAGGCAATGGTTATATTTCCTAGGGGGACAGATCACAATCTCTGGGGAAAAGGGAGCATTTTTATGCCTATCAGTGAAGGGCACGCGTTAAAAAGAGTTTGGAAACTGTCAAGTCATCTCCCTGCTTAATTTTTTCCTTCTCTTTAGCAGGTCAGAAGGCAGGACAGTTTCTTTGCCTTAATTCTTTTAAAACTATTTCCTGCATACAGACTACTCTGGTCTTCCTCATCTTCCTTCATCTTCCTCTAACATTAGCCCCCAAATGCAGAGAGACCCCAAATGCAGAGAGTCCAGTGCAGAACAGACATCTTTCACTTTGATTTACCTTATAAAAAATGAATAGGTTTAAGATCCATTTACATTAATTATTCTCTTATTCCATTATTTTCCACTGCTCAGTAGCCTCTGATTTGGCGAGCACACTTTAATTGCTGCGGTGGTTCAAAGACAGCCCCCTTGCTGTCAGCCAGCAAGCATGTCCTGAGCCTGTCTCGTGCTGCTGGCCACTGAGCCCCACAGATGATTCGATGACCAACAAGATGGGCACTGTCCCTGCTCTTGGGAGTGTTCAGGCTGCCTTGTAGGAAATGTTGTCTTTTCACAAAAGGGCAAGCATGACCAGGATGGGAAAGGTGGGATGCTGGAGCTGGCTCATATAAGCTCGTAGGAGCCAATTATTAAATTTTGAGGGATTTTGTGAGCCATGGTTAAAAGCAGCCATTATTTAAAATTAAGATATATAAATGTACAACTAAGTAAATTAAAGGTACACACTCAAAATTCATCATAAAGATGATGGAAACACTCCAAGGTGATACGCACTCAAAAGTCATGCCTTCCCAACCACCTTTTCATGTTTTACTATGATCCTGAAGTTATTAATGTCTATATGGTAGAAGGGTTACCTAATGGCGCTCTGCTAGTCACTTCCCAAGTCTGCCTCAGCCATCAGGCAGATAGCCTGACATTGGCCAAGGGATAATTCCCCCCACCACAGAGCTGTTTGTTAGCCATGTGGTAGTACACTGGAGCCTACCAGTGACAGTAGAAGGTAGAAGAACCAAATGAATAATAAGACTATTTGGAGGGGGTGCACCTGGGTGGATCAGTGGGTTAAAGTCTCTGCCTTTGGGTCAGGTCATCATCTCAGGGTCCTGGGTTTGAGTTCCACATTGGGCTCTGTGCTTGGCGGGGAGCCTGCTTCCCCCTTTTTCTCTGCCTGCCTCTCTGCCTACTTGTGATCTCTGTTTGTCAAATAAATAAATAAAATCTTTAAAAAAAATTTGGAGGGGATGGCTCTAATTGGTCCTTGAATGCTAAGTAGAGAGAGATAGGGTGAGGGTATTGGTGGGTAAGTCTGTCTACATAGAGGGGATTGTCAATGTTGAATTGTCTTTGGAGGGAAAGATGAGTCTATTTGTTTCAACAATAGTTTTATTGAGATGTAATTCATATGCTTATATAACTTGCCTGTTCGAAGTGCATAGTTTTCCAGTACATTCAGAGTTGTGCAACCATCACCACAATTAACTTAGAACGTTTTCAACACCCTCGAGAGAAACCCTGGTACCTATTAGGAGACACTCCCCATTTCGCCCCAACTCCCCTCCCCACCCACAGTCTTAGGCAACCACTAATCTACTTTCTGCCTTCAGAGATTTAAGGCGGTTTTTAAAAAAAGCTGACACAGAAACCAGAAATTGTATGAGTTCATCTTGGAGAGTATGTCATGGGTTGCGTGCCCTGTGCCAGTCAGTAATTTACCCAGGATCCCCCGGGCAAGCTTGACAAAATGGCCTCCTGATTGAGGCTGACCCACTCCCTCCCAGTGGGCCACCCGGCTTCCCTGGGGATGGAGCAAGGAGGAAAAGTTCATAAAGGTGAGCTGTCTTTCGAGCTGGCCACAGGCTGAAGGTGTGAGTTGCAACTGTGACAGTTAAGGAGTTTGGAGAAGCAAGCTAGGGGGCTGTGCACTGCGGCAGCAGCCAGATGTGACTATAGACTCAGAGACTTCCAAGGACAGCTGTGTCTCTGGAGAACATGGTGTGGTCAGTCTTTAGACATTTCTGAGGAAGCTCAAAGCGTTTGGGCTCCACCATTGACTTGGCGGCCCCAGAAGGATTGCAAAGAGGGTCTCATGCCCCAGTTTTCAACAGTGCCTCACTCCACTGGTTCAGGTGGCCACTCGTGCGGTATAACTTGAGGGCATGATGAAGACCTCACTATCTCAAAATAAATGCCCAACTCCAGCCAGCAGTAGTACCTGAAGTCCCTGACATTCCTCTGAGTTACACCATGGCCCCCAGAGGCTACAGGTAAGATTCTTGTGACATGGGTTTGGGTCAAGTGGCTCAGGCCAGCAAGATGCTATTTTGGGGAGCGGGGATTGGATCCTGCGTGCAATGGAGATGTGAGGTTTGGATTGAGGTGGTGACCAATAGTAATCATTCTAGATTATAAAGAGTGTGTATTTGGGGGAAAGGTGGACCAGATGAGAACTGAGAAGGGTGGGGTGGGCCATTGAAGAGTACCACTGAAGAGATATAGGAAGGAGAGGGTCCCCAAATTTGAGGAAAAATCTAGGGTGTTTCTCCATTCCATCTGTTTCCTTCTACCGCCATCTTTCTGCTCTTTGCACAGTCTTCTTCCTCTCCTCCGATCCCATACGACAAATAATTGCAAGGCTTTGTTCTTTGCCTCTGCTCTCCAGCTGTTGCCACATATCTGAACTGAATAAAGAGACTCTTTTGAAATCCACAAAAGAAATTGAACGATGTTGGTTTTTTTTTTGTTTTTTTTTGTTTTTTTTGTTTTTAAAAGGCTGGACTCCAATAGGAGGAAATCACTCCCTTGGAAAAGAAAGAACATGGAGTGCATGGAACGTTTGCTTTCCTTCACGTGCAGACAGGTAGCAGGGAGCACACTCTTCCGGGCCACTTGTCTGGTTGTGGCAGGTGGTGAGAACAAGATCAGGCTGGAAGGCGAGGGGTACCCTGTGAGGATCCTGAGAATCAGCCCCACTGCCTCCTGTGCTCAGCAGGAAACAGCATCTCCCAACCATGGTTCTTGGGTGCTCTTCGGGGAAGGGTGGGTTCATTTCTTAGCAATAGTGACTGTTTTTGTGACGCCAAAGCACTCCCACCCGTGTCTACAGGCTCCTCAAGTGCTCTTTCTGAAGGGTTGTCCTGTGTCTGGGATCCCATTTCCACATGGGCTGTTGCTATTTTTGTGTGTTTTGTTGTTGCTGTTGTAAATTGTGGTAAAATGCACATAACGTAAAATTTGCCACTTTTAAAGTGTACACTTCCGTGGCATTCAGGGTACGCACAGTATTGTAAAACCACTAACTAGCTCTAGCTACTTCCAGAATGTTTCATCACTCCAAACGGAAGCTTCATACCTACTAAGCAGTCACTCCCCACTTCCCTGCCTCCTTATAGCTCCCGGCAACTGCTAATCTGCTTTCTCTCCCTTTGGATTTATCTATTCTGGACATTTCATATAAACAGAGTCATACAGTATGTGGCCTTTCGTGTCTGGCCTTCCTTCCTTTAGCATGCTACTTCGAAGTTTGTCCACACCAGGGGCACCTGGGTGGCTCAGTGGGTTAAGCCTCTGCCTTTGGCTCAGGTCATGATCTCAGGGTCCTGGGATCGAGCCCCATATTGGGCTCTCTGCTCGGCGGGGAGCCTGCTTTCTCCCTCTCTCTCTGCCTGCCTCTCTGCCTACTTGTGATCTCTGTCAAATAAATAAATAAAATCTTAAAAAAAAAAGTTTGTCCATACTGTAGTATGAATCAGCCCTCCATTCCTTTTTTACAGCTGAATAGTATTCTATTGCGTGGATAGAATGTTGTTGCTATTCTGCACCTTATCTACACAAACACAAAGCTTGGCTCCTTCCCCATTTCTATGATGACTTCCACTCCCAGTTTCCTCCTGGGAATAATGATGGCTCATAGCATCCTAGGAGGGTTAGAGCATACAGAACAAAGTGACCCAAATCACCCAGCAAACAGCACTCAATAATATCACTAATGCCATCATTCGGAGTATATGAGTTCCTCCTAACCACTCTTTCGGTTGTATCCGTCCACTCGTTTTACAAAATAGCTTAGATGCCATCAGGGTTTGGCAGCAGAGAGGAAGATGCTTGGACTAGATACTTGCTGACATTGTGTTGAATGCATCCCCCAATGGTTCCCAGTCCAGGAACCATGAAGCTACTCTGCTGTACAGTTATAGCAAAGAGTTCCTGAACCATGTCTGCAGCCAACATTCTACGGTGCCCAGTGGCTGCTCTTAGTCTCCTGCGCACACAGGCGTGACTGTCTCTCACGCGTGGGTGGTCGCTGTTGAGATAAATAAAAGCTAAGTCATCCAAAGCCTCCTTCATCATCTGCTTCCTCAGTCCAGCAAACATTCAGACTACCACTCATCTCAGGTGGGGATCTTCAACTTTGAGAAGGTTAGAAGCCACCAGCACATGATGACACCAAAAGAAACGGAAGCGTTTCTGCTCAGTCTGGGGAGCAAACCATTCCCAGGAGCTGATCGAACATCAGCGACGAGTTTGGTACTCGCCTAAGCACCATGGTGGGGGAGTAGGAATGTGAAAGAGCCGAGGGTAGCTTCTGTCCTGCGCGCTCTGAAACTGAGACGACCAGATCCACAGACCAGTGCACTAGGAAATGTGTCTGAACCAGATTGCAGGGATGGAAAAAGACATTTTCCTTCACCCTTTCCAGGTTCTTGGCTGAGACATTCCCTGCAATGAGAGAGAAATTAACAGGGGAAAAACCATCCAACCAAATTTAATTTAATTTGTAAGTACTGGGGCCCCAAAGATAAGAGACCCCAAAAAGTGACCCAAGCAGACAGCTTCTAAATCTTTAAGACTAACAATAATTTTGTGAAGAGTTGACAAAACCAACAACTTCGGCTTTGGTGTAGTAAGTTAACGAAGAAGTAACAAGTTTGTTTGTACAACCTTCTCGACCCTGAATTCCCTATCTCTGGCAATAAAGATGCCTTCTACCTTCCAGGGGCAGAGAGATACACTTCACCTGGGAAATTTATTTACTGCTTTTAGGGGGACAGAGGAAGGTCAGAGTGTCCTTTTTACACTGGCTGTTTCCTAAGTAACTTTAATTCCAAAATAATTGTTATGCAAGAGAGGCACACCTTGGGGCCACCTACCCTGAACCCTATTAAAACCAATGGTTACATTAACCACATGGATTGTAAACGAGGTCAGTGGCGGCTGAAATGCTCAGGAAAGGCTTATAAGGAAGAATCTGGTTTGAAGGACAGGCAGAGTTTGAATAGGGCAGGGGGATATGTGCCGGGAAGAGAGGGGAATGAGTAAGGAGTATGGGCTTGCCTGGAGTCCAGGGTCTGATCTGGGAGACTGGTCAGTCCCCATGCTAGGGAGGTCAGAGGTCAGAGCCCCAGAGTGGCAAGGGTGTCGGATGGGCAGCCAAAAGCCCTAATGTTTTAGTGCAGCCAATGGTTGAATGAAAGGTGTGTCCCAGGCAGCTCAACCTGGCTGGAGGAGGAGAGGCTGGAGCCAGGGATGGGTTTGGGGGGACTCAGGGACTTTTGTTTCCAGGCTGCAATTGTTACAGACCCTCCACCAGGGATGAAACAGGGGTCTGTACTCCCATTGGTCTCCTATGTGGCAACTGAGTTGTCTGCCCTCTGTGCCAACCCTCTTCTGCTCCAGACCTGCAAATTTGAATTGCCCGGACAGGCTATGGACTTTTGCTTAGCTTCCACAACTTTTTGCATTCTTTCAAGGTTCAGAGAAAGGCCTATGCCCCTGGGGATGGACAACTGGACTGGAAGTCTGCCATGCTGGTTTCATAGACATCTTCCCATCTCAACACTCCTAGAAGCAACAGCTCTTCTCGTGGCAAAGTCCACACTGGCCACATCTTTCTCCCACTCTTGCTGAGGGCAAAGGGTAGAAGACTAAGAGGGAGGGATGTTTCGAGAAGCCAGAATACTGGTTCATTTATCCCCGGGAAGGCAGCCTCTGGGGCTGAGACTTGATAGTCCCTGACGGCTCACCCTAAGTGACCTTGTCACCACCCTCGGGGTGTACATTTCCTGGGATTCGGACCAGGACAGGATAGAGGAAACAGCTTGGCTCTAAGAGAAGCTGTGGGCATCTACCTTTTCCTGCTTGTCCTGAGAGCTGACCTGTGTGATTCCTCAAATTATACCAGAGGATTTTGGGGGACAGGAGTCGGGTGGTTGGGTCATGCACGCCGTGGCCATCAGTGGACTCTTTCTTACCACCAACAAGCTTGTGCCAGTGGCTCCTAGTTTCCTAAGTAGGACTCACTTTCCCCAGAGCCTAGGCAGGAGAAGACACTGCCTCCTTGTTTTCTTCAGCTCAGATGCGGAGGGCTGCTCATGGTCAAAGTAACCTAGGAGGGGAGGTCTGAGAAAAGTCACAGGCAGGTGATATTTCAGAAGGCAGTGACGTCTGCAACAGGAGAGCAGCGCCTGTGGGGACAGCATTGTTGCCATTCAACAGATTTCCTTCCCCTCTTCTTCCTGGGTTGAGGAAACTGGGGTACACAGAGGAGAATACGTGATCTTTACTGAACTCCACGGCTAGGACGGGGACCAGTCCAGTTCCCGACCTGTGGGGTTATCCCCATAAGAACCCATGCAGTTTTGGAACAAGGCTGGGACCCGGTGCTTTCCTCTGTGTGCTGTAGTGACAGTGTGGCTGGGCAGAGGGGAGGGAGGACAAGCTAGCTGGCCACAGCTCGGCAGCTGCCAGCTCCATACCTACCCGGGCCGGTATCCCCTCCATGTTCACGGCCCCGCCATCCCCTCCATGTTCATGGTCCCACCCGCCACACCTCGATGCTGGACAGATTGATCTCTCCCATCCCCGCATCGGTCGGTTATAGGGAGGGTCTGCCCGGGACTGGCCCAGGTTACAACTACTGACCCCGAGTAATCATTACTAGTGACCTCTTTCATTCTCAAACTGTCCTGGTTTGGACAACACATTACTTGGTCATCCTAGTTAGGAGGGACAGACTTACCTAACGCACACAAAGTAGCTTAGGCAGAAGGAGGTTCTGTTGTCCGGTCCACAGGACGGTCAGATCTAGTGGGAACCAGAGACCTGCACCCCACGTGACCCCTCGCTGTCCGTCCTTTCTGTTTTTCTCTACTCTGAGGCTTCGGTGCCTTTTCTCTCTGCAGCCTCTTCCTGTCTTCGAGACAGAGCTGCCTCCAGTTCTGGAATTGTGCATTTGACAGCTTCTGTCATGCTAGAGACACTGCCTTTCTCGGCTTCAAGTGCACAACTGTCCCAAAGAAGGGACTTCAGGCCACACTATGGTCAGGAGGGCCAAGGGGCTGCAGGGCTCTCCAGGGAACCAAGAGACCACGGAGAAAGGAGAGGGGTATAGAATGGACGACCCCTTCGTGTCCGGCACAGTCAACATCCAATACTTACTGGGTGAGCCCTGTGGCAATTTTCTGACTATTTGGATGTTACTGACGTACCACAGAGGACTCCTATTCCTTCATGGTCCCTGCAGAAAGTCCCAGAGCAGGAGGGGATGGGGGGCTTCCCTGCTCCAGGGCAGGATTCCCAGGGAAAGATGCTGGATCCCAGAATGCATGTGGCTTTAGGTTGGGAGTTCCTGGCCCCTGAAGTTGTGTGCGCGCGTGTGTGTGTGTGTGTGTGTGTGTGTGCGTGCGCGCGCACGCACGCCTGTCTGTCTGTCTGTCTGTCGTCTTCACAGGATCGGAGGCACTGGGGGTTGAGGTCCACGGTGGCCCATAGCATCCCCCGCTGAGGGTGACCCTATGGAAAGGAGACCTCTTCCCTTCCCCCTGCCTGATTACTGGCCCCATCTCCGTCCTGGAGACACTTTCTGCCCCGGATGAGCTCTGCCCCAGACTCCCACAGGTCAGCAGAGGCACCGTGGGTGACAGCAGCAATAACAGAGTCCAACACAACCCTCCCGGGGGCTTCTCAGCTTTTCTGATTTTCTCTCCAAGAGGCAGAGTCACTAGGACTGAGAGCCCTGAGATTGTGGGAATTATAGAGGTGCCCCCAAGAAGGGAGGAATGCGTCTTCAAAACAATGGCATGGGGGCTCAAAAGCACATTTAAACTGTTATTTTGTTGGAACACCTGGCTGGCTCAGATGGTAGAGCCTGTGACTCTTGATCTCAGGGTTGGGAGTTCAAGTCTCCCGTGGGCATAGAGCTCACTTAGAGAGAGAGAGAGTCTAAACTGTCATTTTATGAAGCACTCCCTGGTGGGGCACCTGGCTGGTTCGGTCAGTAGAGCATGTGACTCTTAATCTTGGGGTTGTGAGTTCAAGCCCCACATTGGATGTGGAGTCTACTTAAAAAAAAAGTATCCCCCTGAAAAGATGAGGTTGAACACAATGCTATGAATTATTTATTTCACTTTTCACGTACCTTATTTTTTTAAGGTACCACCTCCCCACCCCCCGACCCCGCACTGGTGCCCCTTCAAGTATATTTTACCTTAAATTCCTTGAGGGTAGGTCTTTGTTTTCTACTTTGCTGTCACCCCAGAGCTGGGAACAGCACTAGCTGGCACACACTGACTTCTCAGTAATTCCAGTAATTACTTGCAGTTCCCAGTGGGGCCCTGTTCTGCCTGGCTTCCGGCTTGCTTCCTCTGCCTAGAACATCTTCTCCTGGCCCTTTGCCTGCCTAACCTCTCCTTGTCTTCAGAGAGCCCATTCAGATGTCCCCTCTCTAAGACACCTCCTCCAATTCCCAGGCTGGGCTAGTGGCTCCTCCCACGGGCTGTCTCACAGCACAGCCACCATACTGCCCTATTGTCGCCCCCACCAGACAGGGGGCTTCTGGAAGGCAACACAATTCCTGGCACACAGTAGGTGACCAATACATCTTTTCTGAATGGACAAAATGATCTTGTAAGCAATATTTGATTCTAGGCACAGGCTAGATGAATAAGGCATGGATAGAGTCCCCTGGAACTTCTTCAGGGACTGACTTTCTCAATCTGTGGCAAAGAAACCAGGGGACAAGATCAGTTGACATCAATATTGTAGCAAATTGCTAGACTTCATCTGTGTCTCTGACTTTGAAACGTGGGTCTGTGCTGGAATCAGTCTGGTCCTCAGTCAAGGGGAATTTAAGGAAGCATAGCTTCTTTCTTTATTTAAAAATGTTTACTGAATATTATGGACTGAATGTTTGCACAAACTCCCCTGCCCTCCCACCCCCACCCCATACACTGAAGATGGGGCTTTGGGAGTAGGTTTAGAAGCGCTCATGTGGGTAGAACCCTGGTCTGATGGGATTAGTGTCCTTTGGAGAGATCCCACACAGCTTTCGCACTCTCTCTTTCTCTACAGTGTGAAGACACAGAAAGAAGGTGGACACCACAAGCCAGGAGGAGAGTTCCTACCCAAACCTGACCAGGCTAACACCCTGATCTCAGACTTCTAGCCCCCAGAACTATGAGAACATAAAATCCTGTTGTTAAAGCCCCTCGGTCCATGGCGTTTTGTTATGGCGGCCTGAGCTGGCTAAGTAAGCCACCCACTGTCCTGCCCGGTCTGAGAGGAAACAGAGCAAGTACAAAATAATTACCCTTCAGAGCTGTGGACACAGCACTGTAGAGCTTAGGGAGTGGGCAGTTAGTTCTGCTGAGGAAGAAGAAAAACATGTGGGCAGGCATCACAGACGTGCCCTTTGAACTGGTCCAGGAAGAGAAGCATGCGTTTCCTCAGCACAGATCCGGAGGGAGCAGCCGGTGGGTGAAGGCAGGGCAGAGGGCTGACGTTTCATAACCTCGGATCGACAGCTCCCGTAACTTGACAAACCACACCCTGGCCTCCTTGATAAACACGAAAATCTCAGGCCCTCCCCTAACAACATTTGATTAAAAAAGAAAAAGTAAATATTGTGAGTATAGAAAAGCAAAGCTAGGGCAAGAAAGCACAGTTTTGCCTTCAGTCTGCACATCCCCATCCTTACTCTGCCCCTCCCATTCCCACATAGCCACCTGGGACGTGGGGGGTGCCCCTTTCTGTCACCAGATCTGAACAGTGATTTGCACGAAGTGGCGGTGAAGGTCGGGCTTGTGAATGGGGAAGCCCAAGGAACACTTGGTGGCAGGGTGGGCTGGAGACTGAGGCAGAGGGAGCAGTTAGAACCCCTCCCGCTGTCTTAAGGGCTGAACATCTGTGCTGGTGTTAGGGAGGACGGAGAGGAAGAGAGGGGCTCATGATGGGGGATGGAGGAGAGAACCATTCAAGCGTGGAACTGAGTAGATGTGGGGCAAGCAGGAGCTCAGGGGCTTGATCCAGAGCATCTGGCTCACATGCCCTATGAGTCCTACGGTGTGCCTGAGATGATGCTGAGCACTGGCCATTCAGCCAAGTCTAGCACAAGGAATCCCCCAATTTCCAGGGCACTTGCATTCTAGAAGGAGGAAGATGGGCAGCAAATAAGCAAGTAAATACATGGAAAAGACCATCTGGTCAGCGGTCAATGTGGGGCAGACAACACGGCAGGTGGAGAGATGGCGGTAAGGCAATTCTTTAGCAGAGAGCTGTGGGAAGATCTGGGAGCAGAACATTGAGGGCTCTAGGGAAGGAACACCTATTTCTTATATATTAAAACAATTTTTTTTTTTGGAAGAATGAACATTGCTAGTATCCTGTTCTTAAGTCAACATGGAAGCAAGGAGACATCTCCATTCCCCAGAAGGAACTTCATGGAGCATATTCCCCTTCTCCTTCTGTTCTTCCCGAACACGGCTGGACATCCGGAGACTCAGTCTTCACTGGGTCTTTCTCTCTTTGTTCTGTAAGAGCGAGGCAGACCACAACCCCCAGTGTGGCTGAGGTGTCAATGTGCTGGGAGCAGGCCCACAAATGAGAGACTCCCCTATGTTGTTCCCAGCATTCAGACTTAGGGCTGAAATTAAGGGCAGGGCACACAGTGGCTGTCAACCTTTCTGAATGAAAGATGCACACCTGTATCTCCAACAAAGTTAACCAAAAGACTTTGTTGGGGATGATGGAATCTATACCAAACATGAATTTCACTGGAGTCCTTAAGTCTGCCTTAAACTGGTTTCCAACACAGGAGGGAAGATGGGTGATTAATGGACACCGTCAAACCCTTAAGATCTGGCCTCAATCTCACAGAATACCAGTGTTCCACGTTGAGGGCTAGGAAATGTTGAATTACAGGAATCGCAACCTCAATAGGTCAAATGTAGGCCTTATGCTTAAAAGAATTGTTGGGTCTTGCTGATTCTGAGACCTAGGAAACATGTCCCCTCCTGAAAGTTGTGAGGAGTTACACTTGGTTCTCAAGTAACCACAGTAACAAGTTCTATGTGGCTGTTTCTTAGAAGATCTCTAAAGTGCAAGGAAGGCCAAGAGCAACTTGTAGAAGCAAAGCAATTTGGTCAGAATCGTGGCTGGGATCATCGCATGGGCCACACCTGGGTCACGAACCTCTTTCATGGGAAGAGGGTTGCCTGTCTCACGTTTCTTCTTGGAATTACTCTCAAATATGAAAGGATGTTTGCATGCTGGCAGTCAAACTGGCAAATGCCCTTGACATGCTGTTTCTAGCACAGTTTTCCTCTTCTCTGCTTTTCCAAATCCTACCCAGTTATGGTAGGCTGAATAGGGAACCCCAAAGATGTCCATGATCTAATTGCTATAAACTGTGACTATGTCATTCCCTTGCCTAAAGGGGACTTTGAAGATGAGATTAAGTTAAGAATCTTGAGATGGGGAGCTTATCCCTGATTTTCTGGGTGGGGCCAATGTAATCACAAGGTCCTTGTAAGAAGGAGGTAGGAGGGTCAGAGAAAAGAGAGGAGAAGCAACAACAGGAATAAAGCTTGGGAGACCGGGGGAAGGGACCGTGGGCCAAGAATGCAGATGGTCTTTAGCATCTGGAAAGGACAAGGAAACAGATGTGACCTGAAAGCATCCAGAAGGAACAGAGCTTTGCCAACATCTTTTTTTAAAAATATTTTATTTATTTATTTGATAGAGAGAGATCACAAGTAGGCAGAGAGGCAGGCAGAGAGAGAGGGAAGAAGCAGGCTCCCTGCCGAGCAGAGAGCCCCATGCGGAGCTCGATCCCAGGACCCTGAGATCATGACCTGAGCCGAAGGCAGAGGCTTTAACCCACTGAGCCACCCAGGCGCCCCTGCCAACATCTTGATTGGAGCCCAGAAGCTCTATCTCAGACTTCTGACTTCTGGAACTGTAAGATAATAAATGTGTGTCATTTTAAGCCACAAAATATGTGGCAATGTATTACAACAGCAAAAGGAAAGTAACACACCAGCTAAAATCCTCCAACTTTTGGAAAAGTTAGGTAGGCCCAGACCTGAGGCCCTCTAGGACTGTTCTAATTTATGAATATCTCTTTATTTCTATTTAGTCATTTGGAAGTTAATACTATATCATTGTGGGATATGCCTCCTGTTTTCTTCTTGAACATCTCCCTTGGCTTAGTAGACATGGCATTTGCAGAACAGGGAGCAGGCCTTTATCCATCATGGAGCTTTCTAAGCAAATGCTTTTGAATAAGTGAATGAAAAATAAACCATCTTTTCCTTGGACTTCTTTATATTTCTCAGAAGAATGAACACTGCACAAAGTACAAAAAAGCTACTCATTTATCTGTTGATCCTTTTCTGAAAGTTTAAAACATGTCTACATTTTTACCAGGACCCTCCCCCCCGCTTTTGTACCGGTTTCATATTTATTGTTGAAGGCTTTTTGTATGAGTTTGGGACTGGTTGGATAAAATGTGGGAAACCATTAAAAATGGCAACACCTTCTCTAAACATTTCTTTTAACTTAAAACATATAAACAGGTAAACATTCACCAAATTTTGATGGATTGACCAGGACTTGGAGTCTATGCTACTAGGAGTTCCTTCCAGTCACTTTTGTTGAAATAACACACAAACCTTATTTGTAATTTCCAGTTTTGGTCTTCATAAAATGGTATGAGGTTCCTTAAAAAGTTAAACATATAATCATCTATTTTCAGGTATATAAAAGAACTGAATTTGAAGGTTGGTACTAAACCATCTGTACACCAATGTACATAACAGCATTGTTCATGATAGTTGAAAGGGGGAAACAAGCCAAATGTATATCAACAGATAAATGGAAAAACAAAATGTGTGGTGTATTCATAAATGGAACACCACTTGGCAAAAAATAAATAAATAAATAAATAAATAAATAAATAAACACCAGAATGAAAATTTGTTGGATGGTCCTTGAAAACACCATGCTAAAGTGAAATAAGCCAGTCACAGAAGGGAGATTATCATGGAATTCTACTTATATAAAGTTTCCAGAAGAGACAAATTCATAAAGACCAAAAGTAGAGTAGAGGTTACCAACAGTGGGGGAAGGGGAATTGGGGTTATTGCATAATGGGTACGGAGTTTACATTGGGGATGATGAAATGTTTCGGGTACAGATAGTGGCGATGTTATCCCGGCATGGTGAATGGAGTTAAGCCATTGAATAGCAGGCTTACAAACAGTTACAATGATTCATACAACGTTTTATATATTTTCCCACAACTTTTGAAAGTCATAAAAAACATTCAGACCTCTTCTCTGAATCTATTCTAATGCAATAATACGAAATGCGAGCATTTTTTCCTTTTTCCTTTTTTTTTTTGCAGAAGCCTCTTCATCACAATGTTGTTTTGAGTTATAAAATAGTCTACAAAACTTTAAAGCTTATTAGATGGTGATTTTTCAGGCTATTAATATATATCCACATCATGGACAGCCATTAGAAATTCAGCCATTAGAACATTAGAAATGTTCACAAAGAGATCTTACTGACGCGACATTTTATGGACATGTTAGTTTTACTAACATTATATTGTAATATAATGTTACGATAAAAAAAAAGGCAGAGTATACTACTGTATGATTCGTATGATATCCAGGTATGTTAAAAATAAAAAACCTAGGCATCTGGCTGTTTCAGTCAGTGGAGTGTCTTACTTTTGATCTCCGGGTTGTGACTTTGAGCCCCATGTTGGATGTAGAGCCCATCTAAAAAAATAAAATCTTTTAAAAAAATTTAAAAACTTAGTATAAAATTATTGGGAGAAAGTTTCCCAAAACAGTAGCACAGGTTACCCCTCATGTCTGGGGAAAAGTTACTTTCCCCCATTTCTTTATTACTACCTGGTGTTCTCCAATTTTCTGTACATGAAAACATGTATTATTTTAAAGACCCCAAACCAAAACCCTAAAATGTCCCCAATCCCAAATCTTCCTTGTGGCCTAGTTCTTGCTCATTTGGGTCTGCCACATCCTCCCGGTACAAGACTGTCTTCTTCTCTGACAACCACTGCTTAATCCTAGTTGTTGAGGTCGGTCTAACGTTTTCACAAAAAAGCACAAGCTTGTCCACAGAAATGCAGACGGACGAGTCAGTGAATAAATGAGTGAAAAGATTGAGAGAGAAAAGGACTCTAAGGAGGAAACCGGCTGGGGCGGGAAGGGGGGAACTGCATTGTTCTCCCCCACTGAAACCTCACGATGAAAAATTAGGTTCTAAAACCACCAGTTTCTGTTTTCAGAATAAAAGCAGACGGCCAAGTCCCTTGAAAGTAAATGTAAGGTCAAGGTTATTAAATTCAGTTTTTGAGGGGAGCACAATTTAATTGCTCCCTAGCATACCATCCAAAGTAGCTTTCATTGACGTTGATACTGCCTTTAAAAATAATGAAAACAAAATAGCTTCTTTTTTCTTTTAAGCCTGGCAATGTGTACTACACCAGAAAGACCCGGGAAACGGTCTGTTTTGCAGGATGTTGTTCGAAAGAAATTTGTTACTTGACCATCAGTGATTTCCCAGCTTCTACGGAGTTGCCATGGCCCCATGGCTTGGCATGGGACCCCCTTCCCCACATGTAGCCTCATGACTCCAGGCATTTGCAATCCCCAGGACTTCCTGGGCTGTGTTGTGTCTTTTTGTTTTTGGTCTTATTGAGCTGCCTGCCTGCAATGCCTTCTCCATCCCTAGCCCGCACCCACACATCTTTCAGTACTTAACCCTACCATGGCCATCCCTGTGAGGTTTTCCCTCCCCACCCCCACAGTAGGCTTGAGCCTCTCACCCCTTGTCACCTCCCCTAGGTTCTTTTGAGAACCCCCAAGACACTATCGCACATGCTCGTTCCCATGTCTGTCTCCTCACCTTGGAAGAGTTTCAGACTTTTATCATCCGTTTGTTTTAAATTCTTATTTGTTGTGCGCAAATGATAACATGATGTTTGTTGCATTATTAATAATTCTTATTTAATTATTAATAAGTATTAATAATTAACATTTACTATGTTTCAGAGATGTTCTAAGCACTTTACATATATTCCCTAATTTAATTTTTGCAACAGTCCAATAAAATAGATACTATTTTAATCCCCATTTTTTCAGAGGAGGAAACTGAAGCACAAGGGCTAGGAAATTTTTTCTAATGTCATAAAGCTAGTTAGGGTCAGGTCTGGGATTTGAACTCAGGCAATTTAACTTGCTAGTCTAACTATATTCATAGCCCTGACTGCGCTGTTGGTAGACATTAGTAATGTCGTACGCAATAAATATGAAATAACATACACATATAGGATACGCATGCCCCAACTTGTTATTGGTGAGAGAGTATGCAATCACATAATTATACTCTGACTTTTTTCAATCACTGGTTATGCCAGAGGTTGACAATATTTTTCTGCAAAAGGCCAGATAGTAAATATTTTAGGCCGTAAGCCAAGAGGCAAAATCAAGGATATTATATACAGAAACAGATAACAAATTTCCACACCTTTTTATTGAAGTCAAAATATAATAATAATTGAATATTTTATTGTATCAGTCTACCAATGAGAAGAACGGAATTATTTTCCACGGGGTAATATTTCACCTAAGTGGGGTTCAAAGTTCACCAGATCAATGGTGAATGTTCACTTGTAAAGACCATTCTTAACTCGTGGCCCCCAAACAGGGAGCAGATTCTGTCCACAGGCCACATGTGGCCCATCCTTGGGCCACTTCTGCCCAAATTCCTGCAAGCTCTTCCACAAGACAGTCCCAAGGATCTTTCCAGCTTTGACCACTGCTGTTCCCCTGATGCTTTTTCCATCCAGCTGGGTTATTGGTGTTCTTCAGTTGATTTCTGGTTTCTCCTGGAAGGCCTCGTGGTCCAGAGGAACAAGCAAAAGTCAAGAAGATTTGAGTTCAAATCTGCGTTCTGTCTCTTGACAGCTCTTAGCCTTTGAAGAGGTGATTTAACCTCCCAGTGCCTCAGTTTCCCCATCTGTATGTAACCTGATTTTTAAGCCTCAACATATTGTGGGCAAAGATGGAGTCACCAGGTTTCCTAGTATTTATCCCCACCTTCTTGTTTAGGGCCCTTGGTCCCTGTTAAAGCCTCCCTCATGACTTCTAGGGGTCCCACCCCTACAAGCTCATGACTTCTGGGCACCACCATGGTCCAGCCAAGTCACCATGGACTCTGCTGGTGCCCTGGGTCAAGACTCCAACCATGATGTCAGGGTAATATGGTGGGTCATCTGGGATGACTTGGGAGGGAGGTTGCCTTGTCCTGTCTATAGTTCGCTGTTTGAGGGGCACAAGAGATATCTACTTATGGCCCAATATTAAAGAGTTTCTGGCAAAATAATTTTTCCATGTCCAGCCCCCACTCTGCAGAATGCACAGAAAAGATCGCTGGAGAGGCACCTGGGTGGCTCAGTCGTTAAGTGTCTGCCTTCGGCTCAGGTCATGATCCCAGCATCCTGGAATTGAACCCCACATTGGGCTCCCTGCTTGAGGAGTGGGAAACTTCCTCTCCCACTCCCCCTGCTTGTGTTCCCTTTCTCGCTGTATCTCTTTCTATCACATAAATAAATAATCTTTAAAAAGATCACTGGAGCCTGAGCTGGGAGAAGCCTCAAAGGCCCAGCCCAGAGACTAATGTCAGAACCACCCTATTTCTCCAATGACCCTGACATTCTTATCAGGGAAATCTCTCTGTGCCTGGCTGGGCTGCTTTTTCTCCTGGGATGCTCACTCTCTAAGGCTTATCTAGCTCCTCTGAAAACAGTCTTCTGTTGAGCTTATCCAACCCATTCCCTTGGACTTGAGGTAACACCCCTTCCCCTCCAACTATTACAAATCCCAGGGTCAAGTACAACAGCAATGACTTAATTGCAACTTTCTTTTGGATTCAATAACAGCTTAGAATAAGCATACAGATCTCCGCTTCCTCTGATAGACACTGCTGAGC